>NC_134732.1:25947872-26265679 GCF_049634645.1 Pelodiscus sinensis
TAACAGCAGGTGAGCATCCCTCTCTCGCAAGGCGACCGGGCGTTCCAACGGAATCTGCCGCCTCTGGGGGGAGACAACCGTGGAGCTTAGCAGAGCTAGCTCTGCAGCCCGTGTACGGTTCCCAGCAGGGTGCAGATTCATGACATCCCTGGTTTCCTTGGCATGCAGACCTGCGCCTAATTTCTTCTAAAAGGGCCCGAAGGAAGTCAGCAGATGTTATTATTAAAAGCATTGAGTATCTGCAGCTCCTGAGATATTGTCAGCGCTCTAATTAGCTGATCAAACCGCGGAAAGCAAGGTGTTTCCCAACCGCTTAGTAATGAAAATAAGACCTCCAAGGTTAAAAGGCTTCTTTTAAACTGCACCGAGTTTATAGGTTGCAAAATGTTCTTTAATCAGCACATCCTTGGCAGGCCTGCAGCAGCCAGTCCCGGGAGCTGAGCTATGAGGCCGCATTGCTGGGCCGCGTTAGCAGTTCTCCTTCAGAAGCATTTGCTGCCATTTCTAGCAGCTGCATACTTGGGTCCCCGTCACAAACGGGTTCTCGTTCAAAATGGGCTCTGAGACAAACGTCCACACCGAGCCGCCTTAGCTCTGCTCCCAGGCACTTCAACTCTTTCCAACGTTATTTTAACATTGTCAGCCATTCAAAATGCAACCAATTCCAGCCCTTCCCCAGTGCTTTTCCGTTGTCCATTAGTAGCGCTGTGGGCAGATACAGCATCCGTGAAAGGAGCAGTGGCTATCCACACTGACATCTGCGGGTGCAGATACCCAGGGCTCTAAAGCGGATAGCCACAATTTTCAGGGTTCTAGCCATGGGCTGTTGGTGAAGGTAGGGATGGGGGAGGCAAGCCCCCCAGGCCCACCTCTAGCCCCTCCCCTTCTGAGGAGGCCCTGTCCCCTCCCCATCCCCCACAGGGAGGAGAGGGCAGGTGTGCACTTACCCCAGCCTCCCCGCCCTGGCAGGGTGCTGGGAGCAGCAAACACTCCACCCCAGAACACCTATAGCGGGCGGAGTGCGGGCGGGGCCATGGCTGGCAGTTTGGGAAGGCAAACCCTCCCCCACCTAGGCTACCGGACGCCCATGGTTCTAGATACAAAATGTGTAACTGCACGTGCATCTGTAGCTGCTCAGAGGAGCGGCGGATATCTGCATGCACAGCCGCAGGGGTCCGGGGACGGCGGGGGGTTTGCAGGGCTGTATTCATTTGGCACAGTTTCATCCTCAGGTGTTTTCCAAGTCTGGCACAAGCCAAACTAGGCAAAGGTGGGGATCGCCATGGGGCCTTGCCAGTTAGAAAGTGTCCCTGGGTCATTCTTCGTCTTTTCTCCAGCCTCATTAGCAAGGCTGATTCTGAGAGCCTGGAGATTTGCAGGCAGCCTGCCGCTCTTAAAGGGGGTAGGGGGAGAGGGCAGCCATTCTTCCACAGCAGCTAGGAATTTGCTTAGTTCTTGGACAGGAAGGGCTCTTTAGACAGTGGAAGACACCGTCGTTGGGACTGGAGTCAATGGATGACAGGGAAGGTGTGGAGAAGAGGGAGCATGCAGTATCGGTGCAGCTCTGGGGGCAGTGGGGGATTTCTTTAGGTGCTCTGCAGTTAAAAGCCCCAGCCTGGCAAGGCTTGGTTCTTTACACGCAGACTGCGACCAGACGACGTTCCAGGGAACATGCCGGGGGAAGGGTGCAGAGTGCAAGCTGCAGCGTCCAGCACGGCCGGCCTGCTCCTCCCACGGCGCTCAGACAGGAAACCCCAAAGCCCCATCCCGCAGGGCCTGGGGAGAGGAGAGAGGCACTGAGCCACGTGGGCCAGCAGGCTGACCAGAGCCCACGAGAGGGGCTTTGCTGTGGCTGCTCAGTGACACGTCCCCTCCCGCCATGCGTCACTTGGCTGTGTCGTATCTGGGGGTATTGTAGCCCGGCTGTTTATATCCGCTGATGGGTGATGGCTGCTAGAAATATGCCTGTGTGTGCGCCCCTGGGAGACACGGGGGGGAGGGGTAAATTGTCTCTGATTTTACAGACACGAATCATAGAATCATAAGTGTGTCGAGTTTTGAATTTGAGCTCCCGTCAGGGGCTCAGTGACACCAAACTAGTGACTTAATCACTGTTAAACGTTGTAGCACGTTTCCCTTTCCACGAGTGTGTCATCAGAGAATCACGGACACTAGAACTGGCAGGGACCTCACGAGGCATCGAGTCCAGTCACTGGCCCTCACGGCAGGACCCAGCGCTGTCTAGACTATCCCTGCCAGGCGTCCGTCTAACCTGCGCTTAGATCTCTCCAGGGATGGAGATTCCGCAGCCTCCCCGGGCAACTTATTCCAGTGTTTCACCACCCTGACAGGCAGGAAGTTTTTCCTGATGTCCAACCTTAATCTCCCTTGCTGCAGTTTAAGCCCCTTGCTTCTTGTCCTATCCTCAGAGGCTTTCTGATGTGCCCTTTGTTGCAATCCTAATCTGCCATTGACCGACTGCCCAGTGACTGAGAGCCAAACACACCCGCCAATATCTGCCGGAGTCCTAAGAAGGGTCACTGCTTTCCTCGGTTTCCCCAGCCTTTGCTCCTTCTGCCTTCACTCAGGTCTGGAAGCAGAAACAGTGACTTGTAGCTGGGGAGGCTCTGGTGAAATCTGACTGCATGGAAAGCCAGGGGCACTGCAACTCCCGATAGCCCTCAGCCCATGCGAGCTGCCTTCCCATGGCTTTCCAGAGATGCTTGTCACTCACTGTGCCACCTTCCAGCAAGCCTCCTCCAGCCAACGGACTCCGGGTGCTCTGCTCCAAGCCAGCCAGCACACCAGGAACAGAAAGCCGGCCTAGGATGGGGAATGTGTGTCGGGGGAGTGGGGTGGGGCTGCTTCTGTGCTTGTGCGTAGACTCTTACCCCTCGAGCTCTGCAGATCTGCTTCAGAGCTGCCGGCCCCGTGTGCCGAGTTCCGTACCGTGCTCCTCGCTGTGGTACCCGAGCACGCTGTCGTCCTGCACCGCATGGCTGGAAACGCTTCCGAACACTTTCCTCTGCCCACCAGCATTGCCTTTGTCTCACCAGAGCTCAGCTTCCGCAGCTGTTTCTCCGCGAGCCGAGCGCTGGGCCCCCTGGGGCCGTGGTGCGGTCCTGTCTGGGGAAAGACACACAGAGCAGAGAGTCAAGGGGGGGCTGCTGTTGTCTGGCTGAGTCATCTGCTGGCCACATGTGGATACCGAATGGGGCTGGCGAGAGAATTGATCCTCGTGGAGCCCAGACTAAGGGGCCTAGTGGTTTCCCATCACTGCTCCCTGGCTGCATCCCTCCGGGAAGGACTCGAGCCAGTTTCACACATCGCCTGGGACCCTGCCTCCCCCAGGCCGTATCCTAGGACCGTCAGTGGTTACGAGTCATTTGGCCCTCGAATGCTAACCCAGGATGGTCAGTGATGGGCGGGTGTGGCTCGCCTGGGATTCTTACCAGGAATAGCGTTTGCCTGTCGTGGTCGCCGGGTGCCCTTCTCCAGGCGCCGAGATAAGCTTGGAGAAGTCAGGAAACAGCCACACCAAGAGCCAGGCGCGGGGCCTGCCTGTGGAGAAGGACAGCGGGACAAGGCTAAGGCCTGGGCCTGCCGACACCTACCCTCACCAGGGGATTGCCCCGGACTTGTCTGCCAGCCAGCCTTTCCGGGCCCAGCCCGTCACATTCGGCACAGCCCACCCGCAGCAGCACTGGGCGGGCACTCGGCCAGCTGGGCCTTCTGCCCCTCGCGGTGCTCCCTGCTCTTCCTGCCCGGGGAGGGAAGGGGGCTTTTCCTCAGGCTGGGGAAATGGTCTCCCAGGGCCAGAGGCAAGGCCGAGGCTGGGCGCTGGTAGACAGCCCTGTGCGTGGGCTGCTGGGGGACCAGGACGAGGCCTTTCCAATCCCTCCCATCCGGAAGTCGGTGGCTCCGCCGACGCGCTCACTTGCTCTTTACACTCAGTATGTGCCGCGTCTCTGTCCACCCTAAAACTGCCAAAGTGAAACGGCCCCGTGGCGTCTGTGCCACACACCCAGGCTGACGTGGTCTGTGTAGGGTTACCAGGTAGTCCTAAAAAAAATACCGGACACGCTTCATGGCGGAAGGGGGGCAGGGACCGGCCGGGAGGGGAGCAGTGCTGGCCGGGAGGAGGGGGGGCCAGGAAACAGAGCTAACGGGGGGGGGGGGCAACAGGGCTGGCTGAGGGAGATAGGGGGGCTGACAGGAAGCAGGGCTGGTTGGTGGGGGGGGGGCTTGGCCAGAACAGGACTGGCCGCGGGATATCGAGGGGGGGGCGGTGGAGCTGGCCAGGGGAGCTCAGGAGGAGGAGGAGGAGGAGGAGGAGGAGGGGAGAACTGGCCGCCAGACGCAGGGCTGGCAGGGGTGCAGTGGGGCTGTCCGGGCAAGAGCAGGAACTGGCCAGCAGGAGGCAGAGCAGGAGGCAGAGCTCGCGGCGGGGGTGGGGAGGGACTGGCCAGGGAAGACCAGGAGGAGAAATTGGGGAGAATCAACCAACCGGCCAGCTAAGTGGGGGCGGGGGAGCAAATCAGCCGGCGGAGAGCAGGACTGACAGAGGCCCCAAAAACGGACTGTCCAGTAGAAAACCGGACACCTGGCAACCCGAGATCTGTGAGCAGGCACCTTTTGCCTGGAGCCGGATTGTCTGCGGAGCCGTGAAAACACGAGCACTCGGTGCACACGAGGCCAGACCCTGGCAGCCCAGGGGCACTTGTGAGCTGAGCGCTCGGAGGAAGAGGCCGGTTTCCAAGAGAGGTTTGACTTCCGGCTGTGCCGCCCTCATCTAGTGTGCAGCGGATACAGTGCGTTACTCCACAGGAGTCTGGCGGCTCCATCACTGTTACACGTTTGGAGCGTGGTTCCCTTTCCCGAGTGTGTCTAGTTTTGTATTTGCACTCCAGTCCGGGACGCGGTTGGCAGCAGGACTCCGGCCGCCTGGGTTCCATTGGCTGCAGACCGTCTGGATGACCGCGGCCCAGCCCTGTAACAGCTAGGAGCTGGCATTTGCTCTCGCTTAGTTGTCCCGTTAATTTCGAAAAAGTTGGGTCTGATTTTTCACCGTGTGAATGAGCGCGGCCTCTGGCCCTTTCAGTGCTAGTAACATGGACTGACCCTACCGCACGGAGGTGTTGTGATGCGCCAGTATTTCTGCTAGCGAATCCCTGTGGCAGCCTCCCGGGACAGGTGCTGCTGTTCTGCAAATGTTTGTGCCACTAAAGGTACAAAATTTAAAACCAGGGAAAGCGGCGTGTCCATCGCTTACTGCCTCAGTGTACTGGGGGACTCCTTGTCTTGTCAGTGCAGATGTTCTCGCTCCGCTTTTAAATTTGACATTAAATATTTTTATTGTGTATTTCAAATATTTAACTAAAAGAAGCTTTAAATATTATAATTTCGTCTTTAAAAGAATATAAAAACCATACACCTCTCTGAAAATCCTTGGCAAGCCAAGAAACCATTCGCCCTTGCCAGCGTCAACCCGTTAGCCTTTTCTTTCAGACTGAGAGAACCTTCCAGAAAAACGCGTGTTCTGGACTTTGACCGAACGATGAGTGTGCACGTAATTCTGCGGCGGGAGGGAGAGAGGGCGCTGTGCACCTGCAGGAACTCTCCCAAAATACTGTTCACACAAGGCCGGCATTACACAGCAGGAAACGGTTGCTGTTAATGGGGGCTGCCAGCCAGCCACGAGGCAGAATCACCTCTGAGAATTCTGGGCCAGATGAGCAGAGAAGTGGGGTGTAAAGACGGCCTAGAGCTCCGCTGTGCCTTCTCCCAGCCCAGGCAGGTTAGACCAGTCCCCGGGCTGCTCTGATACCAGCAGCTAACAGCTCCATGTGGCTAGAGAGCAGCCAGAGTGTGGTGCCGTATAGGAGCATCCTCCGGCCATGCTGGCACCGGGGTGGGAGATGCCATAGGAGCCAGTGTCTAGTCCTTTGCCACGGGAGGATCCATCTGACACTGATCGTCTCAGAGCCGGATACACCCACTGGAGACCAGAATCTGCCACTATGGCACAGAGCGAGCACGGCCGGCGTGCTGCATCTGTCTCAAGACCCATCTCAAGCTCGGAGACAAAGAAACAAGGCCCCAGCACGTTCCCGCTTGTCTCTCGGGTTCCAGCACTCAGAATCTGCTGCAGCCACTTGGCAAAAGAGGCCTTTGCCTGCCTCCCCCGGGGCTACACAGGAGCTGTGATGTGACCAGCCTTCTCTAGCGCAAACCCAGACTTGGAAAGTCTCCCTAACACCAGACTTGAAGGGCCTACACAGCAGGGCTTAACCCAAAATAAGTGACACAAATTGAGCCACGTCCACTGCGTAGCTTATTTTGAAATTAGAAGCATCTACACAGCACTTATTTCTAAATCGAGCACTCTTTTTCCCGACTCCCCTTACTCCTCATACAGGGAGGGTTACAGGAGTTGGAGTAAGACGTCCTCCAGCTTGACAGTATTTTGACACTATTTCGAAATAACTGCCTGCTGTGTAGACATGGATTATGTTATTGCAAAATAACACTGCTGTGTAAATGTACCCTACAATACACCCGATTTGAGCCGCGGTAGGTTGGCCTCCTCAGTCCCAAAAAAGAAACCGGTTTGTAACCCAAGTCTGAGTGACGTCCCTTTGCAGCCAAACACAGAACCAATTTCTCATGTGATGTTTTGTTTCCTTTTTCAGTAGCATATCAACAAGCTGCAACACAATCCGTATATTTTCTTACTGGCTCCGTTTATATTTTCAACCATGAACTTCTGCACAACTCAAGACATGGATTCATTAAGAAGCTACCCCCCAGAATAAATCCAGAAGGATTAAAGTGGCAATCCTGCGCTATTCTGTTAGAACCTACCATGTCACATATTGTATTTGGCTGTGTGCATGCTGGCTAGATTACAGAAACCTTACAGGGCATGAAAGCATTTCATCCAACTGAAAGCAACACTAGGCAGAGGCATAGTTTTATATTCAAGGAATTCTTTTCGAAAGTGGAATTTTGTGATTTAAAAAAAACTCAGGAGTCCATTTATAGTTTTTGTCATAACACCAAAAGGGAGCTAGTGCAATCTTTGTCAAATTAGAAACAGGCTCGAGTATTAGTCTTTATGTTGATGGTACTCAGGTATTAATCCATTAAAGTAATCAAAAGAGCTTAAATAAGAATCTGAAGGCTGCAATATATATGTCACTGAACAAGCTGTAAAACTTCCTGAAAAGGTGATTTCAAAGCCATATTGCCCAAGGTTGGCAAATTGCATATTTAATTATTTTGTCAGTCCCTCTTTCTACTCTAATCTTTTGGCAAAAGACCTTCAGACATATGAGATCAGTTAAGATAATTAGGGTATGATGGAATTAGGTGTTACTTGATTTTTAAGAAAGATACCATCCTCTGCTTTGGTATAAAATGTGTGCAGAGCCCAAAAGCTAGGCTGTATTGTAATGTTTTCTTTTCTATAAAGATCAAAGATCTTTAGCCCCTTTCAAGATGTCTGCAGAATTTGTTTCCTAATTATACCACATTTACTTATTTGTGTGCTGGGACATCACAGTTAACTCTTTGATTGTAAAGATGAGATTGGACCTTCATCCAGATGACGGCTGGCCAGCAAAACCCTTGCGTCTCTAAATTGCTTTTTAGATTACACGGCAACTCTAATTCTACTATTTGGACACGGTGTTTGCTTTATTTTTAAACACCCAAATCCTCTCCAGCCCAGATTTATTTTTCCTCCGTGCGAGTTTACACTTTCATTAATATCTTTTACAAGTCCTCACACTCTTCATGAACAAGAGTAAACTAGTCAGGCTTTGATTTGCGGGGAAGTTGGAACTGTTCTGACCCAATACTTAGGCACTTTCCATGAGGTGGTGCCTGAGTTTCTTCAGTAGAAGTTTCTATAAAAGATTTGGAATTAGAATTTTTTGGCTCACTTTCCTGACTTTATTTTCCCCCAGCTAGAGAGAGATAAAAGAGTGGTGAGGCCACCCCTGCAATGTGAAAACAGGCTGGACGGTTTGCCGTTCCAGCCGTGAAGTTACAAAAATCAATTTGATTAGAATAGCATGAAATCTATAAAATAAAAAGCTAAAACATTTATAGGAAAAGTCTAATATGAAACATTTTTAAACAATGTGTTTTATTTACTTTTTATCCATTTCCTTTCAAATACGTTCAAAAGAATCTGAGAATCTTCTCATATGTTTCCTAATTACATTTGCCTTTATGATTCCTGTCTCAACATATTTTCCCCTTCTACTTGGAGCCTTTTAACATGAAACATAAAAAAGCACCATGCCCAGTTTTTGAGAGAATATTTGGAAGAAACAGTCAGTATAATTCAGAAATCACAAATGCCCACAACACAGTGGAAAATGCAAATGACTAAGCTAATGCACAGATAAAATGTGAGTTTATTTAAGCTTTTCTCCTTTCTGTGACTGGCAGCTCCAGAAACCCCGAAAGAGGCTGTGAATACCCCCCCGATTGCAGTCCCTCATTCCTACTGTTTAACCTCTTTTAAAAACTACTGACTGACACTGACAAGAAATGCAAATGACTCTGGACCTGATCCCCCAGTCCCCAGCATTTGACACATGGCAGGATTGGCCCCTTCATGGAAAACAGCAATGGAAGAAATGTTTGTCTTTTCCTTTTTTCCTCTGGGGGGTTAGTAATGCTTTGGCCAAACAACAATATCTCTTGGTAGCAAATACAACATGCGCCTGTGAATATTTTTCAGAAATCTTAATGAAAAGCCTGCTTCTCGTGACCCAGCACTGCTGAGTCTGGCAATAAGTGTAAGAGAAAACTGCTCCGAACGGCAGCTTATTATTAACTGTGGCCGAGGTTCCTAAGTGACTGGTGATTTTGGTATCTCACCTGAAACCCTTGGAGGGGCCCGATTCTGAGGGTGCCAGTGCTCCCTTTCAGGGACTCGGAAGCTGAGCTCTGAAAATCACCCATCACTCATATCTTGGCCATTATTTAAACCACTGGAATCTCTCGCGAGGGAGGAATTTGGCGCTGGTGGCATCTCTGTGCAGGAATGGCTCTCTCGGGACCTGGGGTTTAGCTCGTTGGGTTCCTGATGGACCCCAGAGGACTGACAGACTGTGCTTTTGT
This sequence comes from Pelodiscus sinensis, assembly GCF_049634645.1. Taxonomy (NCBI): domain Eukaryota; kingdom Metazoa; phylum Chordata; order Testudines; family Trionychidae; genus Pelodiscus; species Pelodiscus sinensis. The sequence continues at coordinate 25,957,011 of NC_134732.1, forward strand.
ATTTACAGCTGTTCCTTACCCCCACGAGCATGCTGCGCCGAGGGGCCGGCGAGGAATTCTGGCTGCCGGGAGCACCTTGTCATTACCAGACCCATCAGCTCTTTTGGGCTCTTTACATCAGGTCTGTACAGTGTCTGGGCCAAAGGGGCTCTGACAGGAACTGGAGACGCTGGGGTTTTGCATATTAATAATCAAGTGGCGATTTATCTCTTTTCTAAGAAAAATGAAACCTGCTACTACTTACTGACACGTTGAGAATAATCCCCGTGTTTTCTTAGAGATGGTCCTAAGGGCGTAGTCATGAATTTATGGCACTTTTCACCTGCAAGATCTCATCTAATTTAGAGATCAAGTAAAAACCGAAAGGGCTTTATTGAAATCTCTGGGAAGGATAGAAGGGACAAAAATATCTCCTGTCTCTGTTTATATTCTCCAGCTTCCTGCTCAGAAGGGGCAGGGTGGGCATTTTTAATTAAAAACATTCGATTTTATCATGTAAATTGGTTTTGTATTTAAATGATGTTTCCCTTTTTAAAAATAAAACTATTGAAATTGAAGTTGAAAGAATGGCAGCTAGTAGGAGGCCGAACTTCCAATAATCTAGTAAAATAGATACAATTATTTTTGTACGCCTTTAAGCAGGCATCTGGAAGCAGAGTTTGTTCAAGAGGGTCCCCAGCTTTTGGCAGCAGTAGCTTGGGGGTAATATTTGCATTTCAGTTTATTCAAGTAGTTCAGTTCAATCACAAGTTCATTCATAGCTGAGAACCCGACAGGAATCTGAAAAAGCAGGAAAGCTTGTTTTCCTCTGTCAGTCTCTGAACAAAACTGGAGGTGGGAGGCTGAGATATATTACTTCACTTGCAAAATATGGGGACCAGAAATAATCACTAGAATTCATCTATATTTACATAATTTATGTTTATTTCCTTTGTTAATAAGATGGTTAATTTTAAAAGCAAAATATATTTTGATACACTTACTTCTTCCCTTTATGTATCCAGCACATCTAAGGAAGTTTTCTTTAATGAATAAACAATCATTTTAGAAGCCTGGGTTTGTGCATTTTAATTAAATTTCAGTTTCCATCTAAATGTAGCCTGACCCAAATAATGAGTCAAATTAGTCAACGTCTAGTAAATAAGAAAAGCATCATTCACCATTTTATAACATACTAACCATGTAAAAATTAAGACTCTGAATAAATGGAAGTTATATCCCATAACTGCCTACAGAAATGTGTGCTGGTCTCCCAGGTCTCCCAGCTACCAAAGGAGCAGCACATTCTGTGCAAAGGCTGTGTGGAGTTGCTAATCAGCATGGTTTAATGGTTACCAAGCACGGAGCATCCACCTTTCTCTGGGAAAACAACGACACATGCAAAAGAAGATGAATATCGATCATTTAAACCCAGGTTTCCCGTTGTGGTTTAAATCACGATTAAAATGGGCGATTTCAACCCCCGCCAGCCCTCCGGGAAGGGCGTTGGGACGTTGCTAGACGTGCTGCTGCAGTGCTGGCCCGGCGGAATGCCGAAGTCGCAGCGCACTCTGTCTCCGGGAGCACGTTACACGGTGGCTGGTGGAAACTGACATTTCCACTGCGGCTTTCAGCCTTCAGAACATCGGAGCCTTCTGCCCAGCAGGGGTTTCTTTGGACGGTTCGGTGCTGAGTCTGGCGTTGCCTCATTCTAGGCAACAAGCAAATCCAGGGACGGCCACTGTCCTCACAACACACCCCAACAGACAGAGCGGCCGACCTGTGGCTCTGGGTAGGAGCCAGGGCTGAGCTGACTTTGCCGATGTCGGAACCAGGGACTCCATGGAGTTAGCACATTACTGATGCTTGGGGCAGAGTGGGGAAGCTACGGCCCAGGGGCTCGATCCAGCCCCTGGCTTCTCTGGATCTGGCTCCCGAGGCTTGGGGCTCCCCTCCAGCATCGGCGAGCCAGTGCTGGGCTCCAACTCTGCAGCTCCCTCCCACCAACCCCCAGCCTGCTCCTGCACCTTTCCACACTCCCAGATCCATCCCCCCCACGACACCCCAAGCCTGCTTCCCGGCAGCCCCCTCCCGCACACTGAACCCCGCCCTAGAGCCTATGGGGACCCACAAGTCTATGAGCCTGGGCCCCCTCGGTGTGCAAGGGGAATACAGGGAGTTTCTTTCTGTTTCTCAGTTGGGGGCCACATCAGTGAGGGGCCTTTTGTTTTGGGTTTTTTTTTGTTTCTCAGAGCACAGGAAGACAGCACACACACACACACGCACACACACACACCACACACACACACCCCGCAAGCAGGAGCAGCTCGTCCTCCTCATTGGCTGGTGCCAGGAGAGCTGCCCCTTCCTGTTTCCGTTCACGTCAGCCCCCGTAAAAGCCCAAGATTCGTGCCATGATTGGAAACACCTGGACACGGGGCTGTGTCCTTCGGGCACGGAGTCCTCCTGGAGAACCAGGAGTCCAACGGTTGCATTTCTTAAGTCCAAGGCCTCAGGCCAGGCTCTCTTCCTTCTGCTTCTCTGGTGCGGACGGGGCATGAAGTCGCACGTTCGAACGCCTTCCCAGCACTGCAGTCCTTTCTTCCTTCCGCATGCAGCCGCCAGCGCCTCTTGGCCTTGCACCTCCCCTGAGCCGTGCTCAGCTGCTGGCCCAGGGGCTTCCGGCGCCCCCAACAGGATTGTGAGGGGAGTGTCTACAACTGGACTGCGGCCTGGCGTCACATCCTGTGTGATGACATCACACGGCAGCATCGTGATGTCACGTCAGTGCCCTAGCTCAGTGCAGCTGTGCCCGGCTGTGGGGAGTTCTCGCTCTCGGGTTACTCCCGGTGCTGCAGCCCCCGACATCCACCTGGACTGCGCACCGGGGCAGGGCTCGGAGCAGCTTTCTGTCCCTGCTGGGAGTTTCCACGCCACGAGCGCCCTAGGCACTGCTCACCCGTCCCAGGCAATCGCTCATAGCGCCCTGAGCCAGGGCAGCACCAAATAGCCCCACGAAGCCCATTGCCCCCACTTCACCTCTCCGGCGCCTCATTCGCTGCGGGTAGGTGACCCTTGAACTAGGAATTACTTCCTGCCTCCTCGGGAGCATGAGCCGTGCCGAGGTGCAAGTGCAGACAGCAGGCCCACGTGTCCCCCACGGTTCCCTTTCTACCCGCGAATGCCCCTGTGCCACCCGCCGGGTGCCCGCCTGCCCATTCTAGCCACAGCGCAGCAATTTGTTCCCATACCCGGCGTGTTTCCGCGCACGCACCTAGCACAGCACCTGCTTCTGCCCGGAGCCTCTTCGGCCTCGGCACCTCTTCCCGCTTGCCAATGGCAGAGCATCGCAGCCTCATTCCAGGCAGGCGAAATGCCCCAGGGGAGTCTGAGCCACCAGCCTTGAGTCTCTTAGGCCCTGCCTCACTTCAGCCTGTGCCTCCTTGCCCTTGTCTTCAGCAGCTCAGATTACACGTGCTTGGCTGAGTGGTTGAAATGGGGACGTAATCATCTTTCCCTTCACAATGAGAGCTTTCCGTTCTCTGCCCAGCGTTGCTGTTAACTCTTTCCTTTTCAGCTTCTCTTCTGCTCATTTTAATCGGCGTTTGCTCTCGGAATCCAGCGCTTGGCCCCCTCCCTTCCCGCTTACCTTTGGCCCCAGCTGTTTGCACGGACTTATACACAGCGTGGCTGCTGGGCAAGCTGTTTGCCAGCATTCGTTATCTATTCAGGCAAGGTTTCAAATTTGTCTAGTTCCTCTAATCTCCATTTGGGAGGGCTTTTCTCCATAGCACTGACTATGCACTGACTCTATTTTTCCATTTAATCAGTGAATAATTATTCAGCTTCTGCTCTTCAGAAGCCCTGGTGAGTTTGGTGTGCCTGTTTGCTAGTCTTACTTTCTTTGTAAAGCTTTCCCTTTCGGCAATGTTGGATTTTTAACTTCATGTTGCACCGCCCCTCAGATTGGTCCGGTTCAGTAGAGCATTCAAAGAACTCAAGTGTACCCTTAAACACGTACCTAAATCCTTTCCTGAATCGAGTCGTTCTTCTGTCTGACCAAGACCTGTCCGTGAGGGTTGCAAGTGAAATTTTGACTATGTCACTTTTCATGGAACAATCAGAATATTCTGAGGCCCTTGCTTTCTATATGGGTAAAATTTTCCACAACGCCCAGCACGTATTCCAGAGAGATTGCGGGAAACCTGAGCACAAGTTAAGGGGGAGGAGTGTCCTAAGTCTCTTTTGAAAATGAAACTTAGGCTCCTAAAACATATGTGCTTTTGAAAACATTTCTCCTACCTCTTATGGAAGGACATGTCCAATTGTTTCATTTACCTGCTTTTAACAAACTGGATTTGGTGTCCGATACCACATGGGCTGTGGATGAATTTTTGATCAAGGAACTTTGTGATCCCTTCTTGAAAATTTTCTGTGTGAGCTACTAAAAATCCCCAGGCTCCGATCGGAATTCCATCTCTAACTGTACCTTTTTGTCCAGAATTTGTGTAGTCTCTTAAAAAAATTATTCAGGGGAAAAGATTTATTCTCAACTGCAGAACTGTCATTAGACTGTCTGTGCCCAAACACCTGGACTTTCCTGTTCAGGTAAAATATACAGAATATTTAATTATGCAGATTAGCTTGTCTGCACTCGGCATTTCCTGGACAGCAATGGTTAATACTAACTAGCTAAACTTTAAAAACTTTTCCCCTGGAAGCATCTCCCGCTTTCCCATACCTAGTAGGTATAATTCTCTGCTCCTTGACATTGTTAATATTCCAATAGAAGTATATTAAAGAGACAACAGCAAAGGGATTGTGGAGCAACAATGAGAGAGTCCTAATATCTGCACATATAAATTAATTCTGCTGCTAGGTTGGAATTCTACTGACAGGCAGTGTTCTTATTCCTCCAGTCCCTATGATGAGCCAGAGACCACCTCCTTTTTAAACAAAATTTTGACAGAAAACCACAGAGAATAGTTCTTCTTTGTATAAATAATTACAAAGCTATACAGCAAAAACTTGTTCAAAGTGAAGAAGTTTAAAAAGCAACCTACCACCTTTAAAACAGTCATTTGTACTAAAATGTTGATAATGATTTGAAGTGAACTTTAAAGTTTATTTCTATTAAATTTAGCTTAATTGAATAAATTAATAGGAAACATTTAAGATTAGGACAAATGATTGCTTATAAATTATACACTAATTCCATGAACATTCTTGTAAGTTTGCACATGCTACAAAATAAAAAGTAAGGGGGAAAAATCATGCATGTCCCCCCATGCTTTAAGGAGTTTTGTAATTGGAATTTACACCATAACTTTGCTTGTCCCATTAGACGCATACTGAAAGATATGTTAAATTCATCATTCACTTGTTAAACTGGTTAAATATGAATATAAATATCTGAGCATTTACCTTGTTGTGACTAGGTGCAGCAGACAAAGTTTCAGGTGAGACCCAATGGCGTGCCTATGCTGAGCTGAGGAGAAGCCCATGGAGGATTAGGGTGTGTTAAGTCTTTCTTCAGACAGGTGCACAAACACTTCCCCCTTGTAGGTGCTACCTGCTCTTTACTGGACATTTATTACAAGTCAATGCAATTTCACAAAGCACCTGCATGCAATAAAAACCTATTACATGTGTGAGGCCTTAAGGAAATTAACAGTTCCTCCCTAGGGATGCATATTTTGTTAAGATGTTTATTACAGATGAAGTGGTCCTAGGGTAAAACATTAACAAGTTGTAGAGTGATAAAAGGAATTTTATCATTTCTCAGTGACATAAATAGGAAGAAACATTTAACTAAATCTATAAAATCCTGTTTCCTAATGAATTTGCTTTAACTATTTACTAACTGGATCAACTGACTGCGGCCAACATTTGTTTGTTTGTTTGTTTGTTTGTTTCCCAAAGCAAAATGAATCCATGACCAGACATGTTCATTAACACGATTCGTTCTGCTACCAGAGATAAATAAAATAAATAACTGTCTGAACAGAGTAAGGAAAAATCAGAGCTCTGTGGTGAGATTCAGGAAAGCACGGTTTTAAAAGTTTGTTTGCTGTTGTCATATTGACTTAAGCATTAAATGTTAATTTCACCTTCTGTACTAAATTATAATAATATTATCCTTAGCTCTTACATTCCGTCATATTTTGTGACACGGTCCAGCAATTTATTTTTGGTTAGGGTTACAAAAGCGTATTCTTTTTTTAACACCAGATTAACCGCATTTGTCTGTGCTCCATTATTCGAGATGAAAGCATAGAGTGCTGGCTTTGGACATCACATGCTGAATCTAATTGAATTATATGAATGTAGTTAAATGTCTACTTCAGAAAGGCTATATTCACTTTCAAGATTAGTTACTTCAAGAGTTAATGGGCTATTTAAACAACATAGTCCAAGAGCCAAACACAGGTGGGCTGCGTTAATAACTTTATTTAACCCGCTTTTCCCCCTTTGAGAGGCACAAGCCATCCATTAATGCATTCATTAGAGTTTATGGCGTAGTTCTGCTTTTCTCCTAATGACACTGTCCAGACTCAAACTTGCTCAGCTAATTTAGCCCAGCTGCCCTTTGCCTCTCAGCAACAGGTTTTGTTCTTCAATCCTGCATGCGAACGTGTCCTGGTGATTAGTTCGTGTTGCATTGCTACTCTTTGCAACATTGGTTTGGGTATTTGCTGCATCGGAACCCACTTTTCCTTTGGCTGGGTCCCATGCCAGCCAGCGTGGCTTTGGGCAAATGCCCCGTGGGCAGCCCCGGGGAAAGGCAGTGCTGCCTAAGAGCTGCACCCCAATTCCCAGGTGGACTTGTGTTCCGATTTGATTGAACTGAACAGTTTATGACCTTCCTCTAACCAAAGACGCTACCAAGTTTTAATGCCCAGGTCTGCTGCAAGCATTGGTAACCATTCCTTGCTAGCGCCACGCCGGAGCCCGCTCCCTGACTTGTCCAACCGAGTCCAGAGACGTTCCTCCTGGACGTCGCCATCTCGGTGAAGTGTGTAATCGGGGGCTGAAGTGCTCGCTTCCCCCAGTAGCTACAGCCCAGCTAGCCTGTGCCTGTTTAGTAGCCAATTCCCCAGGTACTAATGAACATCACAAGGAATAAGAATGCCCAATGTGTCACTCGGACTCACAGCCAGGACCGGATGCACAGACTCAGCACTATCGGCTGCTGAAATGTGTTCAGTTTATTTGGGGATTTTTGTCAGATTAGGCTTTGCGGGTCTGCTAGTCCTGGAGTTTGCCTCTCAGGCAATTTGTGGCCAATGTGAACTAGCCTTCACCGTCTCAGACCCGAGCCATGCTGAGACCTCCGGGCTCTTTACTGCAGCTACTCCCCCGGGAGAGCATGTGCCCGCTAAGTGTGAATTAAAGCTGCACCTCGTCCCACGTGGCATAGTTAACGATCCCAGCGGACGGTGCTGGATGAGTTCTGGGTGGGACTTGCTACAACGCAGCAGGGGGATGGGCTCGTTGGCTCCCGAGGTCTCTTACCCCCCTAGGATTCTAGGATGCTCCCCAGACTGGCACTCGTGTTCTTTTGCACCCGTATTTGGAAAGGGAAAGCTAGTCCCTGCTACAAGCAGGGTGCAAGTCACTGAACATCTCTTACCGGTCCTGCCCTATTGCACCCTGGGTCCCTGCCGGAGCCGCACTGGCTGTCGCCTCTGACAACGAGCATGCCGTACGCTGCAGGCATGACAATGGTGAATGGCAGAAACTGAGACCCACCGCTGCTCCACTCCACTCGGCAGAGGAACGGCCCTTTCGGTGCTTGGATTGCAAATTCAGAGGGGCAGAAGATGCCCAGCTGGCAGGGTATCACCCATACAGTCCTGGATGCTGCCTAGTGCACTGTGTGGGGAGAGACCTGAGCAGATGTATCCCCTTCGGGCAGTTGCTGTCTGGTTATTGTGCTCACTCCTGGCGCCTCGGAGGGAAACAGGAGCAGTGCAGCTGGTTAGGAATGTGGCAGTGAGGCTTGTCGGGAACGTGGCAGTGCAGCTGGTTAGGAACGTGGCAGTGCAGCTTGTTAGGAACGTGGCAGTACAGCTGGTTAGGAACATGGCAGTGCGCCTGGTTAGGAACTTGAGAATGAGGCTGGCTAGAAACATGGCAGTGTGGCTCGTTGAGGTTGTGGCAATGAGGCTGGTTAGGAACGTGGCAGTGCAGCGCATTAGGAATGTGGCAATGCGGCAGGCTAGAAACATGGCAGTGTGGCGCGTTAGGGACGTGGCAATGAGGCTGGTTAGGAACGTGGCAGTGCAGCACATTAGGAATGCAGCAGTGCGGCTGGTTAGGAACGTGGCAGTGTGGCTCGTTAGGGATGTGGCAGTGAGGCTGGTTAGGAACGTGGCAGTGCAGCACATTAGGAATGCGGCAGTGCGGCTGGTTAGGAACGTGGCAGTGTGGCTCGTTAGGGATGTGGCAGTGAGGCTGGTTAGGAACGTGGCAGTGCAGCACATTAGGAATGCGGCAGTGCGGCTGGTTAGGAACGTGGCAGTGTGGCTCGTTAGGGATGTGGCAGTGAGGCTGGTTAGGAACGTGGCAGTGCAGCACATTAGGAATGCGGCAGTGCGGCTGGTTAGGAACATGGCAGTGTGGCTCGTTGGGGTTGTGGCAATGCGGCAGGCTAGAAACGTGGCAGTGTGGCACGTTAGGGACGTGGCAATGAGGCTGGTTAGGAACGTGGCAGTGCAGCGCATTAGGAATGTGGCAGTGTGGCTGGTTAGGAACGTGGCAGTGTGGCTCGTTAGGGGTGTGGCAGTGAGGCTGGTTAGGAACGTGGCAGTGTGGCTCGTTAGGGATGTGGCAGTGAGGCTGGTTAGGAACGTGGCAGTGCAGCACATTAGGAATGCGGCAGTGCGGCTGGTTAGGAACGTGGCAGTGTGGCTCGTTAGGGATGTGGCAGTGAGGCTGGTTAGGAACGTAGCAGTGCAGCACATTAGGAATGCAGCAGTGCGGCTGGTTAGGAACGTGGCAGTGTGGCTCGTTGGGGATGTGGCAGTGAGGCTGGTTAGGAACGTGGCAGTGCAGCACATTAGGAATGCGGCAGTGCGGCTGGTTAGGAATGTGGCAGTGTGGCTCATTAGGGATGTGGCAGTGAGGCTGGTTAGGAACGTGGCAGTGCAGCACATTAGGAATGCGGCAGTGTGGCTGGTTAGGAACGTGGCAGTGTGGCTCGTTAGGGATGTGGCAGTGAGGCTGGTTAGGAACGTGGCAGTGTGGCTCGTTAGGGATGTGGCAGTGAGGCTGGTTAGGAACGTGGCAGTGCAGCACATTAGGAATGCGGCAGTGCGGCTGGTTAGGAACGTGGCAGTGTGGCTCGTTGGGGTTGAGGCAATGTGGCAGGCTAGAAACGTGGCAGTGTGGCACGTTAGGGACGTGGCAATGAGGCTGGTTAGGAACGTGGCAGTGCAGCGCATTAGGAATGTGGCAGTGCGGATGGCTAGAAACGTGGCAGTGTAGCTCATTAGGGACGCGGCAGGACAGGCTTGTTAGAGGTGTGGCAGAGCAGGCTTGCAGAGTCTGGGGCTCAACCAGCAAGGACCCAAGGGTGCTGTTGGGGCTATGTGAAATGGGAGGGGTGAGGTGTTTCCTTAGGGCCCGTTTGTGCAGCTGCTCCTTTGGTCATAAGGAGCCAGTATTCAGGGCCTTGCACTGGGAAGGGGCTTGACGACCCAAGTTGCATCTGTTCTTGGGATGGGCAGATTTATTGACACCCCCGAATGTCCAGTCTTGCCTGCGGCCCATGCAGGAGCGTGCACACAGAGGGCAAGCTCCTTGTGCAGCCATCCCCACGGCTGCCACACCAGAAAGAGCTCTTCCCGGGAAACATTCTCCCTCAGCTTCCTGCCAGGCCCATTCATGCCCCCTCTCCGCTTGCTGCCTCCAGCTCCCACGTTGGCTTCTTGGTCCTCCCAGCTCCGCTGTGCTCTGCCATGTGCCGTGCGGTGCTCTGGGCATGGCCTCCGTGGTCTGCAGTGGCCTTTGGCTGGACTGCTCCTTGAGCTGGGACTGGCCGCGTGCTTGAGTCTGGTGGCTGCAGAGAGCCCTGTGGGTGTCTCTGCATTCCCCTGGTGGCTGTCATCAGGGTCACCCTCCGGTCTGCACGTGTAGGGCCAGCCCTGAGGGTGGAGAACTCTCCGTGCAGAACTCACCAGCTGCCCCTGGCTGCAGGAGAAGGGGCCATTAGGCATTCGGGGCTGGCTGTGTGTGGAAAGCGCCTGATGGAGCCAAGCTCAGATATGCCTGGTCCTCCACTGGCAGAAAGACCCTTCTTTACACTGACGGCACAGAGAAGAGGGGCCCTGCTGGGCCAGGGAGCTGGGGGTGCAAGCAGGAGCCACAAGCCGTTCCTGGCACCCGTCACCCCCCGCTATGTGGCCATGAATTCAAGGCCAAAGAGCTGTCTCGCCATGTGAGTGCGCCATGGCTGGGCACTGTGGGACAGTGGGAGCTGCAAATTCAGCGAACGGTCCTGTGGCCCCTTAGCGACTAACCTAAATACAGAGACTCACGAGCTGCCATGGGCAAAGCCCACTTCCTCCGCTGAGCCGGGGTGGCAGAAAATGGGAACCCAGAGAGAGAAAAATGTCCATCAGTTGTAGGCTGGGTGCTAATGAGGCTAATGGTGTGGACTGGAGGTGGCCCCCCCCTCGTTTAGCTTTTGGTGTCAATGTGGTGTTAAATGTATGGAAGGCTGGTTTTATAACGGGACAGCCAATGAATATCTTCGGTCAGGCCAAGGGAGATGGTGTCAGATTTGCATCTGAAGGCCAATTCCGCCCCTCTCTCTAGTTGGCTGCTGAAATTCCTGTGAAGAAGAAAGGCTGCTTTGAAACCCGTGAGTGCATGCGTGTGTGTGTGCGTGAGTGCGTGTGCGTGTGTGCGTGCGTGTGTGAGTGAATGCGTGTGTGCGTGAGTGCGTGTGTGCATAAGTGCATGTGTGCGTGCGTGTGTGAGTGAATGCGTGTGTGCGTGCGTGTGTGCGTGCGTGCGTGTGTGCGTGCGTGTGAGTGAATGCGTGTGTGCGTGAGTGCGTGTGCGTGCGTGCGTGTGTGCGTGCGTGTGTGCATGCGTGTGTGAGTGAATGCATGTGTGCGTGCGTGTGTGCGTGCCCAGGCAGGTGCCAACGTCCCCTGCAGGTCTGTTTGTTGCCGTGTCTGACGTCCGACTTGTGTCCCTTCCTGCTTTCAGAGGCGGGCTGGCTTGGCCGATGGGCGCGGCAGCAGGGCACTGCTGGCCCGGGACGGCACAGGGCGCACTGGGGGATGTGCAGGTCCCGTGATGCTGTCGCTAGTGTGTGTGTGTGGGGGGGGGGGTCAAAGCTGGCACCAGGGTGGGCGCAGGGTAGGTTCCTGGGTGCGTGTGTCCGAGGTGCGGTGTGTGGCCGCTGGGGGGTATTTGCTGAGGGGGGCTGTCTGTAGACTGGGACTGGCCCAGCCCCAGACCGGCGAGTGGGAGGGGTCGTTTCCCAGGGCGGGCGGTGGACGGTCAGTGATGTGCTGGAGAGTTTGAGCTGGGGGCAGTCGGTGACGGCCAGTGGGGTTCTGTTATTTTCCATGTTGTGCCTGGGAGCTTTGTCCTCCCTGCTTGCTGGGTCTGAGCCGGAGCTGCTGACGGCACCAATACAACAACGGGTTTGCTGGGACAGAGCAAGGATTTGTGCTGCCTTTTATTGCTGTCGACCAAGCCCACAATGGGGCGAGGATGCGGCTCTGGGGCGAGGATGCGGCTCTGGGGCGAGGATGCGGCTCTAGGGTTAGGATGTGGCTCTGGGGCAAGGATGCGGCTCTGGGGCGAGGATGCGGCTCTGGGGCGAGGATGCGGCTCTGGGGCGAGGATGCGGCTCTGGGGCGAGGATCCGGCTCTGGGGCGAGGATGCGGCTCTGGGGGAGGATGCGTCTCTAGGGTTAGGATGCGGCTCTGGGGCGAGGATGCGGCTCTAGGGTTAGGATGCGGCTCTGGGGCAAGGATGCGGCTCTAGGGTTAGGATGCGGCTCTGGGGCGAGGATGCGGCTCTAGGGTTAGGATGCGGCTCTGGGGGAGGATGCGTCTCTAGGGTTAGGATGCGGCTCTGGGGCGAGGATGCGGCTCTGGGGGAGGATGCGTCTCTAGGGTTAGGATGCGGCTCTGGGGCGAGGATGCGGCTCTGGGGCAACGATGCGGCTCTGGGGCAAGGATGCGGCTCTGGGGCAAGGATGCGGCTCTGGGGCGAGGATGCGGCTCTAGGGTTAGGATGCGGCTCTAGGGTTAGGATGCGGCTCCAGGGTTAGGATGCGGCTCTGGGCGAGGATGCGGCTCTAGGGTTAGGATGTGGCTCTGGGGCGAGGATGCGGCTCTGGGGCGAGGATGCGGCTCCAGGGTTAGGATGCGGCTCTGGGGCGAGGATGCGGCTCTAGGGTTAGGATGCGGCTCTGGGCGAGGATGTGGCTCTGAGGGAGGATGCGGCTCTGGGGCGAGGATGCGGCTCTAGGGTTAGGATGCGGCTCTGGGGCGAGGATGCGGCTCTGGGGCGAGGATGCGGCTCTGGGGCGAGGATGCGGCTCTAGGGCGAGGATGCGGCTCTGGGGCGAGGATGCGGCTCTGGGCGAGGATGCGGCTCTGGGGCGAGGATGCGGCTCTAGGGTTAGGATGCGGCTCTAGGGTTAGGATGCGGCTCTGGGGCGAGGATGCGTCTCTAGGGTTAGGATGCGGCTCTGGGGGAGGATGCGTCTCTAGGGTTAGGATGCGGCTCTGGGGCGAGGATGCGGCTCTAGGGTTAGGATGCGGCTCTAGGGTTAGGATGCGGCTCTGGGGCGAGGATGCGGCTCTGGGGCGAGGATGCGGCTCTGGGCGAGGATGCGGCTCTAGGGTTAGGATGTGGCTCTGGGGCGAGGATGCGGCTCTGGGGCGAGGATGCGGCTCTGGGCGAGGATGCGGCTCTAGGGTTAGGATGTGGCTCTGGGGCGAGGATGCGGCTCTGGGGCGAGGATGCGGCTCTGGGACGAGGATGCGGCTCTAGGGTAAGGATGCGGCTCTAGGGTTAGGATGCGGCTCTGGGGCGAGGATGCGGCTCTGGGGCGAGGATGCGGCTCTAGGGTTAGGATGCGGCTCTGGGGCGAGGATGCGGCTCTGGGGCGAGGATGCGGCTCTAGGGTTAGGATGCGGCTCTGGGGCGAGGATCCGGCTCTGGGGCGAGGATGCGGCTCTGGGGGAGGATGCGTCTTTAGGGTTAGGATGCGGCTCTGGGGCGAGGATGCGGCTCTAGGGTTAGGATGCGGCTCTGGGGCAAGGATGCGGCTCTAGGGTTAGGATGCGGCTCTGGGGCGAGGATGCGGCTCTGGGGCGAGGATGCGGCTCTGGGGCGAGGATGCGGCTCTGGGGGAGGATGCGGCTCTGGGGCGAGGATGCGGCTCTGGGGCGAGGATGCGGCTCTGGGCGAGGATGCGGCTCTAGGGTTAGGATGCGGCTCTGGGGCGAGGATGCGGCTCTAGGGTTAGGATGCGGCTCTGGGGCGAGGATCCGGCTCTGGGGCGAGGATGCGTCTCTAGGGTTAGGATGCGGCTCTGGGGCGAGGATCCGGCTCTGGGGCGAGGATGCGGCTCTGGGGGAGGATGCGTCTCTAGGGTTAGGATGCGGCTCTGGGGCGAGGATGCGGCTCTAGGGTTAGGATGCGGCTCTGGGGCAAGGATGCGGCTCTAGGGTTAGGATGCGGCTCTGGGGCGAGGATGCGGCTCTGGGGCGAGGATGCGGCTCCAGGGTTAGGATGCGGCTCTGGGGCGAGGATGCGGCTCTAGGGTTAGGATGCGGCTCTGGGGCGAGGATGCGGCTCTGGGCGAGGATGCGGCTCCAGGGTTAGGATGCGGCTCCGGGGCGAGGATGCGGCTCTGGGGCGAGGATGCGGCTCTGGGGGAGGATGCGTCTCTAGGGTTAGGATGCGGCTCTGGGGCGAGGATGCGGCTCTGGGCGAGGATGCGGCTCCAGGGTTAGGATGCGGCTCCGGGGCGAGGATGCGGCTCTGGGGCGAGGATGCGGCTCTGGGGGAGGATGCGTCTCTAGGGTTAGGATGCGGCTCTGGGGCGAGGATGCGGCTCTGGGGCGAGGATGCGGCTCTGGGGCGAGGATGCGGCTCTGGGGGGAGGATGCGGCTCTGGGGCGAGGATGCGGCTCTGGGGCGAGGATGCGGCTCTGGGCAAGGATGCGGCTCTAGGGTTAGGATGCGGCTCTGGGGCGAGGATGCGGCTCTGGGGCAAGGATGTGGCTCTGGGCGAGGATGCGGCTCTGGGCGAGGATGCGGCTCTAGGGTTAGGATGCGGCTCTGGGGCGAGGATGCGGCTCTGGGGCGAGGATGCGGCTCTGGGGGAGGATGCGTCTCTAGGGTTAGGATGCGGCTCTGGGGCGAGGATGCGGCTCTGGGGCGAGGATCCGGCTCTGGGGCGAGGATGCGGCTCTGGGGCGAGGATGCGGCTCTGGGGGAGGATGCGTCTCTAGGGTTAGGATGCGGCTCTGGGGCGAGGATGCGGCTCTGGGGCAAGGATGCGGCTCTGGGGCAAGGATGCGGCTCTAGGGTTAGGATGCGGCTCTGGGGCGAGGATGCGGCTCTGGGGCGAGGATGCGGCTCCAGGGTTAGGATGCGGCTCTGGGGCGAGGATGCGGCTCTAGGGTTAGGATGCGGCTCTGGGGCGAGGATGCGGCTCTGGGCGAGGATGCGGCTCCAGGGTTAGGATGCGGCTCTGGGCGAGGATGCGGCTCTGGGCGAGGATGCGGCTCTGGGCGAGGATGCGGCTCCGGGGTTAGGATGCGGCTCCGGGGCGAGGATGCGGCTCTAGAGTTAGGATGCGGCTCTGGGCGAGGATGCGGCTCCGGGGTTAGGATGCGGCTCCGGGGCGAGGATGCGGCTCTGGGGCAAGGATGCGGCTCTGGGGCGAGGATGCGGCTCTGGGGTTAGGATGCGGCTCTGGGGCGAGGATGCGGCTCTGGGCGAGGATGCGGCTCTAGGGTAAGGATGCGGCTCTAGGGTTAGGATGCGGCTCTGGGCGAGGATGCGGCTCTAGGGTAAGGATGCGGCTCTAGGGTTAGGATGCGGCTCTGGAATTAGGATGTGGCTCTGGGTAGAGGATGAGGCTCTGGGGCGAGGATGCGGCTCTAGGGCGAGGATGCGGCTCTGGGGTTAGGATGCAGCTCCGGGGCGAGGATGCGGCTCTGGGCGAGGATGCGTCTCTAGGGTAAGGATGCGGCTCTAGGGTTAGGATGCGGCTCTGGGCGAGGATGCGGCTCTAGGGTAAGGATGCGGCTCTAGGGTTAGGATGCGGCTCTGGAATTAGGATGTGGCTCTGGGGCGAGGATGCGGCTCTGGGGCGAGGATGCGGCTCTGGGGCGAGGATGCGGCTCTAGGGCGAGGATGCGGCTCTAGGGTTAGGATGCGGCTCTAGGGCGAGGATGCGGCTCTGGGTAGAGGATGCGGCTCTAGGGTTAGGATGCGGCTCTGGGCGAGGATGCGGCTCTGGGCGAGGATGCGGCTCTGGGCGAGGATGCGGCTCCGGGGTTAGGATGCGGCTCCGGGGCGAGGATGCGGCTCTAGGGTTAGGATGCGGCTCTGGGCGAGGATGCGGCTCCGGGGTTAGGATGCGGCTCCGGGGCGAGGATGCGGCTCTGGGGCAAGGATGCGGCTCTGGGGCGAGGATGCGGCTCTGGGGTTAGGATGCGGCTCTGGGCGAGGATGCGGCTCTAGGGTAAGGATGCGGCTCTAGGGTTAGGATGCGGCTCTGGGCGAGGATGCGGCTCTAGGGTAAGGATGCGGCTCTAGGGTTAGGATGCGGCTCTGGAATTAGGATGTGGCTCTGGGGCGAGGATGCGGCTCTGGGGCGAGGATGCGGCTCTGGGGCGAGGATGCGGCTCTAGGGCGAGGATGCGGCTCTAGGGCGAGGATGCGGCTCTAGGGTTAGGATGCGGCTCTAGGGCGAGGATGCGGCTCTGGGTAGAGGATGCGGCTCTAGGGTTAGGATGCGGCTCTAGGGCGAGGATGCGGCTCTGGGTAGAGGATGCGGCTCTGGGGATGAATCCTGCTCTGTCTCTGGCTATCTGACTATCGGCTCTGTGGCGGCGCTGCCAGAGCCCACAGTCCCGCTTGGCTCTCAGCTCCCGGAGCCTGGTCGGGACGGAAGTAGAGAATCACGTGGTCCGTGCCCCTGAGGCCAGGCTGACCAGTGGGCACTCCTGCTTGGCTTGCTGCCAAGGCACCGGGGGGATTGCAGCACCCAGCGTACTGGAAGTAGACAGGCCACGTCCCTGCACCTCCTGTGGCGGGGGGTGGGGCTCCCTGCTCCTTCCGGGACGATAACGACAGCGGGGGGGTCTAGCCGCTGATGACTGGTGCTGGCCCGGCCGTGCTAGGTGCTGGGTAACCGACCTGCCCTGGCGCTGGAGGAGCAGAGCCGGCCTTGGATAGCGCACGGCCCAAGGCAAGCAAGGCCCAGGTGTGTGACAACGTGGTGCCTGGAGGGGGAGTGAAACACTCGGGGTTGCTCCGGCCAGCCCCGTGCACAACGGGGCCCTTCCAAGACGTGTTCACGCAGATCCCGGGGCGCTGCCCGTCCCGCACACGGTCCCGGCGGGGCGCACAGGCGAGTCCAGCCCCGGGGATTCCATCCCGCCCCGGCCCCACTGTCGCGTTACTGGATTTTAAAGGGAGAAGCCAGATCACTGTTGCACCCATGGGGGGTGCCCCAGAAGTCTGTACAAAGGGGGTGATGTGAGGAGTCACGTGAAGCGTTATGTGCCACTGATTCTGTGTGTGCCACTCGTGTGTGATCTCTGTATGTGGAGCTAGAAACATGGACTCTGTAGGGATGCTGGAAAATTCTCTGTCGGAGGCAGCGCGATGGGCCAGGAATGCTCAGCCAGTGGCTGTGCTAATTAGTGAGACTCCAGAGCCAATAGATCTAAGTGCCAGAGACACCCCTGGGGGGTGTCTGGAGACCTGCGAGCGAGCCAGGAGAACGATTGCTGACTTGGGACACAGGGATAGGTCAATGGACCATGTGACCTGCAGTGACCTGCTCTGGCCAGGAAGATGCCAGGGGAGGTATACAAGCGCCGTGTGGCACCCTCCATCTGGTCTTCAGTTTTGCTCTAATCCCAGATGCAGCCTTGCAGGGAACAAGCCGGGAAGAACCGTGGACCCATCCTGACATAGGATGTAACGAGAGACTTTTAAGCCAGCAGTTTGTAACATCTCTGCTGCGAGCCTGCATTGAGAACTGGGAGATTCGCTGCATGTAACACATGATACTTTAACAACCTCACTCTCAGGCTTTTCTTTCTTTTAGTGATAAACCTTTCGAGTTTAGATTCTAAAGGACTGGCCCAGCGTGATCTTGTGGGTAGGACCCAGAGTGTAAATTAATTGGGACCTGTGGCTGGTTTCTTGGGACCGGAAGAACCTGTTTGGGGAAGGTGAGATCAGGTTGTATAACCCCTCACCTGTGTTAGGCCCAGGGCTGACTGGGGCACAGGAAGAGCTGGGGTGTCTGAGGGGTTTTGCTCATGAGGTTTCAGGCCAGCTGGATTGGCAGCTGCAGCGTTCTGTGCGACTGGTTTGTGGCCTGTTTGGGAAGGTCTCCAGTCAGGGGCTGTAAGGAGCCCCGAGTCTGAGCAATTCGCCCTGAGTGGACGCCCTTGGCCATGCCAGACCCAGCCTGGCCTGTCACACCTGTCCCCTCCTCTCCACTGTGTAGTTGCGTACACGCAGCATGAGCGTGTCCACCTGCCAGGCAGTACACAGCTAGGGTACATCTAAACTACATGCCTCCGTCGACGGAGGCATGTAGATTAGCCAGATCGGCAGAGGGAAATGAAGCCGCGATTAAAATAATCGCGGCTTCATTTAAATGTAAATGGCTGCCCCGCTCTGCCGATCAGCTGTTTGTCAGCAGATCGGGGCAGTCTGGACGCGCCGCGCCGACAAAGAAGCCTTTCTTGATCGGCACAGGTATGCCTCGTGAAACCGGGTTTACCTGTGCCGATCAACACGGCCCGGTCCGTCACAGATACTCATGATAATAATAACACTTACTTAATTAGAAAATACCCGACATTTCTATGTCCAGTTTTTTTCTCAATGGCTGTGTCTAGACTGGCAAGTTTTTCCGCAAAATCATCTGCTTTTGCGGAAAAACTTGCCAGCTGTCTACACTGGCCGCTTGAATTTCTGGAAAAACACTGACGATCTCATGTAAGATCGTCAGTGCTTTTCTGGAAATACTGTGCTGCTCCCATTCGGGCAAAAGTCTTTTTCCGAAAGACTTTTGCGCAAAAGGGCCAGTGTAGACAACACAGGACTGTTTTCCGCAAAAAAGCCCCGATCGCGAAAATGGTGATCGGGGCTTTTTTTTGCAGAAAACCGCGTCTAGATTGGCCACGGTCACTTTTCCGCAAAAAGTGCTTTTGCGGAGAAGCATCCTGCCAAACTAGACGTGATTTTCCGAAAATGCTTTAAAGGAAAACTTTTCCGTTAAAAGCATTTTCGGAAAATCATGCCAGTGTAGATGTAGCCAATGTGTTTCCCAGACAGAAAGCTCAGATAGTGGCCTGTGTGGTTCAAAACCGGACCCCTGGCAACCCTAGAGCAGTGCTGCTCCCCTGTCGCGCGGCAGGGGTGAGAGGGCCAGGCCTGTGCCGTTCTCGGCCTGGTCTGCAATCAGCACGGCTCCTTGCATCAGCCCAAGGGTCAGACTCTGGCTGGGCCCTGGCTCCGTTCTTTCTGCCGCCCCTCCAGCCTGGGCCTGTGCTCACACGCCTGCCTGCGGAGCTGGGTTTGAACTGCTGCCTGGCGGCAGCGCCCTGTCCTGGAACCATCAACCTTCCTTGGCTGCGCCGGGCGGCGGGCCGGCCCGATTTTCTCTTCGCTTCTGCTCTGGGCCCCTCCCAGCTGCACGATGGGCTCCTGGCCTGGCCGTTTGGCTTCCTGACCCTGAGCAGAGGCGCCCGAAGCAGTCTGGGGAGCCGGCCAGGACCGACCCCTTGCCGAGCTGACAGCTGGCTGCAGAGCCGCGCTCTGGGACGCCAGAGTTGGCTGAGAGCCGGCAGCCTGAGCACTGCAGCATGCCTACCTCAGACGGGGGGCCCAGGGCTGTCTCCCCGGACCGGGCCTGGCAAGACTCAGAGGGCCCGGCAGGCGGGGAGGGAGGAGAAGCCATTCGGTCCTCGGGCTGCAGAGCCAGGGGTCAGCCCTGACTGCAATGACGCTCACTCAGTGGGTTGGGGGCAGGAGAGGCCTGAGAGCAGCCCAGCCCCCTCCTGCACCCCAAGCCCCCCATCCCACCCCGGCGCCCCACCCCCGCCCACACCCAGCGCCCGGCCCAGCAAGAGAGTGCGGGTGGAGGATGTGGGGGGGCAGGGCCTCAGGCATAGGCTTGATTCTGGGGGTGCTCCGGGGCTGAAGCATCCACAATTGGCGGGTGCTCAGTGCTCACCAGCTCCCCCCACCTCCTCCACCCGCCGCACCTGCCACGGGCCCTGCCGATGGACTCCTCCCCCTCCCGGCACGTCCCGCCCCACCGTCGGCTGCTTGGCATCACGCAGGAGGAGCAGCGGGCAGCTTCCCCGCCACTAGCTCTCCGTCTGTCACGCCAGGTGCTTTCTAACGCGCCCGTTCCATGTGGCACCTGGACACCCGCGTAAAATCAAGCTCTGGGCACATGCAGAATCGCGCCTGAATCACGGAGGAGCAGAAGTCTCCTTGTGCCTTGGTAGCAGGGATGCCCGAGTCACACACGTTCTTCTGAGAATCCCCCTGGGTATGTCTACACTACCCCGCTAGTTCGAACTAGGAGGGTAATGTAGGCATACCGCACTTGCAAATGAAGCCCGGGATTTGAATTTCCCGGGCTTCATTTGCATAAGCGGGGAGCCGCCATTTTTAAAACCCCGCTGGTTCGAACCCCGTGCAGCGCGGCTACACGGGGCACGAACTAGGTAGTTCGAACTAGGCTTCCTATTCCGAACTACCGGTACACCTCGTGGAAGCCTAGTCCGAACTACCTAGTTCGAGCCCCGTGTAGCCGCGCTGCACGGGGTTCGAACCAGTGGGGTTTTAAAAATGGCGGCTCCCCGCTTATGCAAATGAAGCCCAGGAAATTCAAATCCCGGGCTTCATTTGCAAGTGCGGTATGCCTACATTACCCCGCTAGTTTGAACTAGCGGGGTAGTGTAGACATACCCCCAGTCTCTTGAGCCTTATTCACAGCCCCCAGACACTGCCCACGTCCCTCCACTTAGCCTGCACTGGGGCCATTGTGAGCCCTGCAAAGACCTAACGCCGCCCCATAAATTGTGCCCTGATTCCTACCATGATATATTGTGGCACTCTGGGCTGATAACACAGGTCTTACCGTTCATTAGAGGGTTTCTTCTGAGGCAATGGAGGGAGAAGGAGAGAGGTAAGGCTCAAACACGCATAAATCTCCCTAACTACCGCTCATATATCACAATCTGCAAACCTGCTGCACAAGGGGATGTTCCTTAAACCTAAACGGAATCAAACATTTTCCATTCTGCTCCATTTTTGGGTGGTCTGAATTTTGTCTTTGATTTATCCTGATTTTGCTCCCAGTTTGGAAAACAATTCTGTGCTGCATGCATCTCACGTATAAGAATGTCCTGCAGACCAGCTGTGCGTTAGCGTCCTCGCCGATTTTGAATTTTAAAAGGAAAAAAATTGCATAGCCAGATAGCAATAGTTCGCCGCTTCCTTTACATTCTTACGCGAAAGCAGGAGCTGGTATTTTCTGCTCTAGTTTGGATTTGTTTGTACTAGTCACGTCAGACAAACGCAGATGCGCAGTACTACAGCCATGCAGAGCAGGCTGGTATGAGGAGGTTGCAGGCGTGAATAAATAAATGTCCAGCAGTACAAACTAAACTCATCTGATAAAGTGGTTTTACCCGGGGATAATGGATTTGTTAGTCTCTTAAGGTGCCACAGGCCTGCACACTGAGTAAAAACTCCGGCAATTCCAAGCATGCATTAATTCCTCCATAGTTCTTGTGATAACGTAAGAAAAACGGTAACTGGCAGCCTCGGTGATGATCTTCTTACAGCAGGTGACCGGGTTCCTTCCTCG
This sequence comes from Pelodiscus sinensis, assembly GCF_049634645.1. Classification (NCBI taxonomy): domain Eukaryota; kingdom Metazoa; phylum Chordata; order Testudines; family Trionychidae; genus Pelodiscus; species Pelodiscus sinensis. Next base: position 25,978,118 of record NC_134732.1, read on the forward strand.
CCTGCCCCTGAATGCGCGGCTAGCCGTGGGGACAGGCGGATGCCATGAAACCACTGGGCTTCCACTCTCAGGAGCCTGTCTGCTCAGCATGGGCCGTGACCGAGCTGTGTGTGTGAGGAGCTGATTTTAAAGCAACCACTAGATGTCACAGAAGGCTTGTGGCCAAACACAGCTCAGCAAGGGACAAACATACAGAGGCACATTTGACAGAGGAGGGAACGGCCAGTTCGTGAGCTCTTCCTCCGGCGCGTGCAGGGAGGGGGCGTCTCGTGTGTGTGTTTTACCTACCCGCCAGGGTTCCCACTACTCTTTGCCGTGCACGTGCAGAATAAATGTTATGTGCACTGAGGCCTGTGTGAATGTGCACCACCAGGAGCAACAAAAATGCAGCTGTGGGCGCTCTGCTAATCAGCTGGGTGCATTAAATCTCGCTGAGCGGCTGCACTTGCACTGAGCTGACAGTGAACACTGCTACCCCCAGCCCGCCCTGGACCTGGCCTGCGCAGGTGCAAAGGCCTTTGTCACCCTGCCCGCCCCAGACAGGGCCTGTGCGAGGCTTGGGCGTGGCCAGGAGGTTCGAGGTGGGGCACGAGTGCTCGCCCTGGCTCCAGGGCACGGTGTGGCCTAGTGCCGAGGGAAGGAGATTTGCCGCTCGGGCCAGTGGAGAGAAGCGAACCGGCTGCGTAAGTCTTGTGGGTTTGCCCCCTGACTGAACTCCGTTGTGGGGGTCTCGGCCGTACACGGCCCTTCCACCCAGGGGCCCTATAGCTCGTGTGCTCACTACGGAACAGCCGATTCCAGAGCGCTGCAGCCTGGGTGCCCTCCTCCTCTCCAGCCCCCCGCAAATTCCCCCTTTTCCAGTGACACCCCGGCCCACTGCCCTGGGGTGAGGGGGTGCTCGCTAGTGACAGCCCATGAGGGCGGGCAGAGGGTAGAGCCCCCAGAACTCAGCCCCAGGCCCTGGGAAGTGACAAGCCAGAGCACCACCTCTGTGCCATTTGGGCTCGCCTCTCTAGCAGCCGGCGGCTGGCTCTGGGGACCTCAGGCCTGGCTACGCAGCCGGAGAAAGCACCGTCTGGGACGTCTACACTAGCCCCTAGTTCGAACTAGGGAGGCTAATGGAGGCATTCGAAGTTGCAAATCAAGCCCGGGATTTAAATATCCTGCGCCTGATTCGCATCTTCCCGGCCGGTCGCCATTTTTGAAATTTACAAGTCCAGACTAACTGCCCACGGCTACACGTGGCAGGGACCTGGTCGTTCACATTAAAGCCTAGTTCGAATACCTGGTATTCCTCCTGGAATGAGGTTTAACAGGTAGGTCGAACTAGGGGGCTAGTGTAGACAGACCCTGACTGTTTTAGCGCCAGCCCCCCTAACAAAGCTCAGGAGCTACCCCGCCCCCTGGTGGCTCGCAGGAGGGCCTGGCTCTGGTTGGCCTGCCCAGCCACGGGCACGGCTCAGCTCTGCCCACGCTTCCTCTGACCTCCATCGGCTCTCCCCGTCCTCGGCCTGCCCGGTGCAATAGCCCGTCCCCAAGTTAGACTGCCCTTACGAACTGGGACTGGCAAAGGCCCAGCAGCGCGCTGGGGGTCAGGGCTCCTGACATAACCGACTTGGCGCGCACCGGAGGCCAACAGGACGAGGTCGAAGCGCTGCTCCCACTGAGTTCCGCAGCGCGCCCGTGTCTATTCGCTGGCTCTGTCAGCGTCTATGGGGACGCAGAGGGAAGACACGACCCCCCTGGGATCCATATTGGCCCAAACGAGGGGGGTGGAGTGAACCGAACTAATCACAGAGCGAGAGGCCTTGGCACGTGGCTCTGGAAACAGCTGGACTTTCCCGTCGCCCGCACAGCGCCCGGTGCTCAGCCCTGGTCCGCGGGTATGGGATGGGCGGCCGCACAGCGAGGGCCGGCTTATCCATTCGGCACAGTAGGCACAGGGCCCAGGGCCCACGATACTTCTAGGGGCCCACGAAAATGTTTTAATTTATTTTAAAATCAGAAGAAAAACAATGAACGTTTAGGGTCGAAGAAAATGTTTTAATTTTTTTCTCTCATCAGAAAAAAATGAAACTTTTAGGGCCCACGAAAATCTAGTAAATTTTGCCTAAAACAGAAAAAAAATAAACTGTTGAAGTATTTAAAGTTATATCAAAAATAATTTTAAATATTTTTTTATGGTGGGAGGGGCCCACGGAGGCAAAAGTGCCTAGGGCCCACGAAAGTCACAATGCGGCCCTGACGGGCACCTGTCTTCAGCTGCCTTCCAGAGGCAAGTCGTTCGCTTCTCTGCCAACCCGCCATCCCGAAATCCCGGCTGTCCTGGGGAGCCGCGCCCACGCCCATGGCCACGCATCAGCCTCCCTGCCCACTCGCCCCGGCTTCATTGGCGCAGCTCGAGCAGCCTCCCTCCGGCACGGGCTCGTGTGCGCAGAGCTCGCGTGTGGCGCACGGGGAGCAGGGGGTGGGACGGGGCAAGAGTGAGGCCAGCAAGACTTGGCTGCGTCCTTGCTGCTGGAAAGCATCCTTGAGCCTCTGGTGCTGCCTGCCTGCTGCTGCGCCCTGCCCCTCCTCTGCCGTGCCCCTGCCAGGGCTGTGAGCAGAGCCACTCCCCTGGGCAGGGGGGTGCCAGCTCCCCGCAGGCGGGCGGGCGAAGGGGAGACAGCCCCAGGGGAAGGCAGCACAACAGAAGCTTGGGAGGAGGCTGACGGAGCCTTGTTTTATGGAAAATCGCCTGCTGGGCTGCGCTTTCCCCTTTATTAAGCCGAGCGCTTCTAGCCGCTGCATTCCCAGCCTGGCTGGCCAGCTGCTCAGGGCAGCCGGCCCAGATCTGTCTTTGCCCCTGACACCTCTGCCTCGGTGCAGCGTCGTTTGCGGCTTCGTGGAGACGGCGGGGAGGCGGGTGGAGGTAAAATTAATGCTAGCGGGAGCCTCCGTGAAATTAGCCCAAGCAAGAAACAAAATGAATGCCATAAATAAAGTCCCTTCCCGGCCGGGGGACTGCAGCTTTCAGGGAGCTCTGGGCCTCTCGCGCTGCTTTCCTCATGCCCTGTGCTGCCCACCCAGCGTCTCTGCCCTTGGCACGGGCTCCTGGTGCGCTGGCATCACAGCTGGCAGTGTGCCAGGCAGCGGGGAAAGGCTGCTGGTGTGTGTCGCGGGTTATTTCAGCACAAGCTGCTCGGACATGCGTGATGGTGCAGGGCAGGGTGGTGTGAGGGTGATGGGCAGGGCAGAGTGACAGTGTGGTGAAGGGCAGCAGGGTGGTGTGAGGGTGATGGGCAGGACAGCAGGGCAGTGTGACGGTGCGGGGCAGGGCGGTGGGACGGGGCGGGGCAGGGCAGCGGGGTGGTATGAGGGTGAGGGGCAGGGCAGAGTGGGGCAGGGCGGGGCACTGGGGCAGGACAGGACGGTGAGGGCAGGACGGGGCAGGGCAGGACGGTGAGGGCAGGGCAGGGCGCTGGGGCAGGGCGGGGCACTGGGGCAGGGCAGGACGGTGAGGGCAGGGCAGGGCGCTGGGGCAGGGTGGTGGGACAGAGTGGGGCAGGGCGGGGCACTGGGGCAGGGCAGGACGGTGAGGGCAGGGTGGGGCACTGGGGCAGGGCAGGACGGTGAGGGCAGGACGGTGAGGGCAGGGCAGGGCGCTGGGGCAGGGCGGTGGGACAGAGTGGGGCAGGGCGGGGCACTGGGGCAGGGCAGGACGGTGAGGGCAGGACGGTGAGGGCAGGGTGGGGCACTGGGGCAGGACGGTGAGGGCAGGACGGTGAGGGCTTGGCTCGCATAAATTCCGGCCAAGTGGCAATCTCTTGAGCACGTCAGTGCGAGCTGCATAAAGCCCCGCGGCAGGGCCCCCGAGCTCCCCCCTCCAGCTCTGCAGTGCGGGGGTCTGGCATTTCCCAGCATGCACGTCCTGCTCTCCCCCTGGCTGGAGCACATTGCAGTGAGCCGGAGGGGAGAGACACCCCGGCTGTGCCCAGCAGCTTGGTGGGCCAGCTTAGCAGCTTTCGGAGCGGGAGGCGACCGGCGCGTGTCCAGAGGGCAGCCCTCCCCCGAGTGGCCAGGCTGGTCTCCCCAGCCACACTGCAGCCAAAGGCTGGGCCCTGCGGGGCCACTAAAGGGGGGCTCTGGAGCTGTGCCCGGGGCAGGCCACAACTGGCTTGATTTGCCCACTAGAGCGTCTGGCTCACCTCAGGGCCGCCTCCTAGGGCCGCTGGCAGAATGCGGCAAGTGGTGAGTGCGGCTCCTTTGGAGCCGGAGCCAGACCCTGCCCCCAGCTGGGCGACCCACGAATCCCATGAATAGCCGGTTCCTGTGGCTGGGGGTTGGATTTGGAGGGTTCTTTGCTTGTGACCAGCCCTCTCCTGAGCACGGCTGGGCTGCGTCTACACGGGCATGATTTTGCGCAAATGCTTTTAATGGAAAAGTTTTTCCGTTAAAAGCATTTGCACACGAGAGCGTCTACACTGGCATGTGCCTTTGTGCTAAAGCATCCGGGCCAGTGCAGACGCTCTCTTGTGCAAGAGAGCTCCGACGGCCATTTTTAGCCATAGGGGTTTCTTGCGCAAGAAATTAACTTGTCGGTCTACACTGGCCTCTTGCACAAGGGGGCTTATCCCTGAGTGGGAGCGGTGGAGTATTTGCACAAGAACCACTGATTTTGTACAGTACAGTCAGTGCGCAAGTACTCTCGGCCAGTGTAGACAAGCGGCTGCTTTTGCACAAAATCTTGCCAGTCTAGAAGCACCTCTGCAGCGTGCTTGCCCCAGCACTCTCCTGCCAGCTCCCTGCCTCCCCCGCCTTCCACCCCCTCCCCCCTCCGCCGCACATTCCAACAAACGCTCATTTACGCAAATGACAAAAACCTGTGCAGGGAGTAACATCCCGCCAGGCCCATGCACTCCAGTCGTGTCCCGCCAGGCCCATGCACTCCAGTCGTGTCCCTCCAGGCCCATGCACTCCAGCCGTGTCGCGCGAGGCCCATGCACTCCAGCCGTGTCCCTCCAGGCCCATGCACTCCAGTCGTGTTGCGCGAGGCCCATGCACTCCAGCCGTGTCCCGCCAGGCCCATGCACTCCAGTCGTGTCCCTCCAGGCCCATGCACTCCAGCCGTGTCCCGCGAGGCCCATGCACTCCAGCCGTGTCCCTCCAGGCCCATGCACTCCAGCCGTGTCCCGCGAGGCCCATGCACTCCAGCCGTGTCCCGCGAGGCCCATGCACTCCAGCCGTGTCCCTCCAGGCCCATGCACTCCAGTCGTGTTGCGCGAGGCCCATGCACTCCAGCCGTGTCCCGCCAGGCCCATGCACTCCAGTCGTGTCCCGCCAGGCCCATGCACTCCAGTCGTGTCCCGCCAGGCCCATGCACTCCAGCCATGTCCCGCCAGGCCCATGCACTCCAGTCGTGTCGCGCGAGGCCCATGCACTCCAGTCGTGTCGCGCGAGGCCCATGCACTCCAGCCGTGTCCCGCCAGGCCCATGCACTCCAGCCGTGTCCCGCCAGGCCCATGCACTCCAGCCGTGTCCCGCCAGGCCCATGCACTCCAGCCGTGTCCCGCCAGGCCCATGCACTCCAGCCGTGTCCCGCCAGGCCCATGCACTCCAGCCGTGTCCCGCCAGGCCCATGCACTCCAGTCGTGTCCCACCAGGCCCATGCACTCCAGTCGTGTCCCACCAGGCCCATGCACTCTAGTCGTGTCCCGCCAGGCCCATGCACTCCAGCCGTGTCCCGCCAGGCCCATGCACTCCAGTCGTGTCCCGCCAGGCCCATGCACTCCAGTCGTGTCGCGCGAGGCCCATGCACTCCAGTCGTGTCCCGCCAGGCCCGTGCACTCCAGCCGTGTCCCGCCAGGCCCATGCACTCCAGCCGTGTCCCGCCAGGCCCATGCACTCCAGCCGTGTCCCGCCAGGCCCATGCACTCCAGCCGTGTCCCGCCAGGCCCATGCACTCCAGCCGTGTCTCGCCAGGCCCATGCACTCCAGCCGTGTCCCGCCAGGCCCATGCACTCCAGTCGTGTCCCGCCAGGCCCATGCACTCCAGTCGTGTCCCATCAGGGGCAGCCGGGAGCAAGCCTGTGATGTGCCAGGCTCCATGTGCAGTGGCCAGCGGATGCCGATCTGCGCGGGGACACACTGGCGGTGCCCGGGCTGTGCACAGGTGGCTCCTGGTGAGCTGGCTGCCCCTCTGCAGCTGCTTCAGCACAGCGAAGGCTTCCTGGACGTAGCTGCTCCCGGTGCCCGGCGCACAAGCCGTGGCGGGGGCTGCCGCAGGGCATGGAGGCAAGCAGGCAATTCAGACAGGCTCAGGGACTTGCAAAGTGTTTGTGAGCCTCTGCTGCTGCTCTCTGGCTCTGCAGGCGGAACCTGCCAAGAGCTCGTCTTTCATTCTGGACAAGAGAGTGATGAGATACAAACGAGCGCCTGAGAGCCGGTTAGTAAATTACCCCGGCTTAGCAGCCGTGATGGGTGGATCTGCCGGGGGCAGCATTAGCCGGGAGGGCAGGCAGTGCCTGCCACAGATCAGAAACACTCGCCCTTTGACAGATGCCACGTAGATCTTCAGTTCCAGATTCACCCATCTGAGAAACATCTGGGAGCTCAGGATGGCAAATCTCACGGAATGCTCCGCCAAGTCCTCCGCTTCCTCTCGGAGCGCTCTGTGATCCTGCCTGCAAACGAACGGCGGCATGTGCAGCTTCCCGGAAAGCGGGGCAGAGGCAGGAGGAGCTGTTGAAGAAAAGATTCATGGCCTGGACAAAAAGCAGCCGTGCCTTTTGCAGCCAGGGCTCGGTGCTTTACACGGCTCTCGGCACCCGCCAGGCGGGGAAAGCAGATAAAAGGGTGGGAGTTGAAAGGTTTCACTAGAAGAGACAGGGGCTTCTCTCTGCTCTTATGAACCAGGGGGATGCTCTTACATCTCAGCGGCTGACAAGTCCCAAGGGAAGCGGCGCTCTTCTCACAGCTGTTTGCGCAAGTCGCTGCTGTTCGGCGTGGACGAACCCCAAAAGCGTTTTCAGGGCTCAAGGCGGAGCAGACTGGATGGTTCGGAGATATAACCATGCCGTGCCTCGCCCTGGAAATCCCCCCGGACACAGGCTTCGGGCAGGGTTCTCAGAATGTCCCCATTTTCGGTGGTGACCTCAATACCAGGAAACTCACTCTGCGGTTCCGCAGTGTTTCTGCTTCTGGCCCCCCACCCAAGGAGCAGGGAACGCCGCAGTTTGGCTTCTCTCTCCCTAAGCATGACACTCCAGGAAAAACTTCTCACAGGATGGCCGCCTCAGCGCTGTTATGGGACACGGGAGTATCCCGAAATAGCTATCCTGCGCCGTCACAGCAAGCCCATAACTGCGAAATACAGGCTGCGGCTACACTGAACCGCTTTGCAAAGTGCGTCTCTTAGTTCAATCCTATTTCGAAATACTTGTTTCATACTTTCCCGCTGTCTACACAGCACCACATACCAAAATAACCCGCTATTCCGAAATGGCCCTTACTCCTCATGGAACGAGGGTTACAGGGCTGTTGGAATAGTGAGCCCGTTGTATTTCGAAATAACGGGCTTGCTGTGAAGACGCAGGATAGCTATTTGGGGATACTGCGGTATCCTGAACTAGTGCTGCAGTGTAGAGGTAGCCAGACCGGGCTCGTTATTTTGACATTCCACGAGGAGTAAGGGATGTGTCAGAACAGCGCTGTGTAGACGGCACCAACGGACGCAATAAGCTATTTCGAAAGAAGAGCCGCGATTTGTGTAGCTCAAACTGCGTCTCTTTCCGAGCGACGGCGCAGTGTAGATGCTCCCTCCCAGTCCAATGCAGCCTGCCCGTTCCTTATTAGCCATACACATGCACGGGAGGGAGATCCCTGCACGTGCACTGCCCAGAGAGCCGGCTGTCACTGGGGGCAAAGCCAAATGTCAAATGCAACCCAGTGATTTCTGCTCCGACTGGCCGGAGAGCAGAAGCGGCCGGGGGGAGGGATGTCAGGGGGAGAAGGAAGGAAAGATGTGGAGAAATTGGAGAGGGTCCAGAGAAGAGCAACGAGAATGATGAAAGGTCTAGAGAACAGGACCTATGAAGGGAGGCTGAAAGAATTGGGCTTGTTTAGTTTAGAAAAGAGAAGATTGAGGGGGGACACGATAGCAGTTTTCAGGTATCTAAATGGGTGTCATAAGGAGGAGGGAGAAAACTTGTTCATCTTGGCCTCTGAGGATAGAACAAGAAGCAATGGGCTTAAACTGCAGCAAGGGAGGTTTAGGTTGGACATTAGGAAAAAGTTCCTAACTGTCCGGGGGGTCAAACACTGGAATAAATTGCCCAGGGAGGTTGTGGAATCCCCATCTCTGGGGATATTTAAGAGCAGGTTAGATAAATGTCTATCCAGGATGGTCTAGACAGTGCTGGGTCCTGCCATGAGGGCGGGGGACTGGACTCGATGACCCCTCGAGGTCCCTTCCAGTCCTAGTATTCTATGATTGGATGAAGGGCTGGCGGGGCGGCTGCTTTAGTCCTGCTGTGGGTTGTTTGCCTCTCCTTTGACGCCAGCTCAGATGCTCTTCTCACCGGTGTCACACCAGCTCAGTCCCCTTTCCTTCAGTGGCGTTTCCACCAGTGCAGGGTCGGCCCTGGCGTCCCTGCAGGCGCGTTCACTAGTTCGGGGAGTAGAATGCACTTTTCTCTAGTTATGCTCCTTTTCCCTTTTTTGTTGTCTCCTTCCATGATTAGGCCCTTGGTGCGATCTATCGTTAGGGTCCTGGCTTCCCCTTTTGTAGTTTTCCAGCCCACAAGACAGGCCCCATAGTGGAAAGTTGGTTTTCCCGCTGGCTTGGCTGAGAGACTCATGTTCTCCACAGCAGACATGGCTCTGTGGTGTCACTGCCGGAAGCACCAGCCAGTTCCTAAGGTGCGTATCTCAGACGCTGGCACACGCTGTGCGGACCGAAGTGCACTGCCGAGCCAGTGGCTGGCTGCAGCGCCGGGACTGGGGTCTCCGAAATCGCTCTTGTGCAGTGTTCCCTGGAAGCTGGGCACTTGTGCGGCCAAATGCTGCCCAGCTGATTAGCAGAGTGCCCACATGTGACGGCGCGTTGGGGTCCCCGTCTCCTGCACCCCGAAATGGCACAAGCAGACTGCACCAGCCAGTGGAATTGAGGGTGGTTTATTGCTCCTCCAGCACAGCGCAGCACAGATGTAATCTGGTTACAGGAACTGGGGCTAAGAGGCCTCAGTGCCCCCCCTTGAGATAGGGGAGTCCCAGCCCCCTCCCCAGCTCCTTATTCCCTGCCTTCCAGCCAGGAACTAACTAACCCTCCACCAGCCCTGCCCCCCAGCCAGGGCAGCATCCACCTTCCTTTGTTCCTCCCCATGGGGGGTGTCTGGTTCAACAAGTTTGGCATTACCTTGGCCTAGTGAGGCTTTCCCTGCTGGGTCTTGCTCCAGACAGCAGGGGTCACCACAGCCCAGCAAGTACCCCCACTACGTCACACCACAGCTAGGTGTTTTTTCTAGCGGTGGTGCACATTCCCACAGGCCTTGGTGCACAATGGAAAAAATTATTCCGCATGTGGATGGGACCAATGAGAGGAACATTGCTCTCATGTTCCTTTCTGAACATGTCTGAGCCCCATTGGGGGGCTGCTGGGAGCTGGCAGCGTCAGGGGAGAGCACTGGCACGTGCTTTGCGTCTGACATGAATCTGCCAGAGTAGCACCTCGGCCGGCAGCAGGGACCATGCTCGTCCCTCCATCCTTGAAGCCCTGAGGAGGGAGCCCAGCACAAGGGAAACACAAGGCAGGGCGAAGGGACAGAAAAGCAACATCTGATACTCAGCAAATGACTCAACATGGCTCTCCCCTCCCCCGCCCCTCCTCTTAACACACCTCCCCCTTCAGTGAGGTGCTAAAAGCCCTGGTGGGAATCGCAGCACCTGGCTAGTGCACAAAGCAACCTCCCGCCAGCTGGGGACGCGTGTGGCCGTGTCCCGGGGGCGGTGGGCTCTCGAGTTCTCGGTTCTAAACGTCCCCTTGCCTGCAGGTGGCAGGGGTCTGGGGTAGGGTGGCAGGGGCCTTGGAAGGGAGACGGCCGCCGCATGTCCAAACTGCACAGCGAGATTGGAGGGAGCAGACTAATCCCAGACACCAGGCCGGCGGCCAGCACGTGTGCGGAGCTTCCCACCGCAGCACGCTGCTAATAAGGATCCCAGGGGGATGTTCATGCAAGAGCAGCCTGCATGGCGGGGCGTCTGGCAGGCGCCTGCTGGCTGGGACCCTTCCATTCAGCGGCCGTGCCATGAGATGCACGCCGCCCGGAACCTGGAGCGCGGCCACGAGCTCGGAGCCAGCCACTCGGCCGCTTATGCAAACCGCGCGCAGAGGTGCCACTGCAGGCCTGCTGAAATCTCCCAGCACAAGGCAGTGCCTCGTCCGTAGAGCCGGGTGACGTCGCACCCTTCACAGGTAACTCCAGGAGCACAGCTCCAGCTCCTTCCCAGAACAGGGCTGCAGCCTGCCTGCTCCGCCTGGCCCCGCAGCACGGCACCGTCACCGAGCCCCGTAGCACGACGACAGCAGCCAAGGGAACGAGTCCTGCAGCTGCTACTGTCGGTGCACATCCCTCTGCATGTGACCCACCATCACCCCAGTACCGGGGCCATATGGCAGCCTCGCTCCTGCCTCGCCAACCCCATAAGTGGCTGCAGCATGACAGGCCCTGGCTGAAACAGCCCAGCGGGGGAAGAGCAGGAACTGCTGCTGTACAAAATGCTTCTGCTCACCGTTCCTTACTATCCTGGTATGACAATCCACCCCCGTGAACAACGGTTACGCTAGCGTGGCGAGAGGCTGGTCTGTGGACTAAGATGTCTTACTGAGGGCAATAAATCTGGCAATTCGGCAGAAGACCTCGCATGGCTTATGGCTTCTGAATGTCTCCACCAGCGCCCCCTGGAAATCTCGGCATTACAGCCGCGCACAGGCCCAGCCTAAGGGTCTGTCCACGTTGTGGCTGGCTGCACCGTGGGGCCAGGCAGCTCCCAGCCAGGGCCAGCAAACGAGCAGCCGGGTGGGCGGGCACTAGGCAGCACGGGACCCGAGGCAACCGCCTTGCTCTAAGGCTGGGCCTGGCCTTGCCTGCCAAGTGCGCCGTGACTCTTTCTTTTGAAAAAGCGTTAGAGGCGAGCTGGCGCTGGGGGTGCAGAAAGTTACAGCTTGTATCTAGCCTCCCGCTTGCCTGGGCGTCCGCTGCGCCGAGGCTGCAGTGTGCGTGGGAGACGCTGGCTAAGAACGCAGCGCACCTGGTCACTGAGAACAGAAGTCCGGGCCAGTTCGACGCCAGTCAGTCAGGCTCAGTCATTCTGTTTCACGGGGAAGGATGCCCGCTGCTGGACCAAGCAGGCCTGGGGCACCCTCGGGTATGTCTACACAGCAAAGTTATTTCGACAATAGTAGCCCCGTGTCTGTGAGTCTGCAACGCTGAAATGCTGGCCGTTCCCTCTGGGCGGCCTGTGCTGCATGGGGAGTGTGGGGCTCAAATGGCCGCTTGCTCCCCCGCGGCGGCCCGGCTGAGCGGTGCAGAAGTCAGCCGAGCGCCACGGCGGGAGGGGAAGGGGGCAGGGCAGTGACGTGTGGTGTGACAGCAGCTCCAGGCCCCGCCTCCTGGCCGTGAACGTCACCGCCCCGCCCCCCTTCGCCTCCCACCGTGGCCGTTTGGGCTCCACGGTCCCCCGAGTGAGAGGCAGGAGGCGGAGGAGAAGAGAAAGAGAGAGACAGAGAGAGAGGCAGGAGGCGGAGGAGAGCTGAGAGAGAGGGGGAGGCAGTAAGAGTAGGAGAGAGAGAGAGACCGGAGGCTCAAGAGAGAAGACTGACATGGAGGAGAGACCTGAAAATCCCGTCTTATGATGGGCTATTTGTCTAGTTTCGAAATAACAGCCGTTATTTCAAAACAACTTTCCTAGCGTCTACACAAGCCAACTGCTATTTCAAAATTAATTAGAAATAGCAGAGGGCTTATTTCGAAATTGGTAAACCTCATTCCACAAGGAATAGCACCAATTTCAAAATTGCTATTTCAAAATAAGCGCTGGATAGACACTTTGAAATAGGGGGCCTCCAGCCCTTCCCAGGGTGCCCTGCTGGCCACCCTGGCCACAAGGTAACTTCTGACCTGATGCCCTGCCGGAACCAGTTCCAGCTGGCCTTAAATGCGATTCAGCGTCCAAACAGTGGGGACGCGCCATTTCGAAATGCATTTTGTGTGTAGAGCGTTAGTTCGAAATAAGATATTTTGAAATAAGTATTTGGAAATAGCGCTGTCGTGTAGACATACCCATAGAGACTAACTAATAGATCGAGGGGGTGATCTATATGAGATCACCTTGAGTGGAGAAAAAAGGGAGACCCTCAGAAGAAGAAGAGAGAGGGAGAAAAAAATGATCTGTCAGTTATAGTCCGGCTGCCAATGAGGCTAAGGGAGTGGGCGGGACGTGCCCTGTCCTTAGCTTTTGGTGTCAATGGGGCGTTGAGTGTGAGGAGAGCTGGTTTTATAATGTTAACCAGCTCAGGTCTTTGTTCAAGCCAAGGGAGATGGTGTCAGATTTGCATCTGAAGGCCAATTCCGCCCCTCTCTCTAGTTGGCTGCTGAAATTCCTGTGCAGAAGAACAGCTGCTTTGAAACCCGTGTGTGAGTGAGTGTGTGTGTGCGTGTGAGTGAGTGAGTGCGTGAGTGAGTGTGTGCGTGCATGAGTGCGTGAGTGTGTGCGTGTGCGTGAGTGAGCGTGTGAGTGAGAGCGAGTGAGTGAGTGCATGAGTGCGTGAGTGAGTGTGTGTGTGCATGAGTGCGTGCGTGCGTGTGAGTGAGTGAGTGTGTGAGTGAGAGCGAGTGAGTGAGTGCATGAGTGCGTGAGTGAGTGTGTGCGTGCATGAGTGCGTGCGTGCGTGAGTGTGTGCGTGTGCGTGAGTGAGTGAATGAGTGAGTGCGTGAGTGAGAGCGAGTGAGTGAGTGCATGAGTGCGTGAGTGAGTGTGTGCGTGCATGAGTGCGTGAGTGTGTGCGTGTGCGTGAGTGAGCGTGTGAGTGAGAGCGAGTGAGTGAGTGCATGAGTGCGTGAGTGAGTGTGTGTGTGCATGAGTGCGTGCGTGTGAGTGAGTGAGTGTGTGAGTGAGAGCGAGTGAGTGAGTGCATGAGTGCGTGAGTGAGTGTGTGCGTGCATGAGTGCGTGCGTGCGTGAGTGTGTGCGTGTGCGTGAGTGAGTGAATGAGTGAGTGCGTGAGTGAGAGCGAGTGAGTGAGTGCATGAGTGCGTGAGTGAGTGTGTGCGTGAGTGAATGAGTGAGTGCGTGAGTGAGTGAGTGCATGAGTGCGTGCCCAGGCAGGTTCCAGTGTCCCCTGCAGGTCTGTGTGTTGCCATGTCTGACGCGCGTCTTGTGTCCCTCCCTCCTTGGCGGCAGAGCCGGGCCGGCTTGGCCGATGGGCGCGGCAGCGGGACACTGCTGGCCCGGGACGGCACAGGGCGCACTGGGGGACGTGCCGGTCCCGTGATGCTGTCGCTAGTGTGGGGGGGGGGGGCAGAGCTGGCACCGGGGTGGGCGCAGGGTGGGCTCCTGGGTGCGTGTGTCTGAGGGGCAGTGTGTGGCCGCTGGGGGGTATTTGCTGCGGGGGGGCTGTCTGAAGACGGGGGCGAGCGGGAGGGCGTTTCCCAGGGCAGGCGGGGGATGGGCAGTGATGCGCTGGAGGGTTTGAGCTGGGGGCCACCAGACACCTCTGTGCCCCTCGGGACGCCAGGAGGCGGGGTGCAGCGTTGCTCTGCTGGGCCCCCTCTGCGCCGCGGAGAGCCGAGAGCCGGCTGCAAGGGCAGAGACAGAACCGCCCCAAGACTCGCCCCTCCCCTGCAGTAGCGGGCAGATCCAAAGCCCCCCCAACCCCCCTTCTGCCCGACGCGCCTGCATGGGACGGCAGCTCCTGCCCGGCCGGAGGGGCTGGAGTCATTTGGGGCCAGCTGCTGGACGGTGGCGCTAACTGCGCCCCGGCCTGAGGCCTCGCACGCACAGAGCTGGGCAGCTGCACAGCTGGCGTCAGCGCGAGCGTCTCGGGGCGGGGGCTACAGGCAATAGGACGCAGAAATGGCTGGGAAGCAGAGGAAAGGCTATTTAACCCCCCTAATCCGCAAGGACACAGCCTGGTTCCCCACGTGCTTTCCCTCGTGTAAACCCCCGTCACCACTGACGTGTAAAACGTGGCGTGCGTGAGGCCCCCGGACAGGCTGCTGGCGCGAGGCACTGCAAGGCCAGCTGAGCTGCAGGGGCAGGAGGACCCCGAGGGCAGGCTGGGGGGGAGCGCGGGGCCCCGCAGGGCGAGAGAAGGAGCCACTGAACAGTGGCACAGTTTGGGGAGCGGCCAGTTGTGGGAGCCCGGCTTGTAGCCCTGTGTGACGGCGCGTTGGGGGTCCCCCGTCTCCTGCACCCCGAAATGGCACAAACAGACTGCACCAGCCGGTGGACTAGAGGAAGTTTATTGCCTCTCCAGGATACAGCACAGCACCGATGGAATCTGGTCCCAGAGCTGGGCTAGGATGCCTCAGGCCCCCTTGAGATGGGGGAGACTGGGCCCCTAAACTCCAGCCCCTTCCCCTAGGCTGTCTCCTCCATGCCCTCAGACAGCAACTAACTAACTCTCTTCCAGCCCTGCCCCCCAGCCAGGGCAGCCTCCACCTTCCTTTGTTCCTCTCCATGGGGGGTGTCTGGCCACTGGTTTGCATAGTGACTCATCCTGTTTTGCTGGGTCGTGGTACCCACGGCAGCCAGTGGGGGTTACCCCAGAGTCAGCAGCATAGAAACCAGCCAGGTACCCCCACTACGTCACACCCTGCTGTGCCGAGGCCTGTGGCTCTCCCCTCGGGGCTGGGTGCTGGGACGCGAACACCGCCTGTCCCAGCTCCGAGGCAGGGGCTGCTAGGAGGGAGAGCGGGGCTCTGTCTTTCACGCTGGTCTGGGTGCCAGGCTGCGCCCACGCAGCCCCCCGTCCGCAGCCCTGAGCCCGGCCGTTCTGGAGTGAGGTGATTCTGGTGAGGAGGAGTGTGTCGGCGCGTGGGAGACCGAGAGAGAGCCCTCGTGTCACAGGGCGCCCCGCAGCCCGGCACTGAGCGCGCCGGCAGACTTCTGGCTCCTGTCCCTGGTTGCCTTTTCTTTCCCTTTTGCAGCCGATGGGTGGCTTCCCCCATTCCAGCAGCACCGGTCTGTGTGTGCGCGTGTGTGGGGGGGCATGCATGTGTGTGTGGGCGTGCATGTGGGTGTGGGCATGTGTGTGCGTGGGCATGCATGTGGGTGTGGGCATGTGTGTGCGTGTGCGTATGTGCATGCGTGTGTGCGTGGGCATGCGGTCTCCACCCCGTTGGACTTGTGAGCTTCTATCCTGCTTCTAGCACAGGGCCCCCCCTCAGTTGGGAGAGCCGAGTTTGGCGCGATCTTAGGGTCAGGGCAGAGTCTCTGGGTTGTCCACGTGCAAGCTGCTGCAGTGCCCCTGGGGCTTGCTTGGTAGGCTTCTGGAGCAGGGTGATTGTGTTTATTCTAAAACAAGCCTTTCAAGGGTCAGAAATCGCTTACAGGCCACTGTGGTTTTTCCATTTGGGAGGCAAACGAGCGCGGCTGGGGACGTGCACAGACACCCCGGGTGAGAAATCTTGCACAGGAAATTGTTGTTCTCGGCCAGAGGAAAGCGGATCCCTTCGATTCCCAGGCAAGGGCTGGGGGGTAGCAGCTGCCCAGGTGTGTGAATGTCCTTACCTCTGGCTGGGCGGCGCGTTCGAGGCCAACGCTTGTTTCAGAGACGGGAAAGCTGCTTTTTAGCAAAACTGTCCCCTGAAAATAAACCCCGGGGTGAGTCCTACGGGGAGGCTTTCGAGTGTTCCCAGCAGCCCACGGTGAGGACGTAACAAAGCGCAGCAAGGACGGAGGTGAGGGCTACGGTGGGTCTGGAAAGGCCTCATGTCCGGAGACAGCAGCTGCACCCGGGGACCGAGCCCAGCCCATGTCTGTGGTTTGGTTTCGGGGCTGCTCACATTGAGTCAGCCTCAGCAGCCAATGAGCCAGCTCCCGGCTCCAGCCAGCGCGCCCTTCCTCGCCCCCGCCCGGAGAGCCGCGCCCTTTGGCTGCGCTGCCATCACACGCGGGGGCACCTCGTCTCATCTCCTTGACCACATCTGTGCGCCTACTGTAGGGTCTTTCCTTCTTCCTGCCAGCAAGGAAGGCAGCGTGTTTGCTTAACATCGGAGGGCATGATTTCTAAACAACCATTAATGCTCCTTTTAACCTCTTTTTGCATTGTTTAAATTTCAAATTTTTTGGATGCAAACTCTTTAAATCAGTTCAATATGCTCCGAAGAGCGATGCTAGAATTCCACTTGAATTGCTTCCAAATGGAACCACTTATAACGGATGTGCACATGCGCACACGCACAAAGCATTTCAGTCATTTTAATTGGCTCTCCGCGGTGCAGGCAGCTTTCAAACCTGTTTAAAGATGCTCCTGTTTGGCGGCGGTTTGGGGCATGTTTAGCTACTCTACCGTTTGGATTATCGGGCAGCATTTTGTCCAAGGGATTCGCTCTGGATTTCATTGGCACGCTTGTGAAGCCATGCAGAACTTTTGGAATGAAATTGAAAACCAGGCCCGAGTGTCGACAGGGCCTGGCTGCTGAGAGATTTCCCCTGATCCTCCCTGCCAATTGGGAGATTGCAATTTGAAGTTCAAACCCAAATTCAGAGAGCTCTGACCACAGCCTAAGGAGGTTTGTACAAACCCTCCGGACTGGAAACACCGAGTGTCCGTCCCGTCCCTGCCTGTGCCCCCCGGTTTAATTCTCTCTTCAGTCACAGCATCGGCCAGCGATTTCTTCAGTCACATGGCCTCGGCAGAGAGGAGACAATTCCCCCGGACTCGCTGGGGCTGCAGGATTTGCCCTCAGTGAGGGCCCCTTAATCCCTCTGATCTCACAGGCCGTGGGTGAGTCACAAGGGATGCCTGAGGTGAGGGGTTTCTCACACAACTAGCTGCTTTCTCCTGCCATGAGGGTCACTGCCAGGAGCAGAATCGGCCTTTGCCTCCCTTCTGGCCGGCCAGAACTCAGGTGACATTTTCTGGGAGATTGTGTCTCTCCTTGTCCTGGCAGGGGAGACTCCCACTCCTGGCCAGGGAGAATGACCCTCTTCGTAGGCCTGTGAACAATCTGCCAACTCGCTGTGCAAGAGCTGCCCGCGTCCTGATGGATGCCCACGGCATCCAGCCAGCAAAGCAGCCGGTGTCCAAGGACAGCTGGAGACTCCTTGGGCAGGCAGGATGGACCAGACAGAACAGGGCACCCTCTCCATCCCCAACAGCCATGCAGCTCCAGGGACCCCCGGACAAGCTCTTTGCAGTGCAGACTGTGAAATCCACTGCTCAGAGGGGCTTGGGGGGGAAGGGAGGGTCGGCCCCAGACCCAGGATCAACAGTCCCCCCCCCCCCAGCAGGGATCATAAGTACCGACCAGGGATGTTAAAAACCGCGTATTAAGGTAACCGTGTTCAAAATAATTTCATAATGAAAACATTTTAAAAATCAAAAGTTCTGAAAAGGATTAAATCTGTATTCCGAAAATTGGGGAAATTCCGGCCCCCCCTCTAAAAGGGAAGAAAAGTGGGTTTTTTAAAAAAATACTGAAAGGGAGGGAAAACATTTTCTCTCAAACCTTAATTATCCCACTGGGAAAGTGTGACTTTTTCTCACGTTTCCAGTGGGCAAAATTAAAACCATAAAGGTTTCAAATATCTTTTCCAATCAATACTAAAATTTGCATTTCATTTGGAAAAACTTCTTTTCACTTTTTTCATCAAAAACTGATTTTTTTCAACAAAATGAGCAATTTATTTTCTTTCGACCTGTTTTTAACAAACTATCAAACAAAATAAAAGAAAACCCCACAACATTTGACAAGCTCTGCCTAGCAGATAAAGTCAGAAGATCAAAGACTGGCTGCAGATAGAAGCTAGACTGGAATAAGGTGCAGATCCTTAGGGGTGAGGTTAATTAGCCATTAGAACAGATTACTGAGGGATGTGGTAAATTCTCCATCCTGGGAGTCAATAAATTAAGATCTCTTAAAGAGCTATGCATTAGTACATCCACTAGCTATGGAGCCCAATGTAAGGATCAGCCGGAAAAATTCTGAGGCCTGTGATATACAAGAGGTCAGACTGGATGATCAGAACAGTCTCTTCTGGCCTTGGCATCTACTGACCTGGGCATTTTCATTTTCTTCCTGGTGGTTTTGCTCTGCACATCCAAATTGCAGCACAAGGAGTTGACTTTGCTATAAAAATGGTGAATTCCCACCTGAAGGGGGTTTCCCCCAAATCACAATTTCTTACAAAGCGGAATGTGCGGGTGCGGTGTGCATGGCAAGAAGTTGTGATTTTCTTGCATTGCTCTCTCTCTTGCCTAGTATTTGAGCTTTGCTGATGTGGAGCTGCAGTTACTGATGGCAACAGGCAGAGCTGCGCCTGGGTCAGACTGGGGAGGCTGGTGGAACCCGTTCGTTTTCAGATTCAAATCCTCACCAAGCCACCCTCGGAGGTTTCAGCCAGCACTAATGACAGAGCAGCTGTGGCGGCAAAATGTGCAGCAGAGGGGAGTCTGGGATGAATAGAGGAACCATTCAGCTTTTCAATTGTAGTTTTAGAAACAATGACCCTTCTGTTCTCGTGTGTGTCAGGTAGGGGCTGGCTGCGGAACTCAATGCCCTCTGCTTCACCTGGACCCTTAGCAACTTTCACGCCTTTCTTTCTAGGCTTTTAACCAGCACAAACCTGCAAATGGTTGGTTATTGAATGCACAAGACGCAGAAAAATAATGGCAGTAAACCCCTTTTCCTCTGAATTGTAGCCAATGAATCTTACACATTTGGTTAAATAACGTCCAAAAAAATTCACCATCTGATTAGGGTTGCCAAGTGTCCGGTATTGAACTGGATTGCCCCGTATTTGCGCCTTCCATCTGGTAAAAAAATTCTGAAAATACCAGACATAAAATGTCCGGTATTTTCTGGTTTTTCCAGCTCAGGTGTCTGCCAGGAATTAAAGGGGCCATGAACTTTTGCTGGGTTGGTTGGTTTTTTTTAAGCTGGCTTGCTTTTTTTTTTTTCCTCAACAGAACTATTTCCCGGATTTTTTGGGAGGGGTTCGGTATTTTTTGTTAAACCATCTGGCAACCCTACGTCTGACATGTAAATGTTCCACCCATGACAGTCCATTCCAATTCTGATTTAGGTTCCTTTCATTGCATTTCATTGATGTGTGGAGGATTTGGACATGCTACCCAGAATCTACCAATTCAGAATCAAATAATTAAAAATAGTAAAACTCTGAAATCATAGAACCCTAGAAGATTTGGATTGAAAGAAACCTCAGGAGGTCACTTAATCCAACTCTCTGCAAAGCAGGACCAACCCCACCGTTAGTACCTTGCATCCACATGTCTGGATTCCTAATCAGAAACTTGACATGCAATGTAACAATGCAATGATCTAAGCAAACAGCGTCTCAAGCTTGCCTCTGTCAAACCACTGTTTTCTCAGGGAACACACAGCTGTGTTGCATACCAGCGATATGTAACGTATGTTTCACCTTTTCTGATTGTGTTACTAGATGTTTGTTCTGAAGCTGTGGGTTCGTGGTACAAACCTGTGAGTGTGCAAAAGAAATGCCAAAAATATTTAAAACACAGGATGAGCCAATGTCTGCTTGGGCTCAGTTTGAAACAAGCCAAGATGCTGCCCAGGGAAGTATTTTAGGTCTACTTCTAATCTTCTAGCATGAGCATCTTGCCCAGTAAATGTAATAAAAGCCTCAGGCTCATGAAGTTCTCACACTCTGCATTTCCCAAACAGCAAGGAACCATGACTTGCAGTCACTTGTAGTCATAAGAACATAGGAACGGCCACACGGGGTCAGACCAAAGGTCCATCCAGCCCAGCGTCCTGTCTGCCGACAGTGGCCAATGCCAGGTGCCCCAGAGGGAGGGAACACAACTCACGTGATCCCTCTCCTGTCATCCATTTCCAGAGGCTAGAGACACCATTCCTACCCATCGTGGCTAATAGACATTGATGGACCTAAGCTCCATGAATCTAGCTAGCTCTTTTTTGAACCCTCTTAAAGTCCTAGCCTTCACCACATCCTCTGGCAAGGAGTTCCACAGGTTGGCTGTGTGCTGTGTGCAGAAAAACTTCCTTTTGTTTGTTTTAAACCTGCTGCCTATTAAGTTCATTTGGTGACGCCTAGTCATCTGTACGCAGCATTCAAGATGTGGGCGTCCCATGGTCTTACATAAAGGCAATAAGATATTCTCTGTCCCTTCTTCAATGATTCCCAACATTCTATTTCCTCGATAGCGAGAGTCGAGAAAGAGGTGAACCATTCCAGCTTTGCAGATCATCTTATTTCAACCCCACAGCCTGGCACTGACCTGGGAAAGGCGCATATCACATGCAAGCCAATGACACGTTTAGTGGAAAAACGAATAGTCCTGCAGCACCATAAAGACTAACGAAATATGCCGATGGGATTGTGAGCTTTCTTTGGGTTCTATTTTCCTACGGCAAACGGAAAGCTCCCTAAAGCATCTACTGGAGTGGAGCAAACCCATCCCAACAGCTCGTGTAGCAGCCGCTTCACACAGCATGAGGAATTTCCTACCTATGAGTCCCTGACCAGAGCTCTGAAATGGAGCCCCCAGCAAACCGTTGTGTGGCTGTGAATTGGCCTCTGCCGTTCACGCGTTAAACCGCCTGCACACCTTGCAAGTGGGGGTCAGTCTGTCTCTAGTGCTGATCCGGAAGCATGGTGGTGCGCCCGCGCCGACACGCTCTCTCCAGCCGCTGCCCTGTGGGGCCAAAGGGATTCTGCTGGCCCGTGCCAAAGCTGAGCGCACTGACGACTGTCCGCTCGTGTGTGTCTTACATAGGGTCACCAGATGGGTTCAACAAAAATACCAGACGCGCTTGACTTGACATCACAATCTGCATCACATCCTATTTAGAAAATCCCGGACAGTTCTATTTTCTCCGTTCGTTTCCCCGGACAGAAGGCTCGAATAGTGGACTGTCCGGCTCAAACCGGACACCTGGCGCCCCTAGTCTTAGCCGCTGGGTGTTTAAGGAACTGAAAAAGGGCATTGCGTTGGGACAGCGGAGGCCCCTTTGGCCAAAAGCGACGCTGCGGAAAATGAGCAGATCCCAATTCTGGGCAATTTGGCGGGCTCGGACGCGTAGGACGGAGTGCGATTGGGTGTTTTCCCGAGGCCCCCACGCCGGAGCCACGTGAACACCAGACATGGGGCTGTCGGTTGACAACGGTACCTGCCTTGCTCTTGGGATGCTGGGGGCCGTGTGACTGGCAGGGTTAGGCCCTTCCTCCCGCTCTCTGGATGGCACTGAGGGTGCCAGGGCGGGGCAGCCGGTGCTTTGGGGAGCTGGGGGAAGACACTTGAGGCCAGGGGGCCGGAAGAGGCTGAGGGGAGAAGGAGCCTAAACACAGTTACAATGGATCAAACTGCCTAGGGGGAGTCTCTGTGTCTCTTTGGGAACCGCCCAGTCTCCTCAGGAGAGGCAGTGCCGCCGCAGCCTGAGCGTTTGCTCCTGAGACCCTGTTGGCCTGGAAGGCAGGTAGGGGGCTGCCATGTCTGGTGTCCGCCCCAGGCCCCTGGAAGAGGGACGGGCACGTCCGGGTGAGCCCCATCTTAACACCAGCCTTTTGTTTTAAAAGTTCAGCATCGTCCCTGTGCCCCCCAGGCATTTCAGCTGCCACTTCTGCTAAGGGCCCACTGAGTCGTGGCCTCAACGGCACCATGGTCCGTGGTCCGTGGAGGGGCTGGACCCCAGACAGCCCCTTTCGAAGGCCTCTGTGCCATCGCCTACTTGTACACCGGGTAGTGCGAGGGCCGGGAGCGTTAGCTGGAGGGGTTAGTCGGTGGAGCCGGGTGCCCAGCGCCTCTGCCTTCTTCTGTCTCGTCTGCCCCAGACGTCCACCTTGCCCCACATCGTCCGCCCTTGTGCTATGGGAGGGACGCGGCTCACCTCCCGCTCCTGCCCCCACTGTAACAGGGCCAGCACAGAGAGCAGCATGGCCTCTCCTCCTCCCGCTCACTGACGGCCGCTCCGGGGGATCTGCCAGGCTGTGGTGACTGTGTGGAGCCAGCTGAGCTGCCCTGCCCTGCCTAGGCCCCAGCCCCACCTCCCCGCCGCTGGACTGGGGGCCACAGAGCGGAGCTTCCTGCAGACACTGCTGAACCCTAGAATAAACACCCTGGGCTCTCGGCACGGCACATTGCCAGCCTGGCCAAATTAGCCCCGCTCAGACCTCAGGAGCTCTGGGGACCAGTCTGCCTGGGCCGAGGCACCATCCTCAGGGTTTGGGCTCGGCTGCGCGGGGCGTTCCCGTGCAGCAGGGACCCTCGCACAGGACTGCACCAACCCCGCTCGCTCCTAAAAGCTGTCCTGTGCCACGGAAACGTTTAAAATAACCGAGCGTGTGAAATAATCCACCCTGCCCCTCTTGCTCCGCATGGCAAGTGATTCCTGCGCGGCTCCGTCCTGGGGCCCCGGCAGCCGATAACACAGAGCCTCACGCCACGAGTCCTGAACTCGGGCCGCCCCCGGGAAGGACAGCGCCGTGTGAGCAAGGGGTGGAATGGGACCCCGGCCCGGGCTCGGTGGGGGAGGGGCGTGTTCTCGCGGCAGCTCGGCCCTGCGGGGGAGGGACGGGAAGGTGCAAGAGAAGGCACCTGCGGGTGGGCGGCTTCGCTCCTGAGTTCTGTGGACCAGGGCACCTGGTAGCTCGGTGCTCGGCACAGGGCTTCCTGCAGCTGCTCTTTGCTCCAGCCTTAACACCCGGCAGAGCCTCAGGTTCTACTGAGGGGCGCGGGTACCCGGCCGGCCTCCCGGCAACGCCTGTGCCAATACACCGGCCACAGTGCGGGTGCAAGAAAGGGGGCGGAGCCTTTGGCTGAGTCAGGCTCCAAGTTAATTCACAAAATTCTATGAAGAACCCCCTCTGCACCCCCTACCCCGCCCCCCAAACGTTTTCTGTGCTTGGCGGTTCCCTGCCCCAGGGCGTCCGTCTCCCCTTCTGGCTCCTTTATGTTACTCTGGTGCCGGCCAAAGGCCTTGAACCGGGCGGAAGCAGGCCCTTGAGCGAGACGTCCTCACCCGAGCAGCTGAGGTCAGGGCCAATGTTCCCTCTAATTTTTTCCACTTGTGTGCAGGATAAATGTTGTTCTGCGCACCGAGCCATGTGCACCACCCATAGAAACACATGAGGCCGGCTGTGGGCGCTCTGCTCATCAGCTGGGCAGCATTTGAATCTCTCCTGGGGGGGCCACCCAAATGCTCAGCTTCCAGGGAACACGCATCAGGGCCCCATGCTGCCTCTGGTGCGGGACGGATGGGGGTGTGGCCGGAGCAATTGCCCTGCTATTCTCCTCTGCCTGGGGCCGGACAGCAAGGCTCCAGGACACGCCCATGCAGAGGTGCAGCGAGCGGCTGGAAGGCAGGTCCAAGGGGCATCTCGCAGGCTTTGCCCGCATGACAGGAAATCGGAGTGCTCCTTTTTCTGCCTGTGTCACGTCATGGATGGTCTGCCCAGCGAGGCCAGCAAGGGGCGCGATGCCTTGGACGTAGGCAGAGTGCATTGGTGCCTTCCCACCTCGAAGCAGCCCTCCTGAGAGATTCCTGTGTGTCCCCAAGCTATTTGCTCGTCATTTATTGCACCCACTTCAAGCCTGAAATGAGGTTACTAATGTTTTCTCATATTTTTTATTAACCGCCTCCACCATCTTGTAATTTAAAGCACCTGTCTATTTAAATTCTCCTTCTGACCTACTAAATAACCCGCATGATACATACAATGAAACTAATGGCTTTTGGATGGTGCTGTTGAAAACTGACCTATGAAAAATGAGTTGAATGAGGCGTACGGCAGGAAATCCTTTTCAGGCCGTTGGAAAGGGGAGCCGGGCCGGCATTCCGCTCCTGCGCAGATGGCTGAAGTCTCCAACAATTAGCACTCGCTTTACACGTGAAAAATGAGGAACTTTCTGCGATTTTTCAGCGTCACTGGGGCCACGGTGGACCCCCCTTCCTGGCACTTTGTGAAGAACGCCAGGCCTGTGCATTCCACAGGTGCACGGGGAGGCTGGAAGCGCTCGCCCCTGAGTGCAGAATTCTGGGAAGAGGTTTCCACCGCTCTTGGCATCGCTTACTCGTATTCTTACACAAATAGACGGCTCCGTCTCGCCGAGGATGAATAGTTCGATTTTTCCAGCAGAAGCAGCTTTGCATTTTTGCCTTAATTACTCCTTTACTTCCTCTGAGCCTGAGCATACACGCCTGGAAAGGTAACAAGGGGACCCAGAAAACGTGGGTGGGAGGGGAAGCGATTATACATTTCTGTGGTTTTGCAGCATATTTTGCAAAGGACTCTCTGGTGTGTACCTACGGCAGAGAAAGCCCTTTGGGACGTGCCTCCAAACCCCATTAAAGACTATGCAAGAGATTTAATTATGCACCACTTACAGCAGCGCAGCCAATCGAATGACAGAAGGACCGTGCATGTGACTCTGTACTGTGATGCTTGCTGCATGAACAGCATATCCCAGCAGCCTCAGTCAGACCAATGGCCCACACTTGGCCAGGCTCTCGCCGTCCTTTCCGGAGGAGATCAGGCCAGTGACACGGCGGCTACGTCTACGCTGCAGCTCTCCTGCGCACAAGCCTATGCAAATGAAGCAGATTAGCATATTGCCATGCTTCATTGCAAAATTAAAGGAGGCTGTTTTTGCACAAGAGGCTTTTGTGCAGAAAGGAGCTGTGTAGACGGCGCCTTTTTGCGCAAACCCCCCTTGCGCAAGAGCCGTTCTTCCTGAAAAAATGAGGAAAAGCCTCTTGCGCAAAAACGGCCCTAATTAATTATGCAAATGAAGCACAACAATATGCTAATCCACGCTTCATTTGCATAGGCTTTTGCGCAAGAGAGGTGCAGTGTAGATGTAGCCTGAGTGTTTTCTGCAGCCGTTCCCTTGCTCAGAGCACTCTGCTAAATTGGTCCCCTTTGCATCCCCCAGCGCAGCGGCCTGAGGGGCCACACGCAGCCGCTGGGGTCTCTGTGCGCAGCCAGGCGTGGGTACGGTTGCCCACGCGCAGGGTTGCCAGGTTCCGCTGGTTTCCAGCCGTGCCGTGCCGGCGTAACTAACGTGACCCGCACGGGAAGCGGGGTGCGCGCCGATTGCACACAACACTGCCTGAGAGCCGCGCGCTCCCTGGGTAGCCGGTCCCAGCGCTGCTCCGGTTCAGTCGGCACAGCCTGCGAGTGCTAGGCATGCAGGTGCAGATAGCAAAGCTCCCTGTCCTGGGAGACCGCCTTGGTTACAGCCGTCTTGCCGCCTACTGAGAGGAAGGAGACCACGCCTGTGGTCACTCCCTAGCCTGGGCAGAGCCATGGTGTCAGAGCAGGTGTGCCTGGCCCCTGCTCCCAGGGCTAGTTCATTTGAACATCCTGCCACACACGAGACAGGAGTCATGGAAACAAGTCTCTCCGCTCCCACGTCAAACCCGCTGCGTGCACCAACGGGCGTGTTAGCCACGCTGCAGCGAGCCCCGGGCATGCCAAGGACTGCAAACAGGGCTTGCAGCTCAGTACAGCAGGCGGGACTAGTGGTGAGAGCATTGCCTGTGAGTAGCTGAAGAGAGAGCGTTCCTGTAGACATCTGGAGAAGCATCCTCACAATGAAAGGAAAATGAGCAGGTATCTTGTAACAAAGCTGCAGTAACCCAGGACTTCTGAGTTGTCACTAGGCTGCATTCCCAGATCATTTGGGACACTCCAGGAACAGCAGAGAGAACACTGAGTCTCCCACTCAAAAAGCACAAGCCACCATGTGAGCCAAAAGAGACTCACCAGTAGCTATTAATAGTACGGGTCATATGACACACCATAGAGCAGTTCTGATTTTAGCCAGTAGGTAGCATTGACATGTGTGCTCATGCACCCAAAACTAACCAATTTATTTATTTCCCATTTTCTGTTACATTGGCATTAGATGAAGAATAGAGGGTTTTTACATTTTTTGTGTAGAGAATTTTCCTGAAAAAAACCCACCAGTTTCTGTTTCAACCAAACTTTTTTGAGGAAATAAAATCAAATCTGATTAAACTCTTTTTGTCCCATTTTAACTTTGTATCATTTCAGTTCAAAACTTCCTGTGGGAAAACTAATTTTTGGACACAATTTCCCACAAGAACAAAACCTTGCGTTTCCATCCAGCTATAATTGATAGCTGCTGCCCTGGCATGGGCCAGCCCAGAATAGCTTAACAAAGGAGGGTTTCGAAAGTGCCTTGGAGACCTAGGGGCATCGTTCTGATTCTCGCCGTTTAGTTCACACATTCGATGCCTGTCAGAACAGAGCGGTTTCAAACAACTCTCCTGTGCGCCCAGGCCTTTCAAAGCAGAAGAGAGGCTGCCGCCTGCAGGTGCGAGCCATGGACACGAGAGGGCGAGTCTGCAGCAGAGCGGGAAGGGCTCAGAGGGGGTGTGGGAGGAACTGACAGACCGTTTCTCCAAGTGCTGGGATTTCCTAGGAGAAAGCCCTGCAGGGAATCCTGCTCCCCCCCCCCCCCCCCCCCCCCCGGCTTTCACCTCACTAGTCTGCGGGAATTTAATTTTCCTGCTTTGTCACTTGTATCTGACACCAGCTGCCTCCTCGTCCCCTCACCGCCCGTGCCAGGAAACCCTCCTCTCCAGGGGTTCATGCAGGAGCAGTGGGCCAGCAGCACCAGTTGATTTCTCAGATCCCTGTCCCAGCCGCTCTCTGTCAAGACACCAAGGCTCTGCACTGCCGGGCCCAGAGGTGCTGGGCTCTGACCTGCTGGGCCTGGAAGATCTGAGCTGCCGGGCTCCGAGGTGCCGGGCCAGAGGTGCCGGGTTCTGAGCTGCTGGGCTCCGAGGTGCCGGGCCAGAGGTGCCGGGTTCTGAGCTGCCGGGCTCCGAGGTGCCAGGTTCTGAGCTGCCGGGCTCCGAGGTGCCGGGCCAGAGATGCCGGGTTCTGAGCTGCCAGGCTCCGAGGTGCCGGGTTCTGAGCTGCCGGGCTCCGAGGTGCTGGGCCAGAGGTGCGATAGCCTCCCCACTCGCAGAGCCAGGCCACTCCGTGCTCGGTGTAGCCGTCTGCGTGGCCGAGGGCCAGCTGCTCTCCCACCCGCCGTAGACGGTGCCCAGTATTGGAAAGGAAGGTTTCATTCAGGCTGCTGGCAGCCGCCAGTCACCGGTTACCCAGTATCGGGAGATGTTCACCAGGTAACAGTTCAATGGTGCCTGGGAACAGCCTCTCCCTGCCCCGCCCGCCGGTGGCCTGCTGGGCCCCTGGGCTTCTACCAGCTCTGACCCTGCGCAAGCTGGGGGCCGGCAGCCGCACGGGTGGCTGCCACTTCTGGCCCCATGTGGGGCTGGCGCCGGAGCAGCGGGGCTGGAGCAGCCCCCTGACAGCGTCTACCCTGCTCGTCACCCCGGCAGCATCCACCTGCCTCTGAGACGCACCAAGAAACACCCCGGCCTGCCCCAGTTCAACTGAACGTTGAACCCGTTCACCAATTCAATGGGATTTCCCATCCCTGGGGCAGGAGCCCCACGGCGGTGGCTGTAAGTGTGTCTCTAGCCCGTGTCGGTGCCGTGCAGCACCCGCTACTGCTCCGACCGGCAGCTTGGTTTGGACTGAGCCCCGTGTTTCTTGTGGCATCATGCGATGCCGGGGGCATGTCTGTGCCATGTGCGTGGGCCATGGATTGTGTCCGTGCGACCGCTCTAGCAATGGTCTGGCCTACAGAACCAGCGGGAATCTTGCCATGGTCGTGGGGCGCAAAGAGGATCTGTTCCCTGGGATTAGCCCCAGCAGGTCGCTCGGGGCGAGGATCTGGCAGAGTCCGAAGGTCTGTGGCCGCTGGGCACAGTAAGACTTAGCCAGCCAGTCTGAAGTGGTGGAAGGAGCGGGACACAAAATCTCGTTGAGAAATGTATTGTCCACTATTCCAGTGTTACGCTAGTTACAGGCCTGGACTGGAGTTTCCACTGAGATCGCTGTGGCACCACAGCACCACCATTCCTTTTCGGGACGAATTATTTTATTAAATGTAACATTCAAGGCACAGAACCAGTTAGTCAAATATGACAGGCACTGAGCGGCCAGTGTGCAATGTATTGACAGGCAGCGTGTGCAATGCACAGCCCCAGAGGGTCTGCAGTGAAGTCAGAACATTCAAGGCACACCAAATATTTCATACAGACAAGCAGAATAAAACCCACAGTCAAAACCAGAGCAGCCAGCCAGCAAGGGATGCCCGGGGTCGGGCTCGGTACCGGTTTTCTCAGGTGTTACATTAGAGCTTTGAATTCCTGGAGGCACAGTCCCTGTGATTACGTCGGACATGCCCTGGATTTCCTGGATCAGAAATGCTTGGAAAGTGGGACTGGGCCCCTCCAAACATGAGGGAGTCCAGATTGGACCCAAACTTGAATGGAGGCCTGTCTTCCCTCTGGCTTTGTATGGGACCCACTGCTCCAAGTGGCTTGGATTCTGGAGAAGTTTAACAGTTGCTGTCCTGCCGGCCTCCGCAAAGACAGCAGCTTGGTCAGCTCTGGCAGGCAACATGTTGTGTTCACATGGTGCCGGAGATGCTGCCGGCCTGCAGGGTCGGAGGGGCAGGGCACCCACACATCAATAACGAGGTCAAAAAAGCAACGGCAGTTTAGCATTAGGTCTGAACAGACACCTCTGTGGAGTGGCAGTGGGGCTCTGGCTAACGACGCACAGGGGGAAGCTCTGAGATTTGTCACATTAATATTATCCAGAGAGAGGAAGCCGGAAGGAGGAGATAGCTGAAGAGTCAGGTAAGGATTCATGCTGAGTGTTGGAGGCTGCAGAGAAAAAAGCAACTAGTAGCAGAGCGAAATGACTGACACCACTTAAAAGGGCAAGAGAAGTGGAATGGCTAGACACATCACACACTAAATAGGAAACACATGGGAAATGCTGGTCAGAGAATGCTGGCACACAGCTGAGGTCTCTGAAAAAGAAAAAAAAGAGGAAACAGAAAACAAGATGGGAAGATAAAATTTCAAAGCAAGCACTAAATGGGTCGCAGTCCCGGCTAACAGGGAGCCGGGTGGTGAGTGTGCCCAGTAGCACATGGAGAACTGCCGCTGACCATTAACACCTTTTGCTGAGGCTCCCGGCACAGAACTTTAATCCTCTTCGGCACCGATCACTAGGGACTCCAATCCCATCAATTGCTATTTCTCCCCAGCAATCGTGCTCTGCAATTCGCAAAAACAAGTGGAGCCTTAACTGCCCCAACACCACTAACAAACCCTTGTTAATTATTTAGATTTGTAAATAAGAAATACCTGGGATTTAATAATGTGATCTTCATTAAAGCAGCCATCAGAGCCGCAGGGTTCCTAGCACAGCCGCTTCCTTCTCACTGGCTGCTTCCGGCACCACCTTTGCTTCCTCCAGCAGCAGCCCCTGTCCGCGGGCAGGCCGAGGGCCCAGACCCAGTCCCCTGCCTGCTGTCCTTTCCGTGGAACACGTCTCTTTGAAGAGCCAAGGCTGTTCAAAAAGGGAGGCGGATGCAGGTGTTTCCGCGACTCGGCGCCGTTCCGGCCAGGCTCTCTGCAGGGCTCGGCGGGGCGTGCGGCGTTGTCTCCGGGGCTCCGGGGGGAGCCGTGTGCCGGGGACTGGAACGGCAGCGCACCTACAACAAAGAGCCTGGGAGAGCAAGTCCCGTGGCTACAGGGCAGATTTGCACAGGGCCCGCACTCGCTCCACAGGGTGCTGGGTCGTCCCAGCTGCCTGTGTGGGGAAAACGCGGCCTGGCTCCCACCTGTGAGCGCCACCGGTGGCAGACACTCAACGCATCCCAGGGACGGGGTGGCACACAGCGCCATGCAGGGGAGCCGGCGCCAGCCTCAGTCCACCTGGCGTATCCGTCAAAGGCCGCTGACACCAAGTTTCTACCCGGTGGGCACTGCCAAAGCAATGCCCAGGACGCGGCGCAGGGGCCAGAGCGGGGCCCAGGGGCTCTCTGCCCGCTCCCCACTTCCTGTTTGACCTGAGAACTCAATTCCCTCCGTCCCTGGCGGTTCAGCCGTCCCGAGCCCCAGGGAGGGGGATAAGGCTTCGGCTCCTGTGCTGGCTCGTCACAGGTTTCTTGCCAGCTGGGCTCTGCCTGCCTGACCCTGCAGGAACCACTCCCCAAGTGACCACTGGTAACTGTGTCCGCGGGACTAACGTGCCGTGGGCTTTGCACAGCCGTCGAGACGGTGACTTGGCTCCAGAGCACGAGGGGCCGGGAGCTGGCAGAGCAGGCTCTCGCGGAGCCCAGCCACTCTTGGCCTTTGCTTCGGGCACGGGCAGAAGAGAGAGAGAGGAGCAACAGGCCCCTGGCGCCAGACTCCAGCCGGCGAGCTGGGGACTCAGCAGCCCTGGAGGGGGGTGTGCAGCCCCCAGGGGAGTGGGACTAAGCAGCCCCAGGAACTGCAGCGCAGCAGGGACCTGGCTTGGAACAGCAGGGGGTTGCTCCTTGTGTGTGGTGGGCACCTCTCCGGGAGAGAAGAGCAGCAGGGACAGTCCTAAGGCCACGAGGGGGCAGTCCCAGCATGGACATTGGGAGCCAGCTGCATTTCTGCCTGCAGCCCGGGGCTTCCCCTGGAGGGCAAACATCAGGCCCCCTCCACCCTGCCTGCTCAGCACTGGCCCTGCGTGGCATCTGTGTACGGCAGGGGCTGCACCACTGGGGCCACCCAGTCACACGGGCAGCCTGGGGGGGAGCTGGGCTCCGTCTCTGCCCAGCGCCGTGCTGGCCTGGAGTCTTTGCAAGGGCTCAGGGGGCTCCGAGCGGGTTTTCTCCTCGGGCGCGGGAAGCTCTGAAAGCAGCACGAGAGCCGCGGGTGGCGGGCAAGTCACAAGCCTAAGGGGCAGCGAGAGGGCAGGGACTAGAGCGGGCAGGTAACAGGGATCCCAGCAGGACCCCCTCTGGCTCTGCCTTCCAACCGCAGGCAGGGCTCAGTCGCTGGCCCTCGAATTCTGGGGGTGAATTATTCACGACTTACACGCAGCTTTGCAGGGGACCCTGCTCCAGGCGGTGGGAAAGCGATCCGCCTGCACGGTCTACTCGGGCTCTGCTATGGATGAAGCTGAAGCAAAAATCCTCCCTGGCTGCTAGAATGACCAGAGAGGGGAAATCTGATCAGCGCAACACAGGCCTTTCCAGCACAAGTTTAACACGAAGCAGCAGCCAGGATAGGTGCCGTCTCTGAGGGCTGGCGGGGGGAGGCTTTTCGCAATGTGGTGCTCTCTTACCCGGCGCAGGGTTACACGTCTTGCTCGCTTCATTCCAGAGACGTCATGTGGCCTGTTTGCGTGGGCTCTGGAGCGCTCACGGGTTCCTAGTGTGAACTCCTCGTTGGCAGACACACAGGGCTCTTCTCAGGCCTGGGGGAACACTGGGCTGACCAGTTTGAGAGCGAGGCCAGACCATCCTTCCGCAGAACAGAACTCCCACCTGCTCAGCAGCCTGGGACAAGGCAGGGACGAGAGAGGATGATTTGGGGCCAGGTGCTGCCATCTTTACGCAGCCTGAGAATCGCATTGCCCCTCGCGTAGCCCCAGGGCGGGGCTGGCGGGGGCAGAATACTTAGTGTGAGTAAGGGAGACAGGCCCAGGCCCCTTGAATTGTGGAGAGTAAAAGCTATTCACCAAGGGAGTGTCCACACACAAAAGTTGCACTGGGTTAACTAAATCCGTTTACCACCTCACCTTTAGGTAAAATGCTGCTACTCCTGCCTGTATGGTCGTGCCCTTAGGACCACAGGACCCGAGCGTTGGAACAGCTGGTTTGAGGTAATTCCAGCGCATCTTCTGCTTCAAACCCAACAAGCCCAACCCCTCAGACAACCAAACAGCAGACACATTAGTCTCCTTGCTCATTTCCCATCACAGCTATTTCTGTGACATTATACAAGCTGGTTTGGTGTGTTAACCTGACTCCTACTCAATACTTCCTGGGCTTGGATAGGTTAAAGACCATCTCTTGGGGAACCATATGCCTACAGGGAACACTGAATTTAAAAGGATTTGAAAAACCTGTATGAGTGATAGAAAAATCACATTTTTACCACCAGAAAGCTGCCGATTATTGTCTGGGTCTTTTTGACTTGATTTCTCACACTGCAGATTTACATGGTTACAATGAAATAGTGGGGTAAAATAGCTCAGGGGTAGGTATGTGTCAAGTGTTGATAGAGTTTACATGCCATGTATTTTACTGTCTATTGATGTTTCAATGTTACATTTAACTATGGATCAAACACAGCCAGAGCCAAATTCCATCTTCTTCTGTGAAGCAAAATAGATCCGCGGAAAGCAACGTGAGTGGTGCTCATGAAACAACCCACAATTTGAATAAAAATTTTGGAGGTTAGAAAGTGCTTCATTCCCACGAGCTTGCACCCATCCTGGCTTCAGCCAGAAGCTGAAGCTGAGGACGATTGCTCCTATGCTATTTCTGAGCCCACCGAACCTCAGCAGTGGTGGGAATCTAAAGGCAGGACTATTGCAACCCGGATGTGAGCAGCTCTCCGCTTGGCCTGGGGAGGAAATAATTTTGCTGTGCGCTTGGCCAGGGGTAGCCGCACAGCAGCAACCTTCCTCTCAAGCTCTCTCCTTCAGGGCAGCTCGAATCTGCCTCTGGTGGTTACCTCCCTAGATTAGTTCTCCTGGGTTGTGGGAGGTGAGTCTCCCTTGCCTCTCGCCTTGTTGGAGCATTTACACCAGTGCACAGTGAATGCAGAATGCTCGCCTGCTGGCCTGACACACACCGGGCTGCGCTGGCAGGCTTTAAACCCACTGTGCACCCACAACCAGCCCTTCTTTTCTACCTCGTTGCCTGTGGCGGTGAAGATGGGATTGTGGAGAGGTCACAAGCCCCTGGGAAAGCGGCAGCCCAGTGGAATTACCGGGCTCGCTTCACAGATTTCAAACATCAAAGGCTCTTATGCTCTCCTGACTCTTCTGTTTCTCTAGGTCCTTACCTGGCCTCCATCTCCGCAGGAGCCGAGTCCCTCATGCTCTCTAGTGGGTTGGTCTTTCTTCCTGCACCCCAGAGAAGTTCTGCTCAGAACTTTGCCTTGCTGAGAAGCCGTTTGGTCCCTACAAAGGCATTTTAAAACCTGAATGTTTCTGAAGTTGTTATTGGCTGCAGAGGCTAAGGGATGGGCAGTAAATAGAATACTGCTTAACAAAGGTATCAATTAAAAAACCAGACTGGCTCTGATTGACAGCAAATGCTGGATTAAGCTTCGTTTCCCGCGGAGTCCAAGGTGTCCTTCCCCAAAGCAGGATCCTCAGGACTAGCCCTGGTCTCCACTGCAGTGTCTCTTCCCATCCTCCGTAACAATGAGACCTGACTGGGAAAGGGAAAGGGAAAGTTCCCACTTTGGGGGCGCTTGTGTTCCCTGTGAGCACTGACTGTCTCGGCTCACCTCCCCGTGCTGTCAGTAGGCCGAGAGGGAAAGAACCAGGCAGCCACACAAACAGCCTTTTGCCAACTGCAAAGAGATTAAATTGGCAGAAAGAGACATTTTATGCTCCAGTGTCACAGCAGGTTTTACCAGCAATGGAAACAATGCAAATCGCTCCCTGGGCAATGCCTAGCCCTGTGTTTCTGGACTGGGACCATTGTCCGTGGTAAAGCAGAGATGTCGCATGCCAGCAGCGTCTGGGCAAACGCCACCCGGGAGCAGGGGCCCTCTGTTTGGAGAGTGGCCCTATGCACAGAGCCACCGTGCAGACAAGGTATAAACTGTTGAGAAAGAAGAAAATCACTTTGGGCCGAGAGCTTTGTCTGAACTTTGTCCTTTTCTCAAGCAAAGGAAAATATTATTTCACCCTTTAAAGAACCACACATAATAAGAGGCGAAATGTCAAGACCAATGTTGATATAAACCCCCAAGGAAAACAAACATCCATGTGGCTTCTCCAAAAGGTCTCACTCCTCACCCCTCTTCCCTAGTTTAAACAGATTTAGTAAGTGGGCAGGAATGGTGGGGGGAGGGGGCTTCTCCAGGGTCGATTGTAAAGGTCCTCCGTAAAGTCCCCGCCTGGTACCTCGTCTTCAGGCAGATGCTCAGCTCCGGGGAGGATTGGCCTGCCTGGGATGGCAGAACCTCGGGCTTTCATGATGAAAGCTCCGTGAGCAAGGCCAAGGCGTCTCCCCCTTCCAGCACTGAGAAGCCCCGGTTCCCCAGTGCCCCAGCATAGCCTGCCCCGCCAGCAGAGGGCTGCAGGAAACGCCACACGCCGCTCAAGCCGATGAGTGAGGGTGGCGCTTGCTTGGCTGCTTGTGGTGGAACCACCGAGCCCCGTCCGGGCGGGAGGGCGGAAAGACGCACTGGGGACGGAGGCGGCTCATTGTCTCAAGGTATTCCTGGGGCCTCTGGAGGAGTCACGTGGGGCCAGGCAAACAAGACTTGGTGACTTCTAACGCCCCCTGCCTGTAACGTGGGGCACACAGCTAACTCCTAGCACCTGGGAAGAGCCGGGTGGTGCACCGTGGTACGTGGCTGTGCACGCCAGCAAGGCGCCTCTCCCCAGGCTCCAGCGGGATGTGGCCTAGTGAGTTTGCACAGAGCCCCTTGCTATCTGCTTCGGGGCAGGCCCTGGGCTGGCGGGAGCACAGTCTGGCAATGCTTAGACCCTGGGCCCGCCCCACCCGGGCACAGGCACGCTCTGCGGCACCCCCTGCTCCGTGTCTCCGCACTGCTCCTTCCCTCCACGGGCTGGGTGGCTGGGCTCTGCGCCACGGACCAGACTGCGGCGTGTACGCTGGGCCTCAGGGGCGTTCCTCCCATTCCGGGGGGCGGAGCAGAGCCGGGCGCACCCAGGGCTCTTGGGCAGGCAGCCCCGAAACAGAAACGCCTGATTCCCAGGCTGTACCAGCCAGTGCGGATACAACATGCCCAGCCCCGGCCGCAGCAATCCGCACACTGTGCAGCACAGAGGTACAGGAATGAATAATTCAAGAGCCGGGCTGGCTCCGCAAGAGCATCAGCACCAGGATAAATCACCAGTAATTCCAAAGCCACATTCCCAGGTTCACTTATAACCATCTTGGTATCTGGAGTCCCACTGGGAGCCATAAACGACACCGAGTCCACAGCAGGAAAATAAACATGCAGCTAAGTGGCAAGGATTCATTTACCCCCAAAGGGGAACCACTTGACTCTGTAGAGTATTGGTTTAATACACACAGAGCACGTTTCACCTTCAAGTACATCCCCAGTTCCAGGGGAGCGGGCTGCCTGGGGGAAGAGGGATGCGGCCGGGAGCCCTCCTAGCAAAGCTGCCAGCCTGAGCCCATTGTGCTAGACAAGGGCCAGACATGCCTGGAAAGCCCCAAGTGCCAGGTTCAAAGCAAAGGCAAAAAGTGACAGTGCCCGAGGGCCTTGCCCATCTTCATTCAGCCCTTCCTTTTTCGGGGTGCACGGGGCTGAAGATTGTATCAGAGACCTTGTGACCTTCCGTGTTTACAAAACGGCCTGGCTCCTGCATTGCTTTAGGAAAGTTCGGGTCTAGTCCACCAACTTTATTATTGTTTCAAATCTTGGGATTTTGGTGGGCCTAACAAAACCAATTTCTCCTGCCATTAATATCTGCATTTCCACATCACGAGCTATGAATGGGACACAGCCAGCCCACTGAATTAGCCTCATTCACATGGGTCCTACAATTTAGGTACTACTTCTGCTGTTACAGCTCTCTCTTGGTGTAGGTCATTTCCACTCCAATTCCTCTGATGAAGTGGTTGTGCCCTCAAAAGCTCATGATTCTCTGGATTTTGGCTAGTCTCTAAGGTGCCACAGAGCCACTCTCTGTTTCTAACTTTAAGGAGTTTGTCTAACTAAGGATTTCAAAACTTGGCCTGGTACTGCTCAAGAGTGAATAGGAACAGACTTAGATTGGACTTTCCCTTTTTCCGCTAGCAAAAATAAACCCAAAATGTCTCAAAGGTCAACAGTCCAAGTGATGCTTCCAGAAGAGACGTGATTAAATAGTACTAGCAAAATGCAAAACTATTCAGAACTAGCTGAGCGGTGTCAGAACTATCTGAGCAGTGTGATCCACTGGGGGTGGCAAAGAGCGAATAGGCCTTCATTTCAAAACTGGGTTCTTAGCAAAATGCAGCCTGGGCTCAGAGGTGATTGACTGAGAACAGAGACCCAGCACTTGTGAAAACAGAACCGAGCGCTGCACTTGGAGCCAACTTGCCTCCGACAAAACACCCCCTGACATCAATCTGTTAAACTCAGCGGGACTTTCTCAAGATTCCTCCCCTGTGCATCCACCTTATCTGCAACTCCATTTGGTACGATCCCATGTTATCTCACCGTCCCGCACTGATCTCTGCCGACTACACAGAAGCCTTCGGAAGCTCTGGTGAGTCAAGCCAGGTGAGGATGGAGCAGAAAAGCTCCTGGGTTTTGCTGCTGGCATAAATGAGAGGTGAAACGTTTCTCGTTGAGTCGTAAGTGAGCAAAGGAGCCAGCAGGGAGCAGGGGGTGTTGCGTTGCTGGAGGTGCCATACGTAAGATGAGAAATAAAAGCCAGGGCCTGACTGCTAATGAGTGTGATAAAGAATCTATGTCCGGTTTTTCCTAACAGCAGAATGTTACAGTCACACTACAGAGTTTTGTCGGGAAAGTGGCTGTTTTTTTGATAAAACGTGAGGAACGTCCACACTGCAAGCATGTTCTTCCACAAGAAAATCGAAAGAACAGAGGGATTTTTCTGGCATTTTGGTAATCCTCATTGTGCAAGGAAGAAACCTTTTTCCGAACAAGCTCTTTTGCAAAAAGGCATGTGTGGAGGAGGAAGAGGGAGTTCTTTTGGAAGAAGAGGAAAGAGGAAAAAGCACAGGTGCCCTGGTGGCCATTCCGTCCATAGCAATCACAGCTTACACGCGAGAGAGCGCCCATTCAGAGTGGATGCTCTCTTTCGAAAAAGGAGATCGATTTTTGTTGCACTTTTTCAGTGTGGACGCTCTCTTTTGGAAGAACTTTTTCCGGAAGATCTCTTCCAAAAAAAAGCTTTTTCTGAAAGAAGCCTGCAGTCTAGACATAGCCTCAGAATGGTAACAGTCAGCCGCTCATTGCTCTGGTTTCACTCCAGTTTTGTCAATTTCTTCTCTGCTGGAAGCAGGCGTGCTTTACTGGGACTAATGTTGTGATGCAGAGAGATTAAGAAATATCTGGTCACATAAATATGTAGCAATCCAGGATGTATTTCAGTTCTCTCAAAATATCTAGAGGGCAAATAAAGAAAGGGCAGAGACATTCTAGTCTAAAAATACAAAAGAAACCCCAAATCCACTTTTTCACAATCTGTAATTACAAACAGTTAAGCCTTTGACCCTAAAATGTAGCATCCAGTGAAACCCCCTGGCAAACAAAACAATAATTTACATTTGTAGCTATCTAAATGTTCTACACTTAACATTTGAAATCCTAAATTCTCATAAACACTGTTGTCAAGTTGATTTGATTCCAACGCTATTGTTGTTCTTATTATACAAAACACATTGGAGTTTTTAAATGTGTTCTCTGGTTATTCGGTTGTTTAATTTAGTTTTGATTTGTTTTAAAAGACAGTCGGAAAAGGCACATTCATTCTATGCAGCAGGTTTTGGCTAAAACAAATGCACATCAAATAACTTATTTAAACCGAAACTCTCATAAAGTTTTAACAAGACACCAGATAATTACAGGACAGGGCTGATGTCCAGCTCTGTCGGGAGTCCAAAGGTTTGAAGTATATTTAAGATAGAGATCAAATAGAATCATAATATTACCAAGTCTCCCACCCTCAGTGATGCATCTGCTTTTTCAAGGCCAATCCGTTTTAATGCACTTGTGCATTTATATCCACATCATATAAAATGCCCTGCCATGGACTATTCTAAATGTTCTAATACAGGTTTTATGGTCGAAATATGGGCTCTTTGTTCTTCCAACATACATTTTAACACGACTGCAAAGTAACTAAATAAATGAAAACGCATTTTTAAACATGATATTAGCTTTTCTGTCAAATATAGACAAAATGTTCTCCCTCGTTATTTGTAAATGGATTCTACCCCTTTAATTAAATCTGCCCAAAGGTTATGGCAAGCAATTTAGATCCCAGATTTGATCTGTCTGCAAAGAGCTCTCTAATCTGGCCTCAAATGCTGTCTGGATTTCAACTATCTATCTGTGTCTTCATTTTTTCAGACCGATTCCCCGGTGGCGAGGTGGTTTTGGAGTCCAGCAGTGAAGCGACTGACGTTGTTTCACACATCATCTTGTCTCTCTCAGACAGAGGTAGAGCTCTTCTCTGATGCTAGCTTCAGTCCTAGGGCCGCTTAGCAACATTCAAGAGTGTCCGTGCAAATGGAGAAAGGCTCAGAGGAGTAGCTGTGTTAGTCTCTAAGGCTACGTCTCCACTGCACACTTATTTCGAAATAAGCTATTCTGGAAGAAATACTCTGAAATAGCTTACTTCGAAATAGCACGTCTACACTGCAGGGAAGCCTCAAAACGAGTCCAAGGTCGGCTTCCCTAATGTGGACGTGCTACCTCGATTTAGAGCCTCAGAGGCACTGGGGAGTAATTACTCTGAGGGTATGTCCAGACTACATGGCTCTGTCGATGGAGCCATGTAGATGTTTGTTCGGCAAAGGGAAATGAAGCCACGATTTAAATAATCGCGGCTTCATTTAAATTTAAATGGCTGCCCGCTCTGCTGATCAGCTGTTTGTCGGCAGATCGGGGCAGTCTGGACACTCCCCGGTCGACATGAAAGCCCTTTATCGACCTCCCCGGTAAACCTCATCCTAGGAGGCATAATGGGGAGGTCGATAAAGGGTTTTCAGGTCGGCGCGGGAGCATCCAGACTAGCGCGCTGAGCCGACAAAGAGCTGATCAGCTGTTTGTCGGCTCAGCGTGGCAGCCATTTAAATTGAAATGAAGCCGCGATTATTTAAATCGCAGCTTCATTTCCCTCTGCCGATCAGCCTAATCTACATGGCTCCATCGATGGAGCCATGTAGTTTAGACACACCCCGAATGGTCCTGAGGAGGGGCTATTTCAAAACAGCAGCAGTGGAGCGTCCACGGCTACTTGGGCAGAGGCGTTGCTCCTCGTGGAATGAGGCTCACCGAAGTCGGACTAAGCCGCCCGTTATTTCAAATGGATTTTGAAATAACAGAAGTGCCGTGTAGACGCTCGCCTTGTTATTTGCGCTCCGCAAACGGAGGAGAAGGGACACTCTGGCAGGCTCTGTGGCTCTGCGTGACTTGCCCCCCTTTCTCTGCCTCCCTGTCCCCGGCTTGCACTTGGCTTCCTGCCTCGCCGCAGCATTCTGGAGGCTAGCGGCGTTTGGGTCAGGGCAGCGGGTGCTAAGACCTGCATCAGCCCAGGGCGCGTTCCAGGGCAAGTCTGTGCTTCCAAATGACCAGGGATTGGCTTCTCAGTGCCCAGCTCATGGACCTGCCTGGGCCGGTGCGAGAGGGGGCAGGCAGCTTGTACTCTTGGAGGGCGTGCAGGGGCGCTGATCTGGGCACTTCCCCGGTACAAGTGTCTCTGCATTACAGCCAGGCCCACCTGCCTCTTCCTGTGTGCACGGGAGACGTGCTCGGAGAGGGCTCCTCTTTAAGGACAGCCCTGCCCGGCGTGGGTGGGGTGGGTGGATCTGCAGGTCTGGAGGCTTGGGGCAGGGTCCATCTTGTCGCTGTTCTGTACAGCACCATCGGCGCACCTCGTGCTGAGCACACCAGGGCGGGGGCGTCTCCTGGCCCCGCCCAATCCGGCCAGACCAATCGTTAATTTCAGGAATTCCGAGCTTCCAGAGACAGATGGGGGCAGTGTGATAATCTTGGGGACCTCCTGCAGCACACCGGCCCGAGAACTGCCCCAGAATCATTCCTAGAGCAGAGAAATCCCCCTCTTGATTTAAAACCAGTCGGCGATGGAGAACCCACCGTGCCCCTGGGCAAACGGCTCAGTGCTTAGTGATGCTCAGTGTCAAAAATGTCTGACTTCGCTCCAGACTGAATCTGGCCAGCTTTCCCCTCCCGCCCGTGGAGAGCGCTGCGCCGTTCTCTGCTAGGCTAGGAGCTGTTTGGAGGCTGACCGCCTGCAGTCAAGTCACACCTTAGCCCTCTCTTCGTGCAGCCCTGTGGGTCTGCAGGGCAGGGTTTCCAATTCTTTAATCATTCACGTGGCTCTTCTCTGAACCCTCCTCAAGTGAAAAACATCCCTCTTGAATTGTGGCACCAGCTATGGATACAGGAGCCCAGCTGCTGCTGCTCCTGTGCCAAATCCAAAGGTAAAATCATCTCTCTTCACTACTTGGGAGTCCCCTGTCCAGGCATCCCGAGACCATGCTGGCTCCTTTGGCCAGCGTCACCTTGAGATTCCGTGGACAGCAGATTGTCTAAGACCCTCAAATCGTTTTTGTAAGTCACAGCTTCCCAGGAAAGAGGACCCCAGCCTCAAAGTAGAGCAGGGCTGCTCACCACGTGGCCCGCAGGCCGCATGCAACCCACGGCCCGTTGGTTTGCGGCTCACGGTGCAGCTTGGGTACACGCGGCCTGTGGGCGGGAGCCAAAACAAAAAAGTAGAGTCAAAATAATGGTCTTCTGTTGATACACGTTTTAGTACTTAAATTCCTGGACCGTCATTGCTCATTCCAAGTGCTGTCATATGGTAGAACTTGGGTAAATATTGCAATGTATTAATATCAGCAGAACTGACTGAAATGGGGCCTGTGTGTGGTGTAGCCTTGCCTTAATCTTTGTATTCATGCCTGTCACTGGAAAAGAAGCTATTTGCATATATTTGCATATTATATGCAACCACACTTAAGTTGTGGCCCTTGGCACGTGCTGTGAATATCATTGTGGCCCTCGGGGCTTCCAAAGTTGAGTGGCCCTGAAGTAGAGCCTCCCTGCTCTGTTCCCAGACGGGTACCTCTACATTTCGCCACATTAAAACGCCTACTGTTTGTTTCTGCTCAGTTTCCCAAGTGATTCAGCTGCTCTGAATCATCAACCTGCCCTCTTCCTTGCCTACCACTCAGGGCCGGCTTTAGGAACTGCGGGGCCCAATTCGAACAGTTTCGCAGCAACCCATCAATGTGCCACTGACTAGCGCCGCATGAGCATGTGCCCTGTGGCTTTTCTTCCTCCCCCTTTTTACCTCCCCAGCATTCGCTTTCACTTCTCTGCCCCGGCGAGCCGCTGTCCCTTCTCCAGAGGGGTTGCTCTGTACGTTTGTTGGATTCGTGCACATTCATGGACAGGGCCAGCTTTCGGAAGTGGGGGCCCAATTCGAACAGCTTCGATGGGCCCCGGCAGCCAGGATTTTTATATTGAGCAAAAAAAAAAAAAAAAAAAAAAAACCACCGCCCACAAAAAAAGAGTCACAGCCCCTTTAAATCCGCAGCTACAGGGCAGAGTCATGTCCCGCCTTCCCGCCAAAGCCCAGGGCCGACCCCCCCCGCCCCCACGGTGCAGGGAAACCCTGCGCTCGACTCACCCCTCCTGTGGCTCAGGGAAGCCGCCGCGCTCCTCCAGGGCCGACGCCTCCTCCCACAGCTCGCCAGGCCCGCCAGCACACTTCCGGCTTTAGGGCGCGGGGCCCTCTTAGGCGCGGGGCCCGATTCGGGGGAATCGGTCGAATCGGCCTAAAGCCGGCCCGGCTACCACTCTCCCCATTTCTGTCATCTGCAAACCTGGATTGTGTGCTCTCTTCCAGGCCACTGATAAGGATGTGAAATCGCGCAGGGCCAGGGGCCCCCAACCTTTGGAAGCATGAGATCACTTTTTGAATTTAAGTGCAACCAGGATCTGCCTCAAACCTGGCCCCGCCTCCTTCCCGCCCCTTCTGCGAGGTCCCGCCCCTGCTCACTCCATCCTCCCTCCACCATCCTCACTCACTTTTATCAGGCTGGGGGCAGGGGCTTGGGATGCAGGAGGGGCTCGGGACGGGGGACGGGGTTCGGAATGCGGCTCCAGCTGGGCACCGCTTTCCACAGGTGACTTCCGGGGGGTGGTGCAGTGGGACTAAGGCAGAGTCAGCCCTGCCCTGGCCCTGCACCACTCCCAAAAGCAGCCAGCGAACTCTCCATCCCTGCCCCCCTCTGCTCTGTGGAGATGGGGTACAGGGTTGGGGGAGGGGCACCCTGACATCAGCACCCCCCCCACTTCCTGTGCCCTGCACAGCAAGCAGGAGGCTCCCGGGGGTGAGGGGACCTCCAAAGCAGTGGGCAGGAGCAGCACAGCAGTGCTGAGAGGGGCAGCCGAAGGCCAAACCTGTCAGGATCACCTGCCAGAGGTTCCAAGATCTACCAGTCAATCCCGACCGACTGCTTGGTGACCACTAGCACAGGACCCAGCAGAACATGACTGCAGACAGACCTGCACCAAACAGATTCCCCGGGCACAGTTACATCCTGAGCCCTAGCCGGTAGCCAGTTTTAATCCACTGAAGATGTGATCTGTTCATTTGTCTCTCTCTAGCTTTGTCATCAAAATGTCTCGATGTACCAAGTCAGACACCTTGGCGGGGGGCTGGGCCGACAATGCCAGGTTTCCACCCACAGCGCTGTGAGTTCTAAGTTACCAGCCTTTCCAACCTCCCTCGAGAGTTTGGTGTTTTCCTTAAAGCCCTGGCCCCTGAAGGCATTCCCAATGCCCCACCCACCGGAGCAAACACTACAAAGACTCCCCAATGTATTGCTAAGCTCCCATGCTTTGCTAGCCAATCACATGATATTTTGAAGGAAGACTTATTAATATTCAACATCAGGAGCTGACTACAGAAAAGTTAATAGAACTTTTGTTGTGGATTTAAATCAAAGCAGGCTCTGTCTTTTAAGTGTTCCTGTCTCCACCTGCTGGTAAAGTGCAGCTAATCTATTGGCCACGGCCGGAAGAAGAGAATTTAGAGAAACCAAGTTCCCCCGAGATATTTTCCCTCCAAATTCAGGGTCCACCCTAGTGTTATGTACACACTCTGTATTCCCACTAGGCACTCTGGCTGCACAGGGAATGCAGCATTGCTCATAGCAATGTATTTATTGGCAGATGCTCCCTTTTCAAATGGTTTATTTTTACCACTCTGAAATCACTGTAGTAATACAGACTTTTTTTTTAACAAAATCGACTCCTCTATCACTTTAAAATATATAAACAATTTTTAAATTGTTTTCCCTGGGCACTAGCAGGATTAGAACTGCAATTCCAGAGGTGAAAGGCCTGTAATTAATCCAGTGTGCCAATGAAATCCCATCAGTTAAACATATTTCATTAATATTTGTTTTTTTAATGTTAAGCCACATTATAAACATTTTAATAGTTCACATCTGTCTCTCATTGAACAACTGTAATTGAAATTAAAACTCTAGTTTTTCCAAGGTAATTGTGTTTTAGAAATGCACATTCTTGTTCATGCATGAACAACATTTACAGCCAAATATCTCGAAACATGCAGAAGACTCTGCTTAACCAGAAATTAAAAAGCACATCATGTGTCCTTCACCTGATGGAGAGAGTAAAACACTGTTCAAAGATCCCTCTTGCGACTCAGGGTGCCTTCACAGAGAGCTTCTGAATGTAAAATCCCAGAGAGGCATTGAGTGTGTCTGTTCCAAGGCAATGAATTCATATTGATATTGCTCGCAAATGTCCAGGAACACTTTTGATTTTTCCCTAAATCAACAGCAGCTATTGTGGCAAGGGGGATGCTGTAG
The DNA here is from genome assembly GCF_049634645.1 of Pelodiscus sinensis. Lineage (NCBI taxonomy): Eukaryota > Metazoa > Chordata > Testudines > Trionychidae > Pelodiscus > Pelodiscus sinensis. Next base: position 26,022,029 of record NC_134732.1, read on the forward strand.
AATTTAACAAGCTAGAAAAGAGTTGTGCAACATTTTCCTTTTTTCCACTTTGACCTGTAAATATACAGAATTTGACAGAGGTTTCTTCAGATCTGTATCCTTTCCTAATTTTAACAGCAACAGTTTGATATTTTGGCAGTAAGCTATTTCAATAATTAAGCAAGGTCTGATTTCTGAGCCTTTTAGGTACCAGGCACTTCTGGCCAAAAAGACCATGAGAAAGAATTCCAACACCAACACAATAAAGAACCAAAAAATTGATTCTGTTCAATGTCTAAATGTAGCTAGAACTCAAATAACGGAGATGTTGGCTTTCTATGGGCCGGCTATGAAACTCCTCCACACTAGCCTTATTGGGTTTTGCCTAGAAATAACTAAACCCTAATAGACACATGTTCATAAATACTGTGTGATCCATAACCCTATTTACTCAGATTATGAGATTCCCCCTTTAACACACTGCAGCATTCTCAAGGTAAACTTCCTTCAGGTAAAAAACCCACAAATCACTGTAAACATATACACGTAACTAGCCTTCCCCTACATTACTGTTGTGAATATACTGACTTGAGGAGATCCATAAAAGCACACTGCATTCTACACAACACAGAGTCTGTGTCTACACAGCTGTGTTATTCCAGAATAGTGGATGTTATTCCAGAATAACAAAGAGTGCATCTACACAGCAACATTATTTCAAAATAACTTAGTCGGCATCTACACAGCCGGGGGTTATTTTGAACTAATGTTGAAATGCTGGCAAGCTGGAGGACTTCTTACTCCGACTCCTGTAATGCTCCTTGTAGGAGGAGTAAGGGAAGTCGGAGGACGCGTCTATTTCGAAGTAAGTGCTGTACAGATGCTCCCAATTTCAAAATAAGCTATTTATTTCGAAATAAGCTACGCAATTGATGTAGCTTAACTTGGGTAGCTTATTTCGAGGTAAGCCCTGCTGTGCAGACACACCCTTATGGAAGTTGGAGGAAGCCTGCTCTTCTTTCCACTTCCTGCTGTGCAGACAGAGCCTAAAGCCAAATTAAGCCTTTTTGACTTCAGCTTGCAATTGATGTAGCTGAAGTTGTGTAGCTTAATTTGACTTTTGCCCTGATGTGTAGACGTGCCCATAAAGACCAAATTCCTGTTCTGGGGCAACAAAGCAAAGCGTGGAGGCACCGTCTGGACCAGGATCGCTGGCAGGAGGAGGAAGGGCTTGTGAAGATGGTTAGCGAGAGCCTGCTCAGAGCACAGAGATGCTGCACAGCAGGTGCTGAGAGGAGCCCAAAGGGGCAGTATGAGGGGCTGGGAGACGTGCTCTTCAGAAGGGGTATAAATGTGTGAAACCCAGGAGTTTACGCTGCACTTTCCAAAAGAGCATTTTGATCTCGTCATTGAAGCGGTTTCAAAGTTCCAAGAACGTCAGCCTGGCCAGGCTGGGTCTGACTGAAGGGCCAGCCAGCCCAGCCAGCATCCAGGCTCGGACAGTGGCCTGTGCCAGGTGCCTCAGAGAAACTGATCAGTGGAGGGCAGTTTCAAGTGACCAAGCCCTGCCATCAAGTCCAGGCCCCCCCAGTTGGATGTTTAGGGACACCGGGAGCATGGTCTTACCACGCTTACCATCTTCGCTGATTGGTTTGTTGGGCCTGTCCCTCAGAAGGGGCCAGTGTGACCATCCTAACACAGGCCACAGAGATTTCCAAAATAAGCCCCAGAGCAGAGCCTGTAGAGAAGCAAAGGCAATACCAGCAGCGCTGCTTGCCTGCGGATGGCCTTGAACCTGGGATCTCTGGAGCCGCTAGGTGCCAGCTGGCTCTGGCTAAGGCTAAGGCTGCAGAACACAGCCATGCTCGCTGTTAGGGTCTGGGTGCCATTGGACCGGGCAGTGCAGCACACCCAGCAGGCGTGTGGGATAACCATCCACTCCATTCACAAATTGTCAGTGATGGAGAAGCGCTGGTGACGGCTCAGCCGGCGGTGAATTACCCGCACCGCCAGCCCCAGTCTGACTGCAACGCCCAGGGCTGGATTCTGTTGCACCTTCCTCCGCTAGATTGCGGCGCCGGTGATTAAATATCTACAGGGCCCAGGAGCATGGAAGTTTTGCCAGCGACCGGAGAAGGTGCCAAGTCTGGTTCAGTGTGATACTGGGAAGACGAGCTGGGGACTGGGGAAAGACCAGGGATAATCGACCATCTGGTCCTGATCTGGGAAATACTTTGGCACGGGCTTAAGCGCTTCTCCATTAGCAAATCATTTAAACGCAGGCTAAGTGCTTTGCCCAACGGGGCTGCTTTCCTGCGCGCTGGGCTGGAGAGAAAAGCCCTGCGAGGGAAGGGATCCTGCCGCTGATGCAGTAATGAATTGTCTGCGAAACGAGACACCCTGGAAGTGCCGGGTGGTACCAGGGGAGCTATTCCAGCCGCAGTCACCTCGGTAAATGGCCGCACTTCCGAGTGTGCACGAAGTCCTCGGGGCTGGGTTTAAAGGCCAGGTTGCTCCTGGTGCGAACTAGCGCACAAGGGCAGGAAGAGCCTGGCGCGCGTGCAGCCAAGCGACACTTTCTCGGCTGTGCTCGCAAGCGGCGCTGCTCATCGGAGGGGTCACGGGCTGTTCTGAGCGCCCCTCAACAACGGGGTTGCAGAAAGGCCCGAGGAGCCCCCCGCCCCCGCCGGGGCTTAAACCCTCTTGCCCACGGAGCGCTCTGATGCGCCGCAGGCAGGGTCTAGACGGGCCAGCGGCCGCCGCTGTGCGCCGCTCTCAGCGAGCCTGGCCCGCTCCGCCGGGGCAGCGGCAGGGCAGGTGGCGGGAGAGGACGGGCCGGGGGCCGGGAGAGAGCGGTTTGAAGGAGAAAAGGCAGGACAGCCTGGTGCAGCCCCATCGATCTCCCTCCCCCGCCGCAGGGAGGTGCTGAAATAATTCAGTGGGGCGAACCGAGGGCGGCCGCGGCTCCTCTGCCACCGTCCACAGGAGGCTGCGCTGAGACGCGATCTTGCTCCGGATCAGCCTGGAGCGAAGCCAGAGCTCGCTCGGAGCCAGGTGCTCCCCCCCTCCCCCCGGGGCGGTTACACGTCGGGGCAGGGCCCGCGGCAGCCTTGCTCTGCTCTCATCCTGGGGACCCGGCGATCGCTGCTCCGCGGCGCGGCACCAAGGCGTTAGCCGCCCCCCAAACCCTTCTGGCCCCGAGCCCGCCGGGGCCGCGCGGGGAGAAACGCTGCCCAAATGCCCCACCCATCCCCCACCTTCCTGCCTCGCCTGGCCAGAGGCTCGGCGCCTGCCCCTGAGCGCTGGTGCGACCCGCCGGATGCTCCCGGGCAGTCCATGGGCAGAGACTGGAAGGGAACCCGTGACCCAGACGGGACTGGCCCGGGAGCGGCGGGGTTGGGGGGCGCGAGGCGGGAACCGCTGCGCTTCCCTCCCCGCGCGGCAGGGCTCGGCCCGGCCGCAAAGCCTGGCCCGGGCGCCCTCTCTGGGACCCCGCAGCCGGGCCGGGCCGGCCCGCAGCTCGCTCGCTCTCAGACGTGTCGTTCCGCGCTGGTGCCGAGTCTCCTCGCGGCGCGTTTCCCCGCTTCTGGCGGGCGCTTTGCTCGCTCGCAGGACCCAGCCCCGTGTCCGGCTCCACGCACGTGCCCCGCGGCGCTCGCTGCTCCACTCGCTTGTTACCCAGCCGCGGTACCGCCTCCGGCCCCGGCCCCGGCCCCCGCTGTGCTGGGAGCCAGGGCGCGCCAGGTCCCCGGGCAGCGGAGCTCCCCCGGCGCCAGGGCAGCACCCTGAGGTACCTCAGCAGGGCCGGAGCCCGGGGCCGCCTCCGGCTGTGCCCGCCGGGCCGTGGGGAGCAGCGCGCTCTGGCTACGCTCCGAGCTGCCCCTGGCACCCGGCTGGCGAAGCTGCTCTGTGCGGCCGAGCAGACAGCGGGCGCCCCCGGCCGCGGGCGAGGCTGAGCCCTGGCCAGGCCATGGGCTGCCAGGCGCCAGGGCGCAGGGAGGTCCCGCGGGCCGTAGGAAAGGGCCAACTGCTGAGCCGGGCGGGGGCGGGAGACAGAAGCCCTGTCCGACGGGGGACACTGAGCCTGCCGCCGCCTCCCCCGGGGCTGCCAGGCCGGGAGAGGGGGAAGCCGAGTCGAGCATCCCTAAGGCGAGAAGCCTGGTTCCGGGCTGCGCCCCCGCTAGGGCCGCTGCTTGGCTCCCCAGCCCGGTTGGGCTAATCTCCCCCGCCAGGCTCCCGGCTCCGAACCACGCTCCGCGCAGCCCCCTCCCGGGATTCCAGAGCGGGCCGAGCTGAGCCGGGCCAGTGGGCAGGGAGCGGCGAGCTCCGCAGCGCGCCGAACTCTGCCCCTCAACGCCCAGAGCCCCCGTCCCGAGCCCGGCTACTCCTGCAGCCGCACGCTGGAGAGGAACCGGGCTGGGCAGCCCCGAAGTGGGTCCGGTCTGGGCTGAACCACGCTCCCGCCTGCCCAGAGAGCGCGGAGCTCGCCTGGGCTCGCGTCCCTGCCGGGGCTCGGACCAGGCCAGCCAGGCCATGGTGAGACTTGAGCGCAAAGCCCCGGTGCCGCCGCTCAGCCAGGCGTCCCGGCAGGTAGCCACAGCCCAGGGGGTGCGACCCAGTCCGACCCATTCCAACGCTGGGGGCTGCGGGCTTTGCTGGGCGGACAGCGAGATGCAGCCCCCGGCGGCAGGGAGCCGAGGTCGGTGTCTGAGCGCAGCCGCCCTGCCAGGGAAAAGCGGCGCCCTCGGATTCCTGTTTCCCAGACAAAGTGCGGGATTCACTTAACGCATCTCAGAGGCCGGGAAAACCCGCGGGGAGCCCGGGAGCCCCGGGACAGGCCGGGGGTGCTGCCCTGAGACCGCGCCCGCAGGCCGGCGTGTGAAACCGGACGCACCCGCCTGGCCTGCCCGGCCCACGGAGGGACCAGAAACAAGAAGCCGGTTTCCCGGGAACCAGCCGCTGCTCCCCGCTCCGAGCTGAGAACGATTTAAAGCGCCCGGGGCTGTATTTGGCCTAAATCTCCCGGGATTTTATTTTAAATCAAGCCGCTAAAAAACGTGGGAAACCCCCTTTGCTCTGCGGCTTTGTTCGCGCCCGAATCTCGTTTGCTGGGGGCTCGGATAACCGGCTGGAGCCAGCCCCGCGAGGGAACTTTCTGCCGCCGCAGGAGAAGGAGAAGCGAAGTCCCGAGCGGCGGGAGCAAACAGACGGAGAGTTGCAGGGGCAGCGAGAGCCCGTCTGCAGCCCCAAGCCCGCCGGGCTGCGATACCGATGAACCGGCCATTTCCCCGCGCGGGTCTCGGCTCTTCGCGCCCCTCGCTGTTGCTTTGGTCTCCAAAGGCGCCGCCGCTGCCAGCCCGGCCGGCTCTGCCCCCCATACAGGGCGAGTCCTGTCCCCTTCCCTGGAGTGGGGACAGGGGCGAAGGGCTCCGAGCCCGACCCGCGCCAACCGCCCGAGGGGCCGGTACCAAGCCCAGCGCGAAGGACGCGGCACCTGGCGGCGCGATCGGCGGCTTGGAGCCAGAGCCTCGGACTCGGGTCTGATGCTGGCGGCCAAGGCGGCTCTGGCGGCGCCGCCCGGCTGGGAAGAGCCGAGGGCTGGGGACTGACCGTTTCTCGGCCCAACCCGCAGCTCAGCCCCGCACTGGCGGCCTCCCGCTCCCTGCCCGCCTCTTTCTTCGGCTGCGAGCTCCCCCGCTCGGGCGCCCTGCCCCGGCCCGGACACTGTTCGGGGAGCGGCCTGGCAGCGCCTCCTGGGCACATTCCGCCTCCCCAGGGTCCTGCCCGCCCCGCTCCGGCGCAGCCTTTGGGGCGGCCCGTTCCCCGGCCCCGGGGCTGCGTCGGCAGGTGCGAGACCCGGGGCGCGGCCACTGGCGCTGGAGACTGAGGCAGGACCCGGCCAGTGTGGGCAATGCAGGGGGGACGCCGCGCCACAGGTCCCCCCCCCCGAGCGAGCGGCCCCGGCGTGTGCCCGTGACCAGGCCCCTGGCTCAGGCGAGGTCTCCCGAGGCCGCAGCGAGCTGGGCACTCCCCGGCTCTGCGCTCCGAGCTCCCTGGGCTCGCCACGGAGGAAACCTGCCCCCGACGCCGTTCCCACGGCGTTGCACAGACCCGGCCCGAGCCCGAGCGCGGAGCGTGACGAATTCGTTTGCCACGTATTGCCCGGGCGCCGGGGCACGAGGGCTCCCAGCCGCGGGAAGGGCTGGTCCGTGGGCTCGCAGGGTGGCGAACCGCCGGGCTGTCCCGCGAGGTGCTGCGCGCTGGAGCGCCACGAACTCGGGTCCCTCTGACCCCCGGGGCGTGCCCGTGAAATGGCAACAGGAACAGTTCCCGCGAGCCCCAGACCCCTGGCCCCGGGCTATGGAGCCCGCCGGGACTCCTGGGCTCTGCGCTTGTGCGGCTCGCGTGTAAACGAAAAGCGAACGCAGGCGGCGAAACTGGGCTCGGCTCGGAACGAATCCCCTTCGCTCCGGCCGCCCGGGGCGCAGCGACTCGCTCGCTCGCGAGGGGCTGGGCTGGGCGTGCGGCCAGGTAGAGTGAATTCCCCGCTCTCCGGCCTGGTTCCTGCCCGTCTCTGCAGGCGGCAGCGCCCCAGATGTGCCCTTGCAGCTGCCAAGCGAGCGCCCGCCGGACTGAGCCAAGCTCCGCGCGGCAGAACAATGGAGAAACATGGAGCCATGGGGGAACCCTGCGTGGCCCCCCGCGCCCAACTCAGTCCCAGATGTGGGTCAGAGAGAGCCGGGTGGGGCGCGCAGCCTGTGCTGGGGACAAGGGGTCGTCGGGGTCCCTAGTTCTTATCCCGGGGCTCCACGGCCCACAGACCATCCCCCTCTTTCCATCCCTACCCTCACCTCCATCCTCCATCCCTTCCCTCCCCCCCCACATTCCTACATCCACCCATCCTCTCTAGCCCCTCCCCTCCACTCCATACTGCCCATCCCCCTCCTTCCATTCCTACACCCCATCCTTCCCCAACCCCTCCCTCTCCGCACCCCACACTGCACATCCCCCTGCCTCCATTCCTACATCCCCTCATCCCCCCTTTCTACATAGACCTCCCCTCCCCCCTCCCACGCCTGGGGGAGGAGTACAGGGTATTCCCATGCAGGGAGAGTGGAGCGGGGGAGGGGGTCCCTGCTGGCCTTTCTCAGGGAGAGGGCGGAAGAGAGCCTGACCCCTGATGGGCAGCCTGGCCCGATGGGGCGGAGAAGCTCTGCTGGAAGCGCCTTTCGGTCGGGAGACCATCTGGACCCCCGCTCCCCGCGCTCGAGGGCTGGGCGCTGCGCTCCTGCAGGGTGCCCGCTGGGCCAGCTGCCCGGGACAAGACAGAGGAGATGAGCACGGCTAAGGACCCGGGAGAAGGGAGCAGACGGGCGGGGGGGGGGGGGGGTCCGCTGCCGAGGGGGTCTCTGCCGGGCCGAACAGCGATGCACCCTGGGAGCTGCCCCCGCACAGACCCTGCCGGGCCCGTGCCGGGAGCTGTGCCCCAGGGAAGAGCAGCGCGGCCGGACCACCTAGCCCAGCCTGTAGCCCGGTAGCTCTCAATCTGCGCAGCACCTGCCCCCCTGCAGGAGCCTGGATGCGCCGATGGCGCGGGACCCTGGCACTGCCACCTGCTGCCCTGTGTAAAGCCCTGGACTGACCCGGGGCTTGGGCCCGGAGCTCCCTGCCTGGCCCGGCTGGGCCTGGGCAAGCCGGATTCAGGCATTCCTGGGGGCGGAGGGCAGCTTCCCTCCGTGGCTGAGACACAGAAGACAAAGAACAGGGGCAGCCAGTGGTCCTGGGGCCCTTAGGCTGTGTCTCCACTGCACCTCAACTCAACATTAGACACCAGTTTGCGCCAGGCATCTTGCAGGGCTTATTTCAAGTGTATTTTGAAATAGACTGTTTTGAAATTCGGTGCTGTCTCCACTGCACCAAATTTCGAAATAAGGTGCTATTGGGAGACATCTCTTAGCCGTCCTGGAAGGAGGATTACCGAGATGCTGAAATAGCGGGCCTGTTATTTCAGAAAATATTTTGAAATAATGGGTGGCTTGTGAAGATGTGGGGTAGCTATTTTGGGATACCTCTGGTATCCTGAAATAACTGATGTGTAGATATACCCTTAGCTACTCATCCAAATGTGTCCAGGGCCAGGCGCTTAGTCTGCAGGGGTGTCTCTACACAGCAGGGCTTAATTGGAAATAAGCTACACAAATTGAGCTAGGTCAATTGCAAGCTTATTTCAAAATTGGAAGTCTGTACACAGCATTTACTGGAAATAGAGCACTCTCCCTCTGACTTCTCTTACTCCTCATACAAGGAGGGTTGCAGGAGTTGGAGTAAGAAGTCCTCCAGCTCAACAGTATCTCAAGATTTTGTCAAAATAACTGCCTGCTATGTAGAGGTGGACCAAGGGTACATCTAGAGTACACTCTAAAATCGAAATAAAATAAGAAATTTGGGCCATGCAAACTGCTTCTCTTATTTTGATTTTATTTTGAAATAGGCTATTTTAAAACTTGGTGCATCTACACGCACCAAATTGTGAAACAAAGTGCTATTTTGTGACATCCTTTATTCCTCGTGGAACGAGGTTTACACGGTTGCCAAAATAGCGCATCCGTTATTTTGAAAAATATTTTGAAATAACAGATGCATTCCTTGGACACAGGGTAGCAGTTTTGAGATATTGGAAGTATCCTGAAATAGCCTTGCAGTCTAGCCTAGACTACCCTAAGTTATTTCAAAATAATGCTGCTGTGCAGATGACCTCCAGGGGCCAGAGGCCCACCTGTTGTTTTTGAAACTCCAGACTAACAGGGCTGCCCCTCGGAGGCTACATCAGCGCTGCAGGGCCATTTCGCCATCCCAGCAAACCTCTTGCCTGAGGGACAAGGGATGACTTATTTGAACAGCGGCAGCGCTATTTCAAACTCTGGCACTGGATGGATGTGCCAAATTTCAAAATAAGCTATTTCGAAATAGATCGGAAATAAGATGAGCATGCCCCGCGCAATGTGCCTCTCTTATTCCCAGTGTCGGTAGCTGCGTGGACACCCCGAGGGAACAGGCACCTGAACAAATGCTCCTTTTCATCAGGCAAGAGACAAGCAGCTCTGGGCTCCCTCGCTCAGTCCCTCCTGGAGCCTGCCTTGCGTAGCAGCCCCATCAGCGGGCTGGGACACGGGGCCCCGCCGATCACACCCACTGGGCAAGGAAAGTCGGTTCCATCGGCCTCGCGCCCTGCGGGGTGAATGCGCAGCGCAGGAGATTCTGCGCTGACCGCAAAGCAATGTCCGTGAATGTGCACGGATCCGACAAGCGTGCAGAGCAACCCCCCGGGAGAAGGGCCAGCGGCTGCCGGGCGGGGGCAGAGAGGCGAAAGCGAATGTTAGGGAGGTAAAAAGGGGCGGCAGACAAGCCACAGGGGGCGCATGCCCATGCGGCGCTAGTCAGTGGCACATTGATGGGCTGCTGCGAGCAGCTCGGGCTCCGGCTCCAGCGTCTCGCCCTGCACCGAGCCGGCCCAGCCCGGTGGCAGAGGCTGGTCCCAAACAGGGGATTCCTTAGGGGACACTGGACGCGTTAGGCCTGACCAGAGGGGGCCTAGTAGGAGGGAAACGAGCGTCTGGAAAGCCGGGGGCCTGCTGGCCTTTTCAGAAGGGAAAAGCCGGGGGAGAGCCACTGGAAAGGGCTGTTTAAAACCTGCCCACGGAAAGGGACTTGTCACCCAACGGATAATTCGTTAGTCAGCGGAACTCATCGCCACCAGGCCAGGGGAGCCGCGAGCTGAGGCGGCTTCAGGACAGGGTCAGTTAGGCCCTAAGGAGACCCTCCAATGCTACCCCAGAGGGGATAAAACGGGCTGGGGCCGTCATGCCTCCGGGCCTAGGGAGTCCCGCAGGCCGAGGCTCCGGCCCCTGCGCCCAGCGGGGCGGCGGGACCCGTTGTCCTAGGAGAGCTACTTGCGACGTGTTCTCCCCGGGGTGAGGCCGCTCTGGGCGCGGGCGTGTCCAGCCCATCCGCGCGGGGGGTCCCTGGTGTCCTGCGGCCCCGGGGAGGCGACGGCGCCGGGCCACGCCAAGCACCGCCCCTCTCCCCGACCCCCGCGCGCCAGGCGCCCGCAGTCAGCGGAGCGGCTCCTCCAGCCCCCCGACACCTGCGCAGCCGGGAGCGCCCCAGGAACTCGCCCCCCCCCCCGGGAGCCCGGCGCAGCCCGGGGAAGTCCTGGGCGGGCGGGGAGGCTCCCGGCTGCGCGCAGCGATGGCCTCGGGATGGGGAGCCGAGACCGCGGCTGAATTCAAACACCGCGAAGGCCAAAGGCTCCGCGGCCGGGTCCTTGGCGAGCCCGCCGCGCCCCCAGACACGGCGCGGGGCGCGATGTCCGTTCCTACGCCGGGTCCGCAGGGGGGCAGGCGGGCGGAGCGCCCGGGAGACTCACCGCACGGCTCCGGGCTCAGATCCCGGGGCGGCCGCTGCCGTGGGAGCGAACCCCGCGCTGGGCCCGGGCCGGAGCCCTTCGGTTCCCACCAGCCGCGCGTGTGTCGAGCCCCCAGGGCCCAGGGGGCCGGCGAGTGGCGCGTCGGAGGGAAACCGGGGCAGGCGGCGTCGCGCCAGGCCGGGGCGGGAGCAGAGTGGGTAGCCCCGGAAGGCGCGTTCACCCGGGTAGCAGCCGGGAGAGCAGCGCAGGACGCGCGGGGCGGGAAACGGCTCTGGGCGCCGCAGCACGGGGAGGGCGAACTGATCCCCGCGCTCCGCTGTAAGCAGAACGGGGACGGGATCGGGCCCCGGGAGCCGCCGGGGGCTCCTCCCGCTCCTGGCAGTGGCTTGTCCGCTTGGGCTCGGCCGGCAGGAGGGCTCCGCGTGGCGGGTGCGGGGAGCAGAGGACAAAGGCCCCGGGAGCCGGGCTGCAGCACGTGGACTCCCCTTTCCTGCCGGTTTCCCGGCCCAGCAGGACAGGTGGGCGCGGAGCCTCGGGGCGTTCGCGCTACGTTGCCAGCCTGCGCGGCTCCCTGGCGGGGGGGGGGGGGTCCCCACGCGCCGGACGGGCCGCAGATGGGCGCAGCCGCTGCATCGTCTTCTCTGGCAGCGCTGCGCGAGCCGGGGAAGGCTGCGGGGTGATGCGGGGCCAGCGCGAGCCCCTGGCGGGCTGCTCCCCGGGGCAGTTCCCCGCGCTGCGATAGGAAGGAAACTCGACGTGTCGGACGGGGCGGCGGAGGGCGCTGGGCCCGCGGCCCCCAGCTCTGGGCACTTCAGGCCTAAGCCCGAGGCCTGGCTGATGCCACTTCGCGCCCGGGGGCTCGGTCCCTGCGCTTCCCGCTGGCTCTGCCCCGGGCCCTGCAGCGCCGAGGGCCCTGCCCAAGGCCGCGAGCCCCGGGTCAGAGCGAGCCGGGCCCAGGGACCGGTCTGCACCGCTGCGGGCCGGCCAGCAGAGGGCAGACTGCACACAAGCCAGCCCCACACCGCTGCCCGGGGCTAGACAGCTACAAAGGCAACCTGAGCAGACACACAGCAATGGCACCAACCTACAAGGAGCAGGAGACCCACGAGGCACAGAACCCAGAGAGGAAGCGGGTCTGGCCCAGGACCCTAGCGATGTATCCCCGCTAGTCCTGCAAACCCAGAAAAAACTTGTAAATCGAGGAACAGTCCCGCAGCACCTTGGAGACGAACAAAACACGTCGATGGGAGCGTGAGCTTTCGTGGGCACAGCCCGCTTCTTCCGATGACTCCAGTGCTAGAAGTCCAGATCCACGAATAAATAAGGGAAGGAGGAAAAAAAGAGAAGAGAAAAAAGGATGAAGAATTTTCTTCCTCTCCTCCTCCCTCCCTCTTTCCTCCCTTCTCTTCTTTATTCCTGGAGCTGGACAGCCAACACTCCGGTCATCGGAAGAAGCGGGCTGTGCCCACGAAAGCTCACGAGCCCATCGACATGTTTTGTTCGTCTCCAAGGTGCCGCTGGACGTTGGTTGTTTTTAGAGTTTTTCCTGTCACAGACTCACTCGGCTCCCCCTCTGAAGCGCTAGACACCCAGGTAGTCCTGGAGCATCTGAAAGTTACAGACTCACACGGGGCGCAGAGCAGGAAGGGGGGGGGGCGCAGAGCAGGAGGCTAGCGGTGCACACAGCAAAACACGCCGGGCACTCAGGGTGCGCACACGCAGCAGGAAAGGGGGGGCTGGCAGTCTCTAGGGTGCTGCGGGATCGTTCCCTGATTTTAAGTCTTTTCTGTTACAGACTAGCGGGACCGCCCCACTTCCTCCGATGAAGGGAGCAAGGGGCGGAGAGGTGCAAACAGCAGAACTGGGCGATGCGGAGGGACGGGCAGCTAATGGCGCACCCCCAGTAAGAGCGGGAGTCTCCTGGCACACACACAACACACACAGCAGGGAGTTAATGGCGCACCCACAACACGCGCGCACCCCCAGACGCACAAGGCTCCGTGGGCACAACGGGCATGTGACCCCGCCCGGCCCGGTGTGCGCGGCCTCAGGAGAGGCGCAGAGCCGTGAGCGCCTAAGGCCGGGCTCGGCCCGCAGGCCCGGATTCGGCTCCTGGCTGGAGTGCGGCGCGCTCATTGTTCGGGGCTAGTGGCCGCCCAGAAGCTGGTCTGAGGGCCGGGCCGGGAGCGGCCCTTGCCCCGTTCACTGCCCCGCCATGGCCCCGATTCCTGGGGCCGACTCCCCTTCCCGCTGCGCCGCCCCGTGCGGAGGGTTAGGAGGAAGTTACGGGAACTCTGGCTCGGGCCAGGCCCGGGAAGGCCGAATGCAAACGGCCGCGGCTGCGGCTCTCCAGCCCGGGCCTCGCGTGTCCCGGCCGCTGCGCGCTAACCGGGGGCCAGCGTCACACGGTCCAGGACGCCCCGTCCAGCTGCTGCAGCTCAAGGGGCGTGCGCGGGGCGATGCCCGCCGCAGTATCAGGCTGTGGGGACCCGCCAGGCCAGCACGCGGGCCTCTTCCCCTCCGAGCCACGTTAGCAGCCCTACCAGGTGCGCGGCTGGCCAGGGAGAGGCCGGGCTGGCGGGTCCGGGAGAGGAAAGGGGCAGGCCCACGGGAGCATCATTGCTGGGGAGCAGCAAACGGCCTGTGATTCAGAGCCCTCCCGTGGGGCCCGCACTCCCGGGTCCGCACCTCGGCGGGTCCAGCCCGCAGGCCCCGCGAAGGGAATAAAGGCCCCAAACCGGCCGTGCCGAGCAGGGCGGGGGACGTGCGACGGCCCCGAATGGAGCCAGGGCCGGCTGGGCTCCAGGCGAGGAAGGGCCGCCGGGAATTTACCCCCCTCCGCTGCCCTAGGGACACCCTGGGCCGTGCAGACGCGCCCGGGCCGCAGCCTGTAACCCGGCTCCCCACCACCAACCGGCAGCGCGCCCAGCTCCCCGGGCGCTAAAGTGACTCACTTCGCCTGCGGCCCGTCGCCAGGCCCTGAGGCTCCCCAGCTGTGTTAGCGCAGGACCGAGCCCCGCCGCCGGGCGCCCAGGCCAGGCAGACCACTGCCCGCGGGAGCTGGCTCGGTCCTCTGCCCGCGGCCGCCCCGGCTGCGCTCCGCGGGCAAGGGAGGGGCGGCTGCCAGAGGACGGCAGCTTTCGTGCCCAGAGCAGCGCAGGGCACCTGCGTGCGGTCAGGAGCATCCAGCGCGGGACCGTCGTGGCTCCGCAGCGGCAGGCCCCGCGGTTAACAGCGCCCCAGGCGCTGCTGTGCCAGCTCCGGGGAGAGCCCGGGCGCGGGCCGGGCTGCGGGGTGGGGGCAGGTCCGCGGTCCCGGACACGCGTGGAGGGAAGAGGCTCCTGCAGCCGGTGCCTGCCCTGCGCGGTGCTGCCGGGGCAGCCCGCGGGGCGAAGCCCAGCCCGGTCTCCAGCCGCGGGCGCAGCCACCTACCCCAGGACGGGCGAGCGCCCGGGGCGCTGCCCGCGCGGGACCGCTGACGCGGGTGGGACGCTCCTGGCAGCTCCTGCTTCTCTCGGCCCTCCAGGTGCGCGGGGAGCCGCGGGGCCCCTCTCCCGAGGGCGCAGCCCCGCACTGGCGCTGCCCTGCTCGGGCCAACCCGCACCTGGCCGCCGGCGGGGGGCTGCGGGGGCTCGCTCGGGCGACGGCACTATTTGACGTCGAGGAGACGGATCACAGCGGCGCAGCGATACGGGGCGCGCCAATGGAGTTCAAATGTCAGCAAGTTTGAGGAGGGGTGAGGCGGCTGCACGGGTGGGTGTGTTCCTCCGCCGCAGCCCCAGCTCTAAACGGCGCGGCTCCTCGGGACGCGGCATGGCACAGTGACGGGGAGCGCGCCCGGGGAGCCCCGCCGCCTCTGCCCTGGCTCTGCCGCCTGCCCCGCGAGGGCCCGGCCCCCGCCCCGCCCGCCGGCAGGTGACCCCGGGCCCCCGGCTGCAGCATGACCTGACCCGATGGGCAACAGCCTCCGCACCGGCCCCTGTCCCGCGTCTCCGCCCGGCGGCGCCCCCCATGCGCGCCCGACCCCACTAGCCGCGGCTCCCGCCTCCCCGCTGCAGCGCGCCCCGCGCCCCGCGCCGCCCCGGCGCTGAGCGAGCCACGCCGCCGAGCGAGCCCCGCGCGGGCCGCCCCATGGATATCGCCGCGGGCCCCGAGTCCCTGGAGCGCTGCTTCGGCCGCGGCCAGCCCGACTGCGGCACCATGCTGGACGGCGTCAAGCTGGAGGATCACCCGCTGCGCTCGGGCCCGGCCACCCTGGGCGTGTTGCTGGGTGAGTGGCCGCGGCCCGGCCCGGCCAAGCGGGGCTCGGGGCTGCGCTCCGGCTGGGGCAGGGCGCGCGGCGTTCAGGGGCCGACGCCGAAATGCGGCTACGAACGGGCCCCGGCCCCGCGCTCCCGGGCAGGGACCCGGCCGGGGTTGGGCGAGCGGGGCCGCGCGCCGAGGCTGCCCGGCGCCAACGAAATCGCGCTGGGGGGAGTTTGCGGCGCGGCGGGGTGGGACCGGGCCTGGGGAAGGGGCGATCCCGCAGGCACCGGCCGGGCAAGGACGCCGCTGCGGGGCTCGCCCGGGCCGTGCGGCTCACGCCTTGTCCCCTTGCTGCTTCGCAGGGTCCGAGTGCCAGAGCCCGGCGGTGTGCGAGGGCTGCCAGCGGCCCATCTCGGACCGCTTTCTGATGCGGGTGAACGAGTCCTCCTGGCACGAAGAGTGTTTGCAGTGCGCCGTGTGCCAGCAAGCCCTCACCACCAGCTGCTACTTCCGGGACCGCAAGCTGTACTGCAAGCAGGACTACCAACAGTAAGACCCTCGCCGGCCCCGGCACCCGCGCGGCCGCCCGGCCCGGGGCAGGGCACGGACCCGCCTGTCTGCGGCCCAGCGCCGCCGCTCTGCTGCCCTGCGCCAGCGAACTTCGCACACGAAACCCCAAGAGAACCCCGCAAATTGCGCGGGGAGCAGGGCGCGCGGGCTGCAGGCGGAGGCGCTGCGGGTTTGCGGGCGAGGCGCGTGCCCTGGCCCCGCACCGACGGGGAAGCGGCGCTGCCCGCTTGGCAGAGGGAGCCGGGCGGGTGCTTTGAGCGAGTTTACATTAAGGCCTTGTTGGTAGCGCGCGGCGGGGTTTTGGCGAGCGCCCCGTCTGATGCGGGCTCCCGTCGGTCCTTCGTGCGGGATGGACGGGCCCGGCCCGCTCCGCGGCTGACTCCTCGCTCTGTGAAATGCCCCGCGCGGCGTCGCTGGGCGTCCGGCAGAACCGACCTGGGCATCTAGTGCGCGCCCGGTCCCGCCGCCGGGAACCAGGCAGCGGATGCCCGGCGAGGGGCGGTTGCTGGTGCGGGGAGGCGCAGGGAGTTTTTCACGCCGGCCCGAGCCGAGCAGCCGGTCGGTGGGTGAGGCGCCAGGGGGGTTTCATGGGCCTTTGTGGCGAGATGTCGAAAACTCGCCGCGTGAAGCCGGCGCCCGTGTTGCCCGCAGAGCAAAGGCGCCAGGCCGGGGATCCCTGCGGCCGGGCTGTGCGGGGCTTAGCGCCTTTGCTCACCTGGCTAGAGGGGCACAAAGCGGCTCCCCCAGGCCACGCACCGCCCGCGCCCCAGCCCGCAGCAGGCCCCGCAGCGCGCCCACCTGCTGAGCCCGGCGGGCCCGGCCCCGAGCAGCGTCCCAGCCCCGGGGGAAACCCAGCCTGGCTCCGGGTGCCCGGTCATTGCCCGCCGGCCCCCCGCAGAGCCTCCGCCGGGCCCCAGCCGGGCCGGTTCTGTGCCCTCAGTCGGGGCCGGGCCGCCGGCTCTGGACACGTCTCCCCGGCCGGGTCGGCCTCTCCCCGCACCCCCTCCCGGACTCCCGCCTCCGGAGAGACTGGACTTTATTTCCACTTTTTAGTCCCAAAAGTCAGGCTTGGAATGAAGCCCGGCCTGCCGCCAGCAGCGCTGCCCTTCTCCGGCCGAGCTCCTGCCCGGGCCGCCGCTGCAAAAGCCCCTTCATGCTTGTCACTAAAATTTAGGGCCCTTTTTGTGTGGGGAGGGGGGTGAACATGGGCACTTCAATCACTAGGACATAATGTGGCTCTGCTAGAAGTCTGGCAACAAACAAAGAACAACAACTATTGGTTTGCATCAACTTTTGTCAGGCATTCAGCGGCTTTCAGAGAGGCCTGAAGTGGCTTAGTGGCAACAATGTGCATTTCATAGCTACAGCATGAAAATCCATCTCCATGGAAACTTGGAGTAAATGCTAACATGACATGCTGAGTATAAATATTGTCGGGTTCTAACTCTTGTATGAATGGCCCGGGGAGATGTCCCCCTAGTTAGCTGTTACAATAGAAGTGTAATTTCCTACTGCAGCCTTAACCCATGTGTTATTAAAAAAGCTTCAGCAGACCCCAATACTGCAACGTGAAACACGCTAGTTTACTGGACTGCACTGCTTCCTTTTGGTGGGTTTCGTTTGGACAAGTATTTACATTTTCACATCTTCCCATTTGTAACAGTTACAGCGAATTTAGTTTCATAGATATGTCAGACCCAGGAAACATCTTGACTATAAAAACATCTTGAGAAGTATCTTCTTTATTTCTAAATTCAAAATACTCATTTGGATACCACCACAACATTCTTTGAAATGTAAAAACATTAGGAACAGCAAGCAGGAGACGACTCCCTTTGCAGCTTGTGTAAAATAACCATTTTGCAAACTATAGACAAGAAGAAAGCAAAACAATGGGCTGTCCCTTTGTGAAAAAATTTCTTTGTTAGACTAGAAATAAATCCTCTTTAGAATTTTGGATATTATCAAAGGCTTTCTAATTGTATAGGGGGAAATAGGGTGTCCAGGCTGACTAGCAATAAAAAGATATCACCATGTTAGCCTTTGTTGAAGCCCAGCACCTAGTGTGACATTACATGGTAGCCTGCTGTGTGTGCCCCCAAGGACTGACAGCAGAAGTAGCTAATAATGAGGGGGGGGGGGAGACACGGCAAATCAAAATTAATTTTTCCCTGAATTTTTTTTAAATCTGAAAGATAAAGCTGGTGAAACGAAACTGCTCTTGTTCACATTTTTCTCCTGGCAGCTGTGTTTTAGGCTGTTGGAAATCTTTGGTTATTAGTAATTCTTCTTAATTAAAGTGTAAAAATAACTTTGCACTTCTCCTTGGTCATGTGGTGTGAACACAGATTTTATCAGCAAGAGTATGGAGGGCTGCATTGCCCATGTGTGGTGAAGCCGTGAGTGAGTTGTGCCGTCATCTCAAATGCATGCAGCTACAAACCTTTGCATCCCGCCAGAACGTGGCATGATGGATAGTCACACGTTATTTGGAGATGCTTTTTTTAAATAAAAAAAATTGCAGGTTGAGGGATATGAAGAACAGTATCAATAAAGTTAGATGTTCATGTTCCTCTAAATCCCCTGTATATACATGGCTCAGAAGGAGGAAAACATATTTTCAACATTTTATTAATTAGCAAAAATTACTGCAAATAGCTTCTCTGTATGTAGTAACGTAATTGAAAGGCCAGATTTCTCCAGAACTCCCAGGACTATAATCAAGCGCTGTGTGTATATTTGGAAACCTGGACTCTCTTGTTTCCAAAGAAAGCAAGCTCCCGAAGGGTCAGATATCAGTCCTTAATCCTTTCACGGGGTCCGGAATTATTATTGCCTGTCCTCTGTAATTTGGGGTTTGGGGGGAAGGAGGAAACTTTTTTTTTTCTGGTGGGTTGAGGTTTTTTTTTTTCTTTTTAAATAAAAATGGTGGCTGTTTGCAGCTGTTCCTGGGTTTGGAATGTTAGAATAAATCCGAAGGGAGATGGATTAGTGGCTAGGGTGCAGAATGAAGTGGTCAAAGGTGCATGATGAATGCAGTGTATTACATGGAGATTTCCACTGCGTTACCGGGCTACATCTCTGTGTGTTTGTGTATTTCGGCAACTCGGTCATATGGTCAAGTCTATAAATATTTGCGCAAAGTGGATCGAACAGACGATATTTTGATATTCAATATTTATTTTGCAAAAAAATCATCCCTTACTGTTGGGGAAGGGGGTGCATTGGGTTGCAAGTCGTTTAATGCACAGCAGCACTCTGAGAGCCCGCTAGCCTAACTCAAACAAAACTGTTGACTTCAGTGTAGAATAGTGATACAGATGTAGCCGTGTTAGTCTGGTGTAGCTGAAACAAAATACAGGACTATGTAGCACTTTAAAGACTAGCTCATCATCTAATAAACCATCTTGTTAGTCTTTAAAGTGCTACATAGTCCTGTATTTTGTTGACTTCAGTGTGAGCTTTGCCGAAGGAAGGGTGACAGGATTGGGCCCAAAGGCAATACTTTGAGCTTGGAAAAAATCAGTTCTGCTGCTGGCATGCAGGAACAGAGCAAATGAATACTTGTCAATAATAAACACGAAAAACCCAAACCAATGTTTCAGCACTTGCCATGGTAAAATCCAGTGCAGGTTTTTGCTTGAATGCAATTACAAATAGTAATATTTACGGCAGTATTTTCTGCTACAAAACCATTGGTAATTATAAACAGCATAGTGCTTTCCTCCATTTATTTAATTGTGGTTATATTTTTCTGCTTTGCTGTGATTGAAATGCTCAGGGTTACATAAACATTGTCTTATTTCTTGCTGTTTGGTAGTGTTCTGTAATTGTATATCCTGTTTGAATGCTAAGAGATTGGTTGTTTCAGCTTTGTTGCTGTATATATGAACAAAGCTTACTCTGATTGTAGCTTTGAAAATAAAGGTAGTAAAGGAATTCGTTTAGCAAAGGAATACAGATGTAAATGGCGTTAAGACTGCCCACATTAGTTAATATTCCTTAATTTTCAATAATTGGTTTTGCATTTTGTTTAGGGAAAGAAAGGAAAATATTAACATTTTTTTCAGAAGTACCAGGACACATTAAGCATTGTATTAGCATTTTTATTGGATCCTGGAAATGAAACATTGCCATCTATTTCTGGCATGGATTTATTAATGCTGTTTTTGATCTCTGGGCCTTCCTTTGTCACGGATCATGCTGATTTTTGATGTGATATCAACAAGCGAGGGCAGTGCATGCCAAAGAGGCCAAAGAAGTGCAACGGGATATCACTGGGACTAAATTTTAGCTTTTCAGGATTCTAAAAATTCTCCCTAGTGAGTGAGACAGTCAAACCAGTATTTTCCAGTTAAAATATTTTTTTAAATTGAAAGCAAAACAAAGCTGCTTGTTAGCAAATGGTTTCCATTTTTGTAAATGTTATTTTCTTCCTCAGAGAGGAAAATATATTTATAGCCTGAGAGCAGTTTGTGATACGGAGACAAAATTTAGGGTACAAGATGTGACTTGGGCTCTCAGATTCAGTTATGTGTAGTAGGGATTCTAGCCATTTACTAACAGGAAGGAGCTGTTTGTTTTCAGTTTCACGTTCTTTTAATTTGTGGACTCCTCAGTACACATTTTCAGAATCTGAACATGCTAAAATTTGGCAGAGCAATATCACTCCAGTCTATTTAATCTACCTCTTGTGGTAGATTGGACCTACTCCTTGTTAGGTTGCGATTAAGAAACATCATAAATATTGAGTTAAGCTCAGCGATCAGAAGCTGCATATGCATATGCCTAGAATATCGGATAATGATTTATTTATGATATGCAGTAAAATGCTAAAAAATGTTTCAAATGTGCTGGTACTTTTGCTGAAAAGCTAAACATTCCCATATATCTGATTCATTGGCCACATTAAAAACATTTTGCAAAGCTAGTTTTTAACAATACGGCCAAACAATTCCATTCCTATAACTGCCTGAAACAAAGGCATCAGGCATCCGGAGATTTTAGGAAGTGTTACTGTTCTTTCTCCCAATGACGTCACCTGACTAGCCAGAGACCAGGCAGAAAAACCTCAACTTGCTGCTGTGTCAGCAGGAATTCATCCCGATGTAACATGTAGCAAAGGTTACAGAGAAGGTAATTCCACGGACTGTGCAGCCAAGGAGGAGACTATGTTTTGGTCCACAGGATATTTTGTAGGAAATGTTCAACCGGCTTTACAAATAAGAGGGGATAATTCTGTCTTTTAAAATATCATCGAAACTTTTGTTGAGCCTTAAATTAATAACAACAACATAGTAATTATACTAAACCGAGGCAGAAAATGGGAAAGAAGATCTTTATGTAATGTGGGTTTGGGTTATGTGCGATGAGGAGTATTTGATAATTAACCATTTAAACCTTAGAAATTACATACAGAAGAATAACCAATATAATGGACTATCCACTGTGAAAATATTATTCTTCAGAGTATATTGTTGATATAAATTAAGAAATCATTTGAGAGTTTTTTGCCCCAAATTTGAAGCAGGTCAAAATATATATGACATTATTTCAACAATAAATAATGTAGCACAGCCATGGCAAAAAATAGAAATCCTATTGTGTTTTCTCAGACTAATTCTGTTATTGGTTTATTTCCATTCCAGCTGTGTAACCTGTCCATATTCATCTCCACATCAATCAGCATATAAAGATTTATGAAGCTTAAAATGCTTGCTGCCATGGGAACTTGACATATAAAGAGATAGTTAGTAATAATTAAATACTTCAGTGATTTATAAAGATAGCAGAGGAGAAATGTCCAGGAGAAAAAGATATTTTTTACATTCTATAATTGTGATTCAAATTTTAAGTGAAGAGTAGTTTTCGTTACAAGATATGGTTTTATGAATTTTTGTCTAGAAAGTGTTTGCTTTTCATTGCTTACCATACCTTGTGTTATAACAAGGTGAAGCACATTATTGTACTTAATATTTTCCTTCTGTTTGAATGTGAAGTATCCGGTATATTAATTGAGCTTACCCCTGCATTCCCGGCACACCTACCGTGTATGTGGCAGGAATTGTGAATACACAAGGAGTGAGGATTGGGCCCTCAGTAGGTGCAGTGAAATATTTTTATATATATATAAATGGACTCTCTCTGTGTAATGTGTGTGAAATATGCATCTGTACCCCACACACACGCGCGCGCACGCACACACACACACACTCTCGTCTGCTGATTTGCCAGAGGAAGGGATTTCGGGAGCTAGTAAAATATTCTTTTTCATTATCATTCTAAAGGGCAGGCAAGGAGATTTTGCGCCTCAAAATCTTGTGCTGTTAAGTTTTCATGGTCATTTTGCAGGCTTGTAAATATCTGCCCAGCTCTCGGAGATGGTTCACAATTTTATTAGTGATTTTTGTGCTGTGTGGGCTGAATTAGAGCATCGTATAGAGGAAATCAAGTCACAAGTAGGTTGGGTTTTTTTACCCCTTAGGAATGACAATAAAAAGCTTGTTACGGTGGCTTCCATTCGGTAGTTACACTAACCCCCAAAAAGGTGTCTGCAGAATAAGCTGTTTTGTATCCTTACATCTTCCTCCTCTGATTTGATAGATCATGCTGTTTATCAAATAGGATAAAATAAAAGCAATGAATTATGTAGTGATTTCCAGTAAAGGAAAACAAACCATGTATTACTCTCTGGGATGGTGTGGTGAGGTATAAAGGCTTTCTTGTCCTGCTACATTCTCAAAGCAAAGTTTGACTCCTCTTGTTTGCTATGAAATAGACTACACGTGTGCTTCTTTTTCTGACACAGAGGAAAAGGTTAGTTATGCATTGGGTAAACCTGACATCCGAGTTAGCTAGAGGCCAAATTCTGAAGTTAGTGAAGTTGCTCAGGATTTATACTGGTGTAACGGAGAGCAGTAATGACTCTACCTCTGTAGCTGACTTGAAATATAATCAGCAGGCAACTAACTGTGATAAAATCTATTTGTAGGACAGGACCTTGAAACTCTACAGTGCTGGGATCAGACGTCAAAATCTATTAATTAAAATGCATTTTGAAAAAACAATTATAGTATGGGAATCTCCTGGAAAGCTGGCAGTGGTCTCTGAATTAAGACATTTAAAAAATGTAACCGTGACCCGTGTAGAAGTTGGTTCCCAACAACCGGCATTGCAGCAACATTGGTAACGTTTGGGAAATGGGGGGGGAGGGTTCGTTTGTGTTTTTCTCGGTGAGAAATTGGGTAAAACTAGCCCGATAGTTGGAAATTAAAGGTAAGGTATCTGCTGATAGTGGCTGTGCTAAGTCTATGAGATGAAGGAGCAAAACAGAGGAGATAAGAGGGCAGATCATTTTAGGTGAGAACTAGCTGACTTTGGTTTTAAATAAAATTCTTTGTAGTGTTTGTATTCTGCGTACTAATCGGCAAAATCCTACTTGCCTTATTAAAGCAAATTGTTGGCTAATTTCTAGATTTTTTTCTTTAAATTCAGGATTCTTTTGAGGCAGATATTTGATCGTGTTTTTTGTTTAACCTGCATTTGTTTTTGAGTCTCTGGAATTATTTTGGCTAGACTGATACTTCTCAAACGAAATAGAGGGTGTTTGGTGGTTTTTGGTTTGTTTGGTTTTTGTTTTTGATATGTCTGAAATTGCTTAGAGCGTTGCACCTTGCCCCATTGATCTGACTAACACAATTAAGGAGATTTGGCTGGGACCTTGGCATCTGAAGGTGTTATGACAAATAAAGGTAATTCATGATTGTGAAAATGCTGGTGTTGGAGGAACAAGGATGTTTACTCTCTGGAAGAAATGAACAAATGTTTTCAAAATAGATTTGCAAACTAAACACCATTTGCTACTGCATGTATTTAGAAAAATATTTTTTCGTTATACAAACAGATACAAAGAAAATATACATTTGCCATTGTTTTTATGGGACATTTACTGCACTTGCAAAATACTTTATAATTAGAAGGTATTATTTATAGCAAGTTATGCAGTCTAACAGAGGATCTGTAGAAATAACCCATCTTATAATAAAATGTAGCATGTACAGTATGATACTTGCAATATCTTTTCAAGAGATAGGATTATTTTCCAAAGAGCTAAGGACGTATTATAGCAGCCTTGCAAAATTGTAGTGGAAATTTACTAACTTCCACTCAAAACCTACGTGCCTGCCTTTTATCATGATTGAAAAAACAGAGTATGTGGCTTACCCATCAAAAATAGCTACTTGCCACGGGCAAGTGAGTGAGTAGACATTTGCAAAGCTGTATTACAGAAAATTGTTAATATAATTATTCCCAGATTGTTACTTTGTTAGTGTGATTCATTCTTGAAATTGTACAGTGATCTGAGCACAGAACGTGGTAAAAATAAGTTAAGAAAGTGGATGAAGCTCTTTAATATCAGGGAAGCAAAACAGAATACCTTGGTTCTTAGGGACTTTATAATGCTTTAGGCTCTGGCATTTCTATCAGAGACTAACACATTTATGAAGAACATATTCTCATCATCACAGTTATTTACTTTGTTTTTGAAACACACACTTCCCCCTCGCTAGACATTCTTTGAGATGAAATTGCATGCATGGAACTCCCGTAGACGTCAGCTGGAGCCATTGGTGTGTGTCAAAGGGCAGAATTTGGCTCTTCATTTTACTGTAATCAGTGTATTATTTCTAACAATACACGTTCTCTCAGCGCTAATGGAAGTCCTATACAAATCCGGCTCGTAACTGACTTCAGCTAGGAAGTTTGCAAATAACGTGTGTTGTTTAGTATAATTAGGCTTTGCTATTGTTAAGAAAATCCTTATGTCATATATTTGCTAATGTCTTCGAGGTTGTCACATTTGTAGTCAGGATAGTAAATATGCAAATCAGAGTCTACAGCTAGGAACAATAATATTATTTTAAAGCTTTTCTTACCAGATCTAGAAATTGCTAATTACTTTCTCAGGCTGACAGAAACAAAACTTGCCTTGTTTCTCTCTTCTTGCAGCCCGAGTACAAATGCGCTCCCTGCTATTTCTGAAGATCAGGGGCAAAATATGATTCTTGTCAGTGGCAGCCAGCAATGAGGAGGAAGTTGTGATCTGCAATAGCATATCGTTGAATTACCAAAAGTGTGTCAGTGAGAAACATAGGAGTGAGTGGGAGCTGAGGGCACGGAGACCTTTGCAGGACTCACCCTGAGGCTGCAGCTTTGTACCTGCCGCAATTCATCACTGAGAGAGGTTCTAGGTCTCATTAACATCCGCCCACAAGCAGTTGCGGGACCCCCTCTGCTGACCTGATGGGCTTGCCTACAGCTACCATGTTCGACCGTTTGGTACCTTCTTTTCCTGCCGCTCCCCGGGGCAGCATAACTGAGCTGATTTTCTGATTCAGCCCTTTCTTCAGGGTGTCGCAGTTTCAGCCCCTTTTATGGGCTATTTCTGTTCACTGGAGTTTTCTTTTGGTATCGTGTGTAGCGAGCAACACACCCTCCACCACACCGAGAATCTGGTTTCTTAGCAAATCAAAATAAGGAAATTATGGAATTATAGTGAGCAGCAACAGAGAGACAGGAATGAAGACACAGAAGGGAAACTATTTTGATTTCCACTTTGGAACTTGATTCCAGTGAAGTACATTCTGATGCCTGGCGCCTCTGCCACAAATACTCCAGCTCTTCCACGTGCATTTCTGTAGCGCGAGTGAGCTGCGGTAATCAGTCGTTAATTCAGCGGTCTTAGCACACATGTTGCTGTGCCCTCCACCCCATGCTGGAGCTAGAGGGATTGGTGGGGCCCAACACAAGTCTAGGGCTTTTAACTTCTCTTAGTAACACGTTCCTTTGGGGGATGTTCATCTACTGATTTTTTTCCAGAAATTCTCAGAGGTTGTTTTTGTGGGGGCATCATGAGTCTTGCATTTGCCTCTCTGCATGTGAGCAAACATTTGCTTTTCAGAGTGGCAATAATCCTGCAGCGAGCTTTGCAGACACTGTCGTCTGTGCTGGCTTGCACATCCAGATGGGCTTGCATCGAGCACCTATTGGGGCTCGTTTTAGAGAGCCGTGCTGATGTGCACTCTGAGCTGTGCGTCCCTCGGGGGTTAGTGGCTCGTTCGGTAATGGCAATCGTCGGCCTAGGAAACCACTCCCTGGCGAGAGCCATTGTACTCCAGCGCAGCTCCCCAAGTTGGAGCCCGAGCCGGTAAACCTGACTCCTGTGAGTAGGGCATTGAACCAGTTTCTTTAGCTTGCAGTGTCATGCAAGGTCTGTTTGCTTGCAGGATATCAATGGCTCGAGCGAAGGCAATGGGGCTGCTGAGGGGGGTAACGGCTGGGTTCTCTGTGAGTAAAACACTTAATATTAATCACGGTTTTAATCTCGTGAGCCATTCTCTGCCCTCAGTGGTGGCACAGAGCTTCCTCACAAGTTCCACATGTGAAGTGTGACCCTGCGTGCCTGGGCCTGCTCATGCTGAAAACAATGGAAGTTTTGCCCTTGGCTTCAATAGGGAAAACAGGATCCGGCCCCCTATATGTATGCAAAGACAAACAATTTAGGCTGCAAAGCTTCTTTTCATTAATACTGGCTTTCTTTTGTCTGCCTGTAATTTGCTTACAAACAGCAGTCTCTGCTGTGTGCCCAGGCGTGTGGCTAAAGCACAGGAACGGGGATTAGGAAACATGGATTTTCCTCAGCGCTACTACTGACTGCATGGCCCTGGGCAAGTCACCTCACCTTGGTCTGCCTAGCTCTGCGGAGGTAGATGGGGAATGCTGATTATTGGGAACCCTCTCTTGGTTTGCTAATGTTTGTAAAAGTTAACAGACAGCCTGATGGTGAGCACTGGATAATACCTAGAGAGACGAAGCCCTCTGGCTGTAGGGCGCCTAGAGGGTCGGCACAAAACCAGTGCCCTGCTTCAGTTCCGCGTAAGCCATGATAAGTGAGACTTCAGTATTGTGTCAGCCTGGGGTCGGCTCATGGGGGAGCCCTTTTGAGACATCAGATTCTCTTAATTGTATTGGATGTCACCGCATCCCCGATGACCAGCACGCAAGGCAAGAAAGAGTCTCACTTTGTGTTGTCCAGGCGTGCAGCTTCCAAAAGAGGTGCAAGAAATTAGGGCTCAATACAAGCCCATCACCCAGGACAACAGAACAAAGCAAATCACTTTGCCCCAAACTCCTGAAAAGGGGGAAACCCACCGGAGGGCGGGGCGGAGGGGCGGAGGGGCGCTTTGCTGTCGGTTTGGCTTGGGAGGGGCTTAGATCCTGCTGGGTGGGGTGACACACCCCTGGCCGTGAGGAGGAGGGAACAGACCCCCCGGGGGCCGATATTCTGGAAGAGAGGAAGGGCCTAGTCCCCCTCCCAGGCCGACGTGGCCCTGCGAGGAGGAGCAGGCTCATGGTCGCCCCGAGCACGTCTGAGCTTTATGGGCTCGATTTGCCCTGGGCCAGGCTGGCCGGGAGTCTCAGCCAATGAAAGCTGCAGGAGGCAGCTCTAGCTCGCGGCTGCGGGGCTGTATGGCAGGGGAGAGCTGAGGGCAGCAGGCCCTCGTGGCTCCAGGCTCGTTCTCGCCCAGAGGCCGGTCTAGGCCCAGGGGGAGCAGAGGCACCGTGGGCAGGACTCTGGTGGCCAGGTTCCCCATCGCTGCTGGGAACAATCCTGTTGAGGAGCAGAGGGGGAGCAGGGGGTGGGTGGCAGAACAGATAGGAGCCGGGGTCTCGGTGTGGGCGGCGGGAGCAGAGGGGGAGCCGGGGTCTCAGTGTGGGGGCAGAAGGGAGCCGGGGGTGGGTGGAAGAACCGATAAGAGCCAGGGTCTCGGTGTGGGCGGTGGGAGCGGAGAGAGATCCGGGGTTTCGGTGTGGGGCCAGAGGGGGAGCCAGGGTGTGGGCGGCAGGAGCAGAGGGAGAGCCGGGGTGTGGGCGGTGGGAGCAGAGGGGGAGCCGGGCTGTGGGCGGCGGGAGCAGAGGGAGTGCTGGGGTCTCGGTGTGGGCGGCGGGAGTGCTCTGTGCGATATTGCAGGCCAAATCCATTGCTGCATTCCCAGTGACGCGAGCTCCTGTCGGATGGGATCTCTGGGATAGGGCATAACCGTCAGCCTGGGCTTTTTCGGAGAGCAGGGTTCTCCCTGAGGCCTAGAGGAGAAGGGTCCCTGTATTCCTAGGTGGCTTCGTTTTGCCCCAAGGGGCTGGTTCACTCTTATTCTAATCCAAAGGCTGGAGGCGTTGTCATGTCTGGAGACTTTCCGGCTTTTGTTTACGTGGGGTTACCATATTTAGACTCTCAGAAAAGAGGACACGGCTGAGAGGGCGTGGGCCTGTATCGATATCTACCCACTCACGTTGTTTTCGTGTGTTATCAACGCGAGTGGGTAGATACCGATACAGGAACACTCCCTCTCTGCCATGCCCTCTTTTCTGAGGCTATGTCTAGACTGCAAGCCTCTTTCGAAAGAGAGCGTCTAGACTGCACGTTGAACTTTCGAAAAAGCGGCTTGCTTTTTCGAAAGAAAGCATCCAGTGAGTCTGGATGCTCTCTTTCGAAGAAGCCCTATTTACATTCAAGAAAGCCTTCTTTCGAAAGAGGAACTTTCGAAAGAAGGCGTTCTTCCTCGTAAATTGAGGTTTACCCCCATCAAAAGAAAAGCCGCGTTCTTTCGATTTAATTTCGAAAGAACGCGGCTGCAGTCTAGACGCAGGTGAGGTTTTTTCGAAAAAAGGCTACTTTTTTTGAAAAAACCCCTGAGTCTGGACACAGCCTGAGAGTTCAGCTGTGGTAACCTTAATTTACACACAGGTAGAAGAGAAGACTGAGCTGATGATTTCATTTATCACCATGTGCCTGGTCTGGACGGGCGGTGCCCACACAGTTTTGCTGGGAAAATTACAAAAGGGTGAGGGTGATGGTGTTCTGGCCCATACACGTCCTCCGCAAGGGTTTGTTCTTGCCTTTGTGACCATGGGTGTTTGGACCAGTTTGTACAGCACCCGGCCTCTGCATTTCCGTTGTGTCTGTGCTTGCACGTATGAAGCAGGGCTCGGGACAAGCTGATCAGTTAGGCTACGTCTAGGCTGCAGGCTTCTTTCGGAAGACGCTTTTTCCAGAAGAGATCTTCCAAAAAACGTCTTCTGAAAGAGACTGACTGGACGCTCTCTCGCATGTCAGCTGTGATTGCTATGGACCGAGTGGCCACCAGGGCACCTGTGTTTTTTCCTCTTTCCTCTTCTTCCAAAAGAACTCCCTCTTCCTCCTCCACACACGCCTTCTTCCGAAAGAGCTCTCACAAAAGGCTTCTTCCTCGTAGCACGAGTTTTACCAATGTCGGAAAAACCCCTCTGTTCTTTCGATTTTCTTTCAAAAGAGCACAACTGCAGTGTGGACGTAATTCATGTCTTTTCCGGAAAAACTCTGTCGTGTAGATGTAGCCACAGTTGCCAAGCTAGAAATAAAATCCAACTTCCTTTCTGGGAGGAGCCTGGCTGCAGAGGGGCGCACAGGCAGAGAACTCGAAGGCTCTCTGGGGTCAATGCTCACTCCTCAGGTAGGCCCTTGGCCTAACTCTGCAAGTCCCTGTGTGTGCGGCAGGGAGCAGGCGGTGCTGCGCACAGCGCCAGGGTTTCTGTGTGTCCTTAGTCCATTGGTGGGAGCAGGGAACCCTCCTAACAGAACTCTTGGAACAGGGAGTCTCCGATCATCTGTGACTGCTCCTTGTCACAGAGGCCAGCCCTGCTCCACCCTGCGAGAGCTCCCGGAGGGTTAGAACTTGGGGTGCTGGGGCAGGAACAGAGCATTACAACTGCACAGGTAGGCCTGCGTCATGCAGCGAGGGGGGTTTGACCACTGGCCGGGGACCCCTTGGATGGATGCTGTGGGGTCCTGGGGAAATCCCGTGGATCTTGGGGCATATTCCTCCCATGTTAGCATGGTGCTGTAAGAGCCCATCTCCCCAGGCCTGGGCGATCAAGGTTATGAAGTGGATTAACACTGAATGAACCCACATTAATTACCATGGGAAAGTCCCCAGAGATTCCTGGGTGGTGCCATGGAGAGCAGGCCTAGCTGAGCTGGGAGAAGGCAGAAATGGGCAGAGGGGTCGATGGGCTCCCTCCCCGGCAGCGCCCGGCCCCTGCAGACTGTCGCCCAAAGGAGCAGGTCTCTGCTCCCTTCATTCCCCCCGCGGGAAATCCCAGGGCAATGCAGCGCAGAGACACTTAAGGTAGGACTGCGTGTGTCGAGTCTGTTGGCACTGACTAGCCGCCAGACGCCTGGGGCTGCTGTTTACCTGACGCGCCCAATGCAAGCAAACCCATCTCTTGAGTTATTTCCCCCGTTGATTCAATCCCATGCGAAGAATCCTGGTGGTTGAACCCTGCTTCCATGTGTC
The DNA here is from genome assembly GCF_049634645.1 of Pelodiscus sinensis. Taxonomy (NCBI): domain Eukaryota; kingdom Metazoa; phylum Chordata; order Testudines; family Trionychidae; genus Pelodiscus; species Pelodiscus sinensis. Next base: position 26,051,642 of record NC_134732.1, read on the forward strand.
CCCCGTGCGTAAAGGACCCACTCTGACTGGCATTGCTTGCTCACAGTGCGCACTGGATGCGTTCAGTGACGTGAGCCACAACATACAATTTGCTGGATGCCACAATTAAACCTCAGGGCTTTTCACCCAGCCATTGAAAAGCCAATTGCAAGTCATCACTCAGGCAAGAATACGCATCAGCCAGGGCACCGCTTAGCCCCATTTCCTAACAATATGATTTTCATCACCCTGCCAGTCTTTGGGGAGTCCTCAGCTCCCATCTGGAAGTTCCTTCAGCCCTTTCCAGCTACGGCTCTTGGAATAACTAGAGCAGAGAAAACCAAAATGACATCGAGTTTATTGCCATTTCAGAGAAAAAAAGTGTTTGAAAAAAGTTGACTCAGGAAGCCAGGGGAAGTTAAGTGGGAGACATTTGCCATTTCATCAGTCGGTTGGTGATAGCCATTCATGTCATAAATGGCTTGTGTCATTTGATGCCAAAAATAACACAATTTTCCTCCCCAAAGGCCTATAGGGTTTTTTGGCAATAAATGTTTATTTGTTAATAATATACTTTAAACAGCCCTGTCTTGACCTCAAGTCTCCAAAAGAATCCATCTTCGCTCAGAAAAATCCTACGCAGTTTGTGTAATTTTTCTGGGAATGTGTAATTGATGGGGCAGTGAAGGGTCGTGTGTTTGCTTTAACTACTGCAGCTGCGTGGATGAACTGTTTATAAGGGCCTACTGTGCTTTGAATGGCTACTTTCTTAGATTTCAAACCCTGGTTGACAGCACTTCCTAATGGTTTCATGGGTTTGCTTAGGTTTGAACAGTAAAAATAAATTTCTGTATTAGGTCTTCCATTGTTCTGGTCTCTTTGCTCCTGCTTTGAGACCCCTTACCCATTGATGTACAGTAATGGCATTTCATTGATTAGCATGCTAAGTGCAGCATCTTGAACGGAGGCTGGACAACATAACCACTTTAAACAGCTGATTTGGGTCTTTCTCCTGCAGTCCTTGTCCCAAATCTCCCATGGATTTCAGTGGGAATTCTAAGAGTTCAGGAAATAACCTGATTTTTCTGGATTGACTAATTGAAATCTCTGATCTAACACAAATCTATTTTCTGCTGTCTTTGTCATGCAGGTGTGGCCAAAAAAACCCTCCAAAAGTAGATTGTGCAAAGATGCACAAGAGACAGAAGAGAGAAAAGGAACTTTAATAATTAAAGTAACAACACTGGTATTTCACTCTAGAAAAAATGAAGACATCTATTTCAAATTAAATAATGTTACTGTGCCTTGAAGTTGCCTTTCATTTTAGATTTCTTCTGTGGTGGCATTGGTAGAATGTCTGAGACGTGTGATCAGTGATCTAAAGATTTCTTTTCCCTCCAACGTTTGGGCTGATGGTGGCTTGCTTAATGTTGACTGTTATTTTTCAGCAGTTTTGTTCCAATATCAGCCAGCCTGCTCCTCCCTTTATAACGCTTCACCCATGTATATGCTAAAAAGCAAAGAATTCAGGCTTTTGCTGGAAATGTTTGTTAGTCCATAAAACAATCAGGAAAAGTCCAGTACACGATTCTACAATGCAAACTGCAACTTTTTGAAAACATTATTTAGGATTTTTTTATTATCTGTGTGCATATGTGAATTCAGCTGAGAATTGAACTAACATCTCAGGCCATTTCAGGCTATTATTTTTATACTTCAGGAGAGTTCACAGTCCATTGTGCAGTTAGGTAAAATGAGCCAGCTGTGTGTATGAAATGAATGAAATTCACTTTCTCTTAAAACATTTCACACTCAAGGGGCAAAATGATCTGGATAATTTGCATACCTGTGAAAGTTCCGTAGAACTCGTTTTCTTTCAATAACGATAGTAGGGTATTGAGAATATCAGGCTTCATTTCATTAATCAGGACTTGATGACCTCGCTTCTTCTTTCCAGGAGCCATAATTTCTAGTTTGGGCCCTGGTGCCGCAAACACTTCTTCATGTATTCAGCTTTCTTCCTGTGAGAAGGTGCCTTCAGTGGGACTGTTGACACGGGCAATGTTGTTTGTGTACAAGTGGTCACAGGATGAAGTGCTAATGCCAGTTTATCTTCCAGAAAATTTTTCTGCAATTATTTGAGCACTTGTAACCCATTTGACTCTTCTCTGCAAGATTAGCTTGAGTGATGAAGGCTTGACTTTTTATGCATCCATTTTAGTTTCCTAGAGACCTTTCCTGCCTTTCAGTTTGGGGAAGGATGAGTCAGTCCAGTTAAAAGGAAAATATAAACTTCATCCTGCTATTGAAATATTCCGATACATTTCAAAAATGGTTTTGCATCTTCATTCATTTCTTCACTTTCTGATTCCCATTGAGAGATGGATTTAGGACAAATAAATTAGCGTATCGAAGTCTGCTAATGACATTGTCTTGATCCTGTATAGCACTGATACTCCCCAATTTCTGTTAACATCAAAGAATTTGAGAGTATCTGGCACCTGACACAGTCCGGTGCTGTATGCTGTTGTCCCTCTTAGTAGTCTTGCTAATGTTTAACTATCAGCCAAAAAAGGGACAAACCACTGTGCACGGCACCCCCCTGGAACACAGCACACAGACAGAATGCAGCCAAGCAGTATAGCAGGCACTGAGTCATTCGCTCACACATCTCCCACACAATGGTGATTCTTCCCGCACGCATGCCGCGGGACCTTACGCTGCCCACAGCTATTTACTGGTGTGTAAAAGAGCCTCATCTTGGCTGATTTATCCCTGAGTTTGTATCTGTCCCTGCCACACACCCTTGTCCTAGCCAACGTTCACAGAGTGAAATGGCCAAAGGAACAGGAGGAAGAGAAGAAAAAGCAAAGGAGCAATTAAATGTAACTTTCCTCATGAAAAGGATTTCACTGGTTTATCTTTTAATAAGATTATGTCACTAACACAAGTACCTAGAAAACGCTTGATTGACAATCGCCTGTACTTTTATCAGGCAGTGTGACACTAACCCTCGGGGCCTTTTGTCCGATCGAGTGAGCTAACGGAAACTTGCCATCCTAATCCCCTTATTCATGTCAGGCACAGAAAAGAAGTCCTGCTCAGATGGCACCTTACAACAGAGTCCCCTCCACCCCCTCGTAGCTGGCTGCACAAGGGACATCTGCTTTGTGCAGTGTTTGTGCCCTGTACTGGGAGCCCAGCGGTGCCTGGTGCGTATACATTCACTCCTGATCGCCGAATGCTGTAATGTCCACATCCCTGCAATGCATCTTATTTTGTGTCATTGAAAATGACTTGCATTGACTGTCATCTTCCAGCCAGTGGGAGTTGTACGGTTACTGCAGAGCAAACCCCAGCATGGGGTGGAAGCAGCAACGTATTCATTTTGTAAAGTTTGATTTCTTTAGAGAAAGCACAGGTTTTAACAGCCGAGATTTCCCTCTGTTCTAGGCACGTTACAGCCATGCAGGCTGCGTTGCACCACCTGAAATCCCGCATCCAGAAAGGGATGCTATGCGTGGAAATTGGAGCAAATGGTCTTTCCAGCAGCAGAGACTTAATTGCAAAGCATTACTGGCTGTTTTCAGTAACGATTAATGGGTTTATCATTTAAAAATCTCAAAGCAGAGTTTATCCCGTAGTGCGAGAAGAGCAGATCCCTGGAGAACTTGCTCCGAGTGTCATGGCAGTCAGCAATTCATCCCAATAGTTGGTACTACAGTTTCATAGCTCCAGTCTTTTCTCAGTAGAGGGAATTCCTTTGTGCGTATCCCTGTGGTAACCTATTTCAACTAGCGGTTCCCTGTGGTGCTTTATTTACTTGTCCAACTGTTTGGAAGTCTGTTAGTCTAAAGATCAGATGCACTGAAACAAATCTTATTACTTTAACCAGCCCTGCAAATTCTTCTTTCTCCATTTTTATTGACTTCTCTTCAGCTAGAACTAATACACAGGCAGCAGGTGGGCGAGTATGTCTCTCAAAGTTTAGCCTGTTGGATTTAACGTGAGCAACTATAAATCTTTTTGTCTTTCTTGGAAAATGCGCGAAACCACAGGTGTTTGAAAATTTGCTCCTCAGTAAGTTAGTGTAATTCATGTTGGTTGTCCTGGTTTTGTTAAAAGGAAGTCAGGAGAATAGGAGAAGGATTCTGCATTTTGGGGGACAACTTCTTTAGTTTTGCCTTTTGTTTCAATTTCGCATGCTAATCAGAAAGGGAGGTTTGGATTTCTGTTTTGTTTTTTCCAATCCAGCATCATTGGTACTGACAGAGGCTGAAACTTCATCAGAAGAATTTGCTCTAAGTCGATGTCATCAGCAGTAACCAGCACACCTGCTTTTTTTCTTTTTTTCTTTTTTTTTTTGCTTTTGCTTTTATTTTCTTGCCTTTAGTTTTGGACCAATTACTGTTACTTTTTAAGAGAAATCAGTTCATCAGTGTTTGAGGAACTTTTTAGGAGTTCCTCTAGCAAGCTGTCCCCCTTCATGCCTTGTGCTCCTGCTTGGCATGAGAGTACCAATTCCAAACTCTCCTAGAGCAATTCAGTGCGCCTAGCACTGCTCTCCAGAGCCCAAAAGCTCCTAGGCAAACCATCAAATGCTGCAGAAATGGTGAATTGGTTTGATTTATTAAAAAAAATTCACTTTTTTCTCGTGTATTTGCTTTTGTTTGATCAGAATCAATTAATTTTAACTTAAATAGAAGCAGCGGCAGTCAGATCATTTAGGTAAGTGAACACATAACAACATGAACACTTTGCTAAATAACACAAGTAAAGAGTGATGCATCATTTGAATCTAGCTTATACTTTTCAAATGCCTTCACCTCGGCCAAATTTCACTTTCTGAGCCGTCTTGGGCAGAGTTATCCAAGCCCGTAACTCGGGTCGGAATTGGGCCAAGTGGGTAGAAAACAACAAACTAAAAAGTACCTGAGTTACCAGTGAGTTAGGGAGGAAGTCGGTACAAATTTCGGATGGAAACTGCATGGCAAAAGAGTGTAACTAACAGTTGAATTGTGACACAAGAGGACATCGAGGCATGATTAGGAAAGATGTTTGGAAATCTGTAAATGACAAAGAAATCGTGACTTTGTAGAGAAGTCCCAGGATAATTCAAGGTTAAGGCTGTAATCAATATTCTGCAATATCAGAGATTTAAAAAACCCAGCAAAAGTCTGTGAATATTTCAGCAAACATTCGCTCTGGAAAGCAATCAGAGAAATGCTGCTAGTCCCATTAATCTGTAGGGTTTAACGTTTGAAATGTCTGGTTCTACACCATTCTCCTTATGCCTGAAAGGCAGTAACTCATTTTAAAAAAGGACCACAAGCAGGATGTCACATAGTAAAACCTAACAGGTCTGTTTTATTAGCAACTAGCTGATGCAGTATGTTCTGCATCTATCAAAGGCAACCAAACCTTATACTCGGGGGAGTGTCATGAACCTTTACACAGCAGCATGTCAGATACTTGTGACATGTTCTGCCCCTCTCTGAACAAGGGGGTCAGTAAACAAGGGAAACAACAATCCGCCTACAGTGAGCCTGGGGTGGTGTCGGCGGCTCGGAGTACTTGATACTGACTTGTTGTTCTTGAAAGAAAAATAACCTTTGGCTGGACCCCCAGAAAAAACCACTTTGGGGATTGAATTTCAGAGCCTCGCAGCCTCCGTCCCAGCCCCCCACTAAAAGCTGAGATGATTTGTGTGCAAGGGTCCGTGACCCACGGAGGCATCTGGCCGCGGAGAAAGGAAACAGTTGGAGTTCAGAGGGACAGTGGGCAGAGATGACCAGTGTAAGACAATGCAGATGTTTCCGATGACGAGCTCTCTGGCAGTGCCCTGCAGCAGCCCTGCTGAGCTGGCTCTCATCTTGGCTGGGTGGTTTTGTTTGGGTAAGTTCCCCTCCCCCTTAAAATCTAGTGATACGAGGTGCCCGGTTTTGAAGATTTCAGGCTGTATCAGGACGACTCTGTGCATGTCGCTTGCGGGAGGGGGAAAGGGAGCTTTTAACCCCCCTTGCCAGGGCTCCTGTGAAACACCCCTGCTGCTGACAGCGGGGAGTGAACCGCCCGTTTGGAAAGCGGGGGCTGCTCCGTGCACCGAGAGGGGCCCAGGGGAAAGATGTGTCTTTCCGCCTGTCCGTGGGTTCCCAGGCTTTGTCTACACTGCAGAGTTTTGTGCAAAAACTCGCGGCGCGTCCACACTACAGCAAATCAGACGAAGAGAAGGGGTTTCACAGTGTGTAGTTATTCCTCTTTCTACGAGGAATAAGCCTTTTTGCACAAGTGCTCTAGCGCACAAAAGTTTGTGGGGACGGGAAACAGGCTGTTTTTGCTCCAAAAAACCCCTGTTGAAAGCAGCACAGGTGCCCTGGTGGGCATTTTCTGAATGGTAATCAGCGCTCTCTTGTGAGAGCGGGTCCATGCAGTCCGGACGCTCTTAGCGAAAGCACATCGCTTTTCCAATGCGCTTTTGCAGCGTGGATGTGCTCTTGCGCAAGAAGTTTTTGCAGAAGATCTCGCCCACGAAAAGCCTCTTGCACAAGAAGCCTGCAGTGTAGACGTAGCCCAAAAGGCTTGAATATTTTTCTCCTTCCTCATGAAGAAATGGAAACCCTGTTAAAATGCCCTAGGGGCAGGGTAACAGTTGCTCCTCTGCAGCGAAAGAACCGCGCCAGGGTGCACGACTCCACGCGTGACTAGTGTTCTTTGATGGACATTCCTTATGGGCTAACCCCTTACCTTGCACTCACTGCCGCCCTGTGCCCGGCTCCGCGGGAGAGGACAGGCCGGCACAGCGTGGTCTGGAAAGTTCTTCCTCCAGGCGGGCACAGCTCAAACCAGCATGGCAGGCCGGGCTCGCAGGGGGTTTGGAGGAGCCAGGGAGGGAACAAGCTGCAGCCCCACAAGCGGAATGGTTCGGGGCGGAGGTGGGGCCGTGGTCACATGCAGGGCTCCATGGGAGTCAGCCAGTTGCCCTTTTCCTCTTTCCGCTCGTAGGTACGAGAGAGAGAGGGAGGGGCGCTCACCTTGCACGGGCACTGCCTCTGGTGGGAACAGAGGAGTCTGTCTGTCCGTCTGTCTGACTCCCCCCCCCACCCTCCCGTTCTCTGTCCGACTCCCTCGTGCCCGCCCCCTTGTTCTGTCACTCCCCCTTGCCTGCCCCCCATTCTCTGTCTGACTCCCCCCACCCCCCATTCTCAAGTTTTCCAACCTAAGAAAGACCCAAATAAGCGAGGTCCCCGACCCCCCAGAGAGCTCGCTGGCCCGTCTGCCACGGTAGGAGGCTCGCAGCGCAGCTGGGGTTCCCACCCCACAGAATGTGCCCCCTAACGACTAGGCTGCCCTGCAACACAAACAAACATCATCCCACCAAACCCTGCGGTCCCCAGGGGCTTGTGGGGGGGACTCCCCCCGACGACTCGTCCGCCCCCGGCCCTGCCGCAGGCTCCGCTTTGCCTGGCTCTGCCTGCGTCGGGAGCGCTCGGTCGAGCTCTGCAGGCGCGGGGGGCTGAGCAGGACCCGCCGCCGGGACAGCATGTGCCAAGGGCAGTTTGTCCCATGGCCAGTTCTGCCGCGTCCATTGCCAGCCCTTCCCCGCACCAGCCAGGCCGCCTGGGCACGGGCAGGGCAGGCCAGGGCTGGGCTCAGAGAGCTCGTGTGCTGTGGCGCCAACCACCGAGAGCACAGGGAGCGAGCCCCCCGCAGGAACGTCCCTGGCCTCGGCATGGGGTGGGGAGTGCTGAGCTCAGCTCTGGCCGGGGCCAGTCACGTGCCGGGGCTGGAAACCCTCCCACCCTGCGCGTCTCCGCTCGAGAGAGGGGACAGGCTGGATTTCCTGTCCAGGGAAAGGAGAGAGGGCAAGGGAGACGGAGCAGTGTCCTAGCCAGGCAGCAGTGCGGTTACCTCCGTGGAACGTCTGCGTGGCCCCTAGAGGCCTGCGCCAGCCCTCGCCGTGGAGCCAAGGCACCTGCTGCGTGGCCCCTAGAGGCCTGCGCCAGCCCTCGCCGTGGAGCCAAGGCACCTGCTGCGTGGCCCCTAGAGGCCTGCGCCAGCCCTCGCCGTGGAGCCAAGGCACCTGCTGCGTGGCCCCTAGAGGCCTGCGCCAGCCCTCGCCGTGGAGCCAAGGCACCTGCTGCGTGGCCCCTAGAGGCCTGCGCCAGCCCTCGCTGTGGAGCCAAGGCACCTGCTGCGTGGCCCCTAGAGCCCTGCGCCAGCCCTCGCCGTGGAGCCAAGGCACCTGCTGCGTGGCCCCTAGAGGCCTGCGCCAGCACTCGCCGTGGTGCCAAGGCACCTGCTGCGTGGCCCCTAGAGGCCTGCGCCAGCCCTCACCATGGTGCCAAGGCACCTGCTGCGTGGCCCCCTAGAGCCCTGCGCCAGCCCTCGCCGTGGTGCCAAGGCACCTGCTGCGTGGCCCCTAGAGGCCTGCGCCAGCCCTCGCCGTGGTGCCAGGGCACCTGCTGCGTGGCCCCTAGAGGCCTGCGCCAGCCCTCGCCGTGGAGCCAAGGCACCTGCTGCGTGGCCCCTAGAGGCCTGCGCCAGCCCTCGCCGTGGTGCCAAGGCACCTGCTGCGTGGCCCCTAGAGGCCTGCGCCAGCCCTCGCCGTGGAGCCAAGGCACCTGCTGCGTGGCCCCTAGAGGCCTGCGCCAGCCCTCGCCGTGGTGCCAAGGCACCTGCTGCGTGGCCCCTAGAGGCCTGCGCCAGCCCTCGCCGTGGTGCCAAGGCACCTGCTGCGTGGCCCCTAGAGGCCTGCGCCAGCCCTCGCCGTGGTGCCAAGGCACCTGCTGCGTGGCCCCTAGAGCCCTGCGCCAGCCCTCGCCGTGGTGCCAAGGCACCTGCTGCGTGGCCCCTAGAGCCCTGTGCCAGCCCTCGCCATGGTGCCAAGGCACCTGCTGTGTGGCCCCCTAGAGCCCTGCGCCAGCCCTCGCTGTGGAGCCAAGGCACCTGCTGCATGGCCCCCTAGAGCCCTGCGCCAGCCCTCGCCGTGGAGCCAAGGCACCTGTTGCGTGACCCCCTAGAGCCCTGCGCCAGCCCTCGCCGTGGAGCCAAGGCACATGCTGCGTGGCCCCCTAGAGCCCTGCGCCAGCCCTCGCCGTGGAGCCAAGGCACATGCTGCGTGGCCCCCTAGAGCCCTGCGCCAGCCCTCGCTGTGGAGCCAAGGCACCTGCTGCGTGGCCCCCTAGAGCCCTGCGCCAGCCCTCGCTGTGGAGCCAAGGCACCTGCTGCGTGGCCCCCTAGAGCCCTGCGCCAGCCCTCGCCGTGGAGCCAAGGCACCTGCTGCGTGGCCCCTAGAGCCCTGCGCCAGCCCTCGCTGTGGAGCCAAGGCACCTGCTGCGTGGCCCCCTAGAGCCCTGCGCCAGCCCTCACCATGGTGCCAAGGCACCTGCTGTGTGGCCCCTAGAGCCCTGCGCCAGCCCTCGCCATGGTGCCAAGGCACCTGCTGCGTGGCCCCTAGAGCCCTGCGCCAGCCCTCGCCGTGGTGCCAAGGCACCTGCTGCGTGGCCCCTAGAGCCCTGCGCCAGCCCTCGCCGTGGTGCCAAGGCACCTGCTGTGTGGCCCCTAGAGCCCTGCGCCAGCCCTCGCCATGGTGCCAAGGCACCTGCTGTGTGGGCTCTGATGGGCAGCGAGGAGCCGGCAAGCAGGGCTGTAGAGATGAATCCTGGGGGGGTTAGAAAGCCTTGGCCTCTCCGGGGTTTGGCCCTGGGCTCCAGCCCCCCAGAGGAGGTTTCCAGAAGCACCCGTTGCACTGACAGGGAAAGCCAGTCCAGGGCCTGACCTAACTCCAGGTTCACCTTGGGCCAGTAGAAACGCTCAGGTGCCTGTTGCAGGGCCATGTTGGCGACGTGGGGGTGGGGATTAGGCACGGCTTGTTCCTGCCTCACGCCCGCAAAGCCGCCCTTCCGCCGCGAGTCGATTTGTGAGGGAGCAGTTGCAACCGCCCCCAGCGCCAGGCACCCCCCAGAACAGCCGTCGTCCTTCCCACAACTTGCCGGCGCCTTCGCAACCTGGCCCCGTGGCCGCCAGCAGCCAGCATTGCCCCGGGTGCGCCCAGCGGAGATGGGCGGGTGGCGTGTGTGGCTGGGGAGCACGGCCCTGTGCCCTGGCAGGCTGGGCTCGGGAGGTTCTCTCACCTGCCGTGAGGAAAAGCCCCACGCTCTGCAGGGCCGAGCTGCTGGGGTTGGATTTTGCAGGACCGCAGGCCTTGCTGGGGCAGCCCTGACACTCCCACCAGAGCTGGGCGGTGGGGGGAGACTTGGGCTTTGGAGCCGGTTTCATACGGACGGTTGCTTTGGCATTAGACGGTGGCTGCAGGAAATGCCCAGGCTAGACGGGCTCTTGTGTGCATCTCCCTGGGCAGGTGGCCTGAGTCATGAGAGCCGCCCATTACCTGCCCATGCTGCACACACGTGGCACGTTGGTGTGACACGCGGGGCTCCGCAGTCCCCCTGCCTGCCCAGGGCCCGGTTTGGCCAGGTGCCTTCTCACGTGCAGCATTTGCCTGGGGGGCAGTTCTGTGAACGCCCCTCCGCCCCGCCAAGAGTGGCATCGCGCTGCCCTCCAGCCTGGCGTGGCTGCTCAGTTCCATTGGACGTGCTGGTCTCCCGGGGTCTGTTCCCGGAGTTTGGCAGCGAAGCGTGGGCATGTTCTGACGGTGACAAATGTCGTCTTTTAAAAACGTATCTTAATTTACAAACTGTTTGTCCAATTAGCTTCCCTTGCGATCTCCTCCTCTCCCTGGTGCGCAGGCCGTTCTCTGAGCTCGCTCTGTGCTAGGAAAGGGGTTGAAACCAGCTTCTCCTTTCCACGGAAAGGCGGGTTCTCCCTCCCCGCTGATGGGGCGCCCCACCCCTCATTGCTGTTCGAAATGCTCACCTTTGTAGTGAGCGTTGGGCCTGTGTGCTGGGTTTAAACTAGACGTGCCCAGAGAGAGAGACCTTCACTCTTCGCTTGCAGCTTTCGGTGGCTGGTTGCCGGCCGGAAAGCGTCAAAAGAAAGCGAGGGAGCCGTGGTTTCTGGTGAACATTGGCCATAGGGCAAGAAAACCAGGGTCTGACTTCTGGTTTGGTTTAAAAAAATTCTACTTCCCCCTCCGACACAACCTACCAGTTTTGTCTGTGCAGTGGGAGTCCAGCGTGGGGCTCTCAATGGCCTTTCACATGAATCGCCCTTTGGGGAGTTATGGCTGGAAGAGCATTTAGAAGAAACAGGCTTTGTTGCTATGTGCTGGAGAACGCGCTTTAATGCGCTAAAGCGACGTTTTCCAGTATCAGTTATGCTGGGAAACAAACGATCCCAGTTTTCCGTCTCGGGGCTGTGTAGTTTGAAGCCAAGCTGCAGTCTGGGGTCCTGGGGCGCAGTCCGTCCATTTGGGCTCTGAGACATGAGGGAACTCTACTGGCTATTTCGAAAATGATGCTGCTCCAGCATGGCCTCAGAATATAGCATCTCTAATCAGCTGATTCCTTAGGTCAGATGCAAATTAAAAATGCATCTGCCTTGCATATGCCCCAGATACAGCGCTTACATATGTTTCTGGATGTATTATCTTAATCTGATTTATTGGCCAATCAAAAAAATTGGAAGTTTAAAAGTTGTCTTACGATGAATATAAAAGCATAACAGCTACGGAGAAGTCCTGTGTCTTGCTCCCGTTGCAGTGGGCAATTACGAAGTGCGTTTAGAAGTTCTGTTTCTTAAATGGAGCGAACTCTGTAGACAACAACTCACTATCACCAGTATTTTTCTCTAACAGAGATCTAAAGAAAAATTAATTACACTTCTTTGACTGATTGTTATTCCACTGAAGTATGGTTCTAATCCTTATTAACATTCTCTAAAGTCATGCATGAAATATGGCTTTTGCACCACACTCTGTGGCATATGTTTTCTCTTTCCAGTGTATTTTTCAAACTATCTTCAACCCTCACTGCTGTTCATTATTTTAAGATAGGTTTAAAGTTTGCCACAGTCTCAAAACTGATCCAGTGCAGAGCATTGCAAGGAAAAAAAAATGACACATCATTCTGGTCATGAACACAAATTGCTTCTGATTATTTAGCTTTGAATGTTCTCCCCATACTGTTTTTATTAAAAGTCCCAGTATATTTACTCTTGATAGTGTCTTCAATTAAGTTAAAAAGGGTCCCTTTTCTATAGCAGTATGTAAAGAAAATAGTTGTTACAACCACAAAATTACCGTAAAAACCTGGTTCTAGTAAAATACTACTTCAGTTCAACAACCGCAGCACGAAGTTTGCTGTTTTCTTGTAAACTTTCCAACCCTTAGATAAACAGACTCAGTATCTTCACAAAGGAAGATGCATCCTCCCTTTGTCTGAGGGTGGGATTACAGTTCTCTGCAAAATATAAGCCCCCTTAATGAGAAATTCAGTTTTTAAACCTTGTTAATTATGATCTGAAATTTAATGTATTGACACTTTGGTTGCACGGAACTTAGCTGCATGAAAAATGTTGATCACCAGTTGATAAATGCATTCAGAACACTCTTGAACGTTGTATGTTTGCTTCCTTATGAACATAGTTAATTGAAATTGCGACACTGGGAAGGGAAATCGTTAAGGGATGCTGTGGCTTCAGCGAACAGATTGGCAAGAATGTTTTAATTTTCCTTTTGAAAACGAGGGCTGTAGGAAATGCTGTAAGTTTCCAAGGTATTTTTGGAAGTTTCTCTTCTGCTCTTTTCAAAATAACGAATTCTTCTTTTGAAAATATTGTCTGCAGAATGTAGGTGTGATGTCAGAGGTATGTACTAAATAAGGGTGTTACTGGATCTAACATGTCTGGAACGCAAGAGATTCCAACTTTCCATAAATGATTTAATCTCCTTGGGAAAGCCCACAAGCTCCGTAGTCATTTTCCAGTTCAAAGACGTTTTTACCTGGTGTTTAAGGAGCCCAAACGCTGACCAGGGTTCTCTTTTGGCCGTGCTGTTTCTTTGTAGACGTCCCTGAGCTCAGACTGGAACCACAAGGAAGGGAATAGCAGAAACAGAGTGGGAGAAATCAAAGACAGGAGCAGAGTAAGGGACCAGGCACACTGAAGCACAAGTTAATCCCATTTGTAAAAAATCCTAAAACCAGGAGGGATACGAATATATTTGTCCCAGTGTAGCCGTTCCATGGTGGAGCTAACTGGGTTTGCCCACAAAGCTCATGGTCCTGTATATTTTTTTGTTAGTCTCTAAGGTGCCACAGGGCCACTCGTTGCTTTGTACGTTTTTTTTAAGTTGCAGACTAACCCGGCTGCCCCTCTGAAGCAATTCCAGCATGTCCCTGACTGAATAGCTCACATGGCGGAGGCTCCCAGGCTGTTTGTACTTTGAAGGCAGTGGGGTATGGAGTGAAGAAATGTTTGAAACATGTCGCTTTGACCTGCGACGGAGGGTCCCATGGAGCTGACCACCTCCATCTCCTTCCATGTTCCCTCTGAAATCTGGTTCCTGTCTGCAAGGCCTGGAGCCAGTGTGAGTGGCCCTGCTGGGAGATGTCAGGCTGATAAGTGACAGTAGAGACTTACTAGTGCAGATCAAGAGTTAACTGCTCCAATTGAATCTCTTAATATGTGGTGGTGGCAGGTCCAATAACAAAGGGGGTTTCCTGCCGAAGAGGCAGATGCGGCCTTTGGGGGAGCTGCCTGGCAGTCGAAGTCCCAGCATATGCGCTAACGAAGGCTGCTCTGAGGCTTCACTAATGGAATCGCAAAGACGTTCCGAGGGGTTAAAAACGACCGAGGTGCGTGGGCAGCGTCTCTCTGAGCCAAGAGTAAAGGCGATCAGTGAGACGGGGAGGATTTATAGCACCCTTTCAGCTCTGAATCCGAGCAGCCTTGTGGTTTAGGGGTTAGTAAAATTCCTGGCAAGGAGACCAGATAGGTAACTGGATCCTGGCAGGGCTGAGAAGGAGACATTGTGGAAATTCTGCAATTACTCATGGAAAATATTGAGGCTTGTTGTTGTGAGCATGTGTATTGACAGAGTGCTAGGTCAGGGCCATGTCGCGCTGGACACTGAACTAGCAGAGAGAAATTGAGGAACTCTCAGCCCCCTCAGATGAGTGAGCATTTCCGTGGGCCGTCCTGGTGTAAGTCTCTGAAATGTTGCTCCTGCTCCCTCTCTGTGTTCCTCCGGGAAAGGTGACGTGGGAACGAGAGACCGAGCGCCCGAGGTGTTCAGACCACACAGTGCTGGGCAAAGAACCGTGCGTGTTCTGTGCAGAAAAGGGGGAACAGAAAACGTTTCTCATGGCTCGTCACTTGGACTCTTCCTCGGAGAGTCACAGAACGGGAAGGAAGCTCAAGAGCTAGGCCCGGCCAGTGCCCTGCCCTCAGAGCAGGACTAGGATTATCTAGATCACCACTGACGGGTGTTGGTCTAATCTGCTCAGAGCCAACCCGTCCACAGGACGAATCGGGGCGGCCTCTCCAGGCCCTGCGCTTCTGGGGCCCCTGCGGCGGCTGCCCCAACCATCCTACGGACAGGAGGAGCGGGCGATTTCTGCCCTCTCAGCCCGCTGTGCTTGGCTTCTCAGTGGGGCGGGAAGCAGGGTGCTCCACGTCCTGCTGCCACAGACAGGTGGGGCGCAGTGGGATGTAAGGGCGGCGTGGCAGGGCAGAGCAGGCTGTCAGGTGAGTGGGGAGGAGCGGCCGCCACTGCCAGGCTCTGTAATCCCCCGGGCTGTGTTGCTGTGGGGGGAAGCATGGGGGCGGGATATGAATATATTTATAATGGTGTCACAGAGCGGGGCTTGCGCCAGGGAGGGGCCTGCACCTGGGACACTGGGTGGGGGTTGCCCCAGGACCCACATTCTCCTCAGGACAGGCCAACCTGCTCTTCAATATCTCCAGAGATGGAGATTCCACAACCCTCCCTCCCCCCCCCCCCCCCCCAGGCAACTTATTCCAGGGTTTCCCCACCCGGGCAGGCAGGACGTTTTCCCCAATGTCTAACCTGAACCTCCCTTGCTGCAGTTTAAGCCCCTTGCTTCTTGTCCTGTGATCTGAGGCCAAGGGGAACAATTTGTCTCCCTCCTCCTGTCCCTTCCCTCTTCTCTTTCCAGACTAAACAAACAGCTTTTTCAGTCTTGCCTCAGAGGTCATGTTTCCTAGATCTTTAATCATTTTTGTAGCTCTTCTCCAGTTTCTCCACATCTTTCCTGAAATGTAGCATCCAGAATTGGACACAATACTCCAGCGGAGTCCTGATCACTTCAGATTATAGTGGAAGAATGGCTTCTCGTGTCTTGCTCACAACACTCCTGCTAATGCATCCCAGAATGATTGCTGCCTTTTTTTTTTCAACAGTCACACTGACTCATATTTAGCTTGTGGTCCACTCTGACCCCCAGATCCCTTTCTGCAGGACTCCTTCCTAGACAGTCGCTTCTCATTCTGTATGTGAGCAATTGATTGTTCCTCCCTAAGTGGAGTATTTTGCATCTGTCCTTGTTGAATTACATGCTGTTTACCTCAGACCATTTCTCCAGTTTGTCCAGATACTTTGAATTATGATTCTATCCTCCAAAACACTTGCAACCGCTCCCAGCTTGGTGGTATCCAAATAATGAAGGGTGATACCACAGTCATGCTGTCTAGCATGACTGAATCATTGATAACTGCTCTCTGGGAACAAGTTTCAGAGGGGTAGCCATGTTAGTCTGTTTCAGAAAAACAAGAAGTCATGTGGCATCTTTAAAAAAAACTAGCACATTTATTTGGGTATAAGCTTTCGTGAGCTTCTGAAGAAGTGAGGTCCAGCCCATGGAAGCTTCTGCCCAAATAAATTTATTGGTCTTTAAGGTGCCAAACGACTCTTCATTTTTTTTCTCTGAGAACTGTTATCCAACCAATTATGCACCCATCATATAGCAGCTCCATCTAGGTTGTATTTCCCAAGTTTGTTAATGAGAAGATCATGTGAGACAGTATCAAAACTTTTACTAAAGTCAAGCTATATCACATCTACCACTTTCCCCACCATCTACAAGGCTTGCTACCCTGTCAAAGAAAGCTATCAGCTATCAGGTTGATTTGATATGATTTGTTCTTGACAAATCCATGTTGAATTGTTACTTATCTCCTTATTATCTTCCAGATGTTTTCAAATTGATTACTTAATTATTTGCTCCATTAACTTTCTGGATACAGAAGTTAAGCTGACTGGTCTGTAGTTCTCCAGGTTGTCCTTATTTCCCTTTTTATAGATGGGCACTACATTTGCCCTTTTCCAATCTTCTGGAATCTCTCCTGCCTTCCATGACCTTTCAAATATAATTGCTAGTAGCTCCGATATCAGACATCGGATACTATATATTTCCGTTCATCTCTAAGATGCCACAGGATTACTTGTTTTCTTTCTTTCTAACTTTTCTAAGTAATTTTTAACTTGTTCTTACCATATTTTAGACTCTGATCCTACTTAATTTTTACTGGTATTAACTATTTGATGTCCAATTACCACCAGCCTTCTTGGTGACAACTGAGAAGTCATTATGCACCTCTACTATTTCCCCCCCTCCCTGGTTAAACAATGGCCTACCCTGTCCTTGGTCATCTGCCTGCTTCTAATGTATTTGTAGAACGTTTTCTTTTTACCCTTTGTGTCTATAGCTAGTTTGATCTCATTTTGTGCCTTTGCCTTTCTAATTGTGCCTGTACATACTTGTGTTACCTGTTTATATTCATCCTTTGTGGTTTGATCTAGCCTCCACTTTTTGTAGGACTTTTTTTGATTTTTAGATCATTCGAGATTTCTTGGGTAAGCCAGAGTCCTACACATTGGGATCGTTTCTCTTGTGCTTGTAATAATATCTGACAACTGCCAACTCTCTTGAACTGTTTTTCCTCTTAGACTTACTCCCCATGGGACCTTACCTACCAACTCCCTGAGTTTACTTAAGTCTGCCATGTCTGCACGTGTCACGCTGGGGATTGATCTTCTGGCATTGGATTTAGTGGGTCTAGGAAGGACTTGCTAAATCGAATGCTGAGGACACCCACGGTCAGCTCCAGTACTGCTCTATTAGTCAACCTCCCGCTGCGGAAAAGGTGCCAACCTCAGTGTAAGGTGTGCCAACTCCTGCTACATAATCGACAGACTATAAGCCAACCTTCCGGTCTAGAATGGCCCTGGGCGCAGGGATGGTGCAGTGCTCAGTTTGTTTTAAGGTGGGTGCTAACTGCAGGTAGCAAAAATCTGGTGTGGATTGGAATAAATTAGAGCTTCAAGTGCAGGGTTTTTCCTAGGAAACGACTTACAGTATTTTGTTTCTCGTTTTGAATTCGGGTCACCTCATGCTGGGAGTTCATACAGGTTCAATGCATCATTTTCAATTTCATAGCCACATTTTTCTCTGAACCCCAGGGTAAAGCTACAGTAATTTCACCGAAGCCATGTGCAGCCCGTGCAAAGTCTGCGTATCTGTGTCTAACCTAGGCCTTTTACAAGGAAGCTGCTAGAAGAGTGTGAACTCGTCAAACCCAGATAAAAGTGGTGCTCTTAAGCATAAATACAGAGCAATTTTTAATAGCTATAATTAACGTATGTGGTTGTTTTAAAGGGTGGGAACTGGCAGTGGGTCCCATTCTGAGGGAAAAAAGAGCTTGTAATTTGATTTATCTGCAGAACTTTGTCCTGTACGTTTACTTATTTGAAAGGGGAATTCAAAACCCGAGGGCCATTTCATGCTTGGGCTGAGCTCTGCATCTGAACAGGCATGATGCAAGCAGGCAGTACGCACTGCTCAGAGTAATGGAGCTACACGGGCCTGTGAGCTAGGAGAGGTTCCCACATCCACCCATCTCTCCCGAGTGAGGGAGAAAGGGACAGAGATGTGCTCCTGGACGTCTGTTTCACAGAGCGGCCCTTCCCTGAAGTGCAAATTCCAGGCGCCTTTGATGTGGCGGAGAAACACGGACGCTTCACCATTGTTGCTCCAGTCAGCCCTTGCTTATAAAGCATTTGATTCTGGCTTCGAGCGCCCTGCCTTCGCTGCTGCTCCTGCCGAGTGACTCCAGCCAGGCGTTTGTCCTTACAAGTCTGTCTCTGGGTGTCTGCTCAGCACGGGACCGGCACTGCTGCAGGGCGCTCCACTTCAGAGCGCCGTGCACCTTGGGCGGGAGGCGCGTAGCCAAGTGCAGACTTCAAATAATGGGAAAACCTCCTTCTGCTCTGGCCCAGAGCCAGGCCCTGGCCCACGCGTAGGCACAGTCTGTAGAAGATGTTGGAGCAAAGCCTCCCTGAGACAGCCAGTGCCTGCTCCCGATGCCCGCTGGGCCGGGAGAAAACACCCCTTTGCCCTGCTCTGGGGCTGCGCTCTAGAGAGGAAATTGGGCCGAGGGGGCTGGACATCGGCTGCGGTTGCCATGGACTCGGTTGCTCTGTGCACTGAACGGGGGACTCTGCAAAGCGTCAAACTTGGCTGCGTGTGTCCCGGGCCTGTGGGCGCCTGAGCCTTCGCCCGGCGAGTTTCTAGGGGAGAATCGGAGGAGGGGGCATTTGCAGGGCAGGTTTTCTGCCTCCTCTTTCTGCCAGCCCTGCAGCAGGTGCATCCTGCAAGCCTTGCCCGCCCTTCCGCCGAGCACGGCGCGCAGCGGTACCGCAAGGAGGGCCCAGAGAGAGCTCGTTACAGGGCAGGCCGGCGCCGGGTGTTGGTGTCAGTCGTGTTGTGCTCATGGGTCCGTCGAACACAGGCAGCGGGAATGTGTCCAATGAGATGGACCATCCCTTCCCTGCTCGGCTGAGAGGAGAATCAGGCCGAGGGGGAAATCCCCAGATAGCAACTGGACTCCCGTGAAATCTTTTCGAAGCCATTGGCCTTGTGATCCAGCACAGAGACTGCAGGAAAAGCGCGAGCTTCAGAGACCCCGGATTCCATGTTTCCAGTGAAGCGGTGTCGCCGTAGCAGCCAGCCACCTTGCATCAGCCAGGCCTGAATTTCAGGATGATGTGCTATCTCTGGGCCTCACACATTCCCTTGGTCGCGGGCCCCTGCCCCTGCCCCAGAGAGGCAGACCAGCGCCGATACCCTCGCTGGGGATTGGAGAAGCTACCCAAGGTCAGACAGAGCGTCTGGGGCAGAGCAGGGACTCGAAGCAAGGTCTCCCAAGCCCTAAGTGGGCCCATTCCTCCTTTCCTGCTCCCACGGAGCCAAGGGACGAAGACGAGCCCTTTCCTTCCCCTCCGATGCTCTTGCCCCTCACGTGCTCCAGCAGCTTCAGATCCCACCAAGAAGGTGCCACTCGCGCACTTAGTCCCGGGAGCTTTTCTCCTCTGTGCAGCTGTGGAGAACGCAAAGGCGCCTCAGGGCCTTGGCTCACCAGCCAGCGCTTGCTGGGGCCACAGACGGTTCTTTGGTGCCCACCTAGGGAGGCCTGGTGAGGGCAGCCCCAAGAGCAAAGAGGCTGTAGACTAGCGTTGAATGGATGGCTGCTGAGTTGAGACCCTAGGCCGGGGTGGGTAAACACTGGCCTGCGGGCCAGATCCAGTTCCCCGGGGTTAGCCACTGGTGGGCTGCTACCACTCGATTTACCTGCACGTCCGCAGGTGCAGGCAGTAGCAGCTCCCATTGGCTGCAGAGCGCTGTTTCCGACCAATGGGAGCTGTGGGAAGCAGTGTCTTGGTTCCCACCAGTCCCATTGGCCAGGAATGGTGATCTGTGGCCAGCAGGAGCTGCAGTGACTTGGTGGTGGTGGCCACCAGGGACCACGCTGGCAAACTTCTGCCGTGTTGCCCACCTCTGGCCAGCACGGGCCCTGCAGGAGGAAACCAGCTGGAATGTGGAAGCCTCATTCCTGTGTGTTGTCTTCTCCCTCCAAAGCAGATTGGGCTGCTGTACCCCAGCCTGTCCTCCGTTCCTGGTCATGGCCAGCGCCTGACTCATTCCCAGAGGAGATACCTGGGAAGGGGGGGACCCAGGCTGTGCAGAGCCAAGCAGCTGGAGTTGACTGGAAAAGCAGGATTTGGGGTTTGCCCATCGCTGACCTCAGGCCGGTGCACTCAGATGCAGCTCTCTGAAGCTTTCTGCTCCTGCCCTCAGCTGAGCTGTCAATTCCTGGGCAGGCCTGGAAGGGCCTGAGGGGCTGACCCTGAGCAGGGAGTGTCTGTGGAGGGGTCTCGCTGTCCCCTTCCGCACTCTGTGTAAATGGAGCTGTAGCCGGGCTGAGCAGAGCTCTGTGGGCTGGTGCAAGCCCAGTTCTCCCCAGCAGGCACTGCTCCAGGGACACAGCTGGCTGGCCCGGGGCTGTGCTGAGCCAGGGACTCTGGCCACCAGCCCCCACAGGACCCCGGGAGCCTGCAACAGCTCCTGGGTGCCTGTTTGCTGGTGGTGCCTAGGGCCCCTTGGGGTTACACTGCTACTGGCTCCCCGCGCTGCATGCGGTGAGAGTGCTCCCACACGAGGGTGCTGGCCGCTAACGTCGTGAAATTTAGAGCTTCCTCCCCTCTCTGCTTCCCTTTGGGGACCCCCCAGTGGGCCTGGCAGCCTCTGCGGCGGGGAGGAGGGGGGTGTTTTGCACTTGCACACGTGCACACACAGACCTGCGCACAGAGACATGCACACGCTCACATGTGCACACTCAGCACGTGGGGGGGACATCTGAGAAGATGGAGCTTAGTCACCTGTAAGCCAGGCCCATCTCAACATGCAGCTTGGCAGGTTCCGCAATACGAGGCTCTACCTCCACGCGCGGAGCGTGGCCCCTGGGCTGAGAGACGGGGCCCCGATCCCCACCCTGGGCGGCTGACAGTGGAAAGCTGCCAATGGGCTTTCTTCCTGCAGAGGCCAGGGCCCATGACTGCTTCCCTGGTGTTTCCAGGTGACCGCAGGCGAGCCAGCCACCCGGCAGTTCAGGCAGGCCCTTGGCTCTCGGAGCGTCCCGAGCCTCGTCCCTCGCAGCTGTCTCTGTTGCCACGTTCCTGCTTCTTTCCATGGCTCCTCTCTGCCGGGCTGTGGCCGCTGCCAGGGCGCAAGAGCCCTCCTGTAAAGCCAGCCAGTCCCCAGCCCTCAGGGCAAGCTGGCCTCCAGCCCTGTCCTGCATCGGCTTCCCTGGGCGCCGTGTCTGATGGGCGCAGCCTGTACCCGCATCCAGGGCGAAGCCCCAAGGCCTGACCAGCGTGGGTCGGTGCAGGCAGTGCTGAGCCCAACAGGCTGAAGGCTCACGACAAGCTGGCTTCTGCCTGCCGAAATCCCTGAGCGAGGGAACGTCTCGGCGCCGGACGCTCCGGCAGCACGAGGGGGACCCGGACAGGAGCGCCAGGGATCCACCCGCAGGTGCGCTGAATAGTCCTCGGCCCTGCTGAAAGCCAAAGGGGAACAGCCCCTCCTAGTGTGGCCGCAGCTAGTCCTGCGTACAGGTGCTCACAGGGGGTTACTTACCCCATTCGGGAAGGGAAGGGGATCCTCTGTGTGAGTTGAGTCTTTACAGAGCTGTACCTGCCCCCACACTAGCCACTGGGCCAGACTACCCCCGACCAGCCTCGTGGGGCACAGCCATCCCTGGCGGCCTCGGACACACTGGCCAGGCAGCGTCCAGCCTTTCCAAATGCCTCTTAGGTTGGCTAGAATCAGCTGCTGCTGGAACTAGATTCTCCCCCCGTTCCCTGCTTGCTCCCAGCAGCCTGTGTCAGCCACAGTGCGTTGGGGGGGCGGTGCCATCTTTCATGTCCCTTCAGCGCTGGCTACACTCCAGGGCAGGTGCTCAGGCCGTGGCTGCTGCTGCTCCAGTATCAAACTGGTCAGCAAAAGGCCAAGCGGCACCTCAGCTCGGTGCCCTCGGGCAGCTCCAGGCCATCCGTGCAGCGTTTTACCAGAGGCTCCCACCCGACGGATTCACACGGGGTGGAAAGCGTGTGAACCGAAAATGGCGGCGTGAGCAATGGCCGTCCCGAGGTGGCATCATGGGAGGAGAAAACGCTTCACGTTTCTTTAGAGCCTGCAGGTTCGAACGTCGTGGCTGGATCCAATTAGCCCGGGAGAGGCTCCGTGATAAACAATTCCTGTGGTCTTGAAGCAAAGGGGCATGCAGCCGCTCTGACTATTTGGGCTGGCTCTTCCCTTGGCCGGGGGTGCACAGGAAAATATAAACAGCGATTCCCTCTGGTTCATGCACTTGGGGCTAGTCAATCCCCCAGCACGTCCGGTCGCAGTAGACGTGGCCTGAGTGCCGTTCCTGCTGCGCTTTGCTAAGGAGCTGGACCACGTGGGCTGAGCGCTGTCTGGGGGGGCTGCCGGGCCTGGGGACGATGTGCCCCCGGGGCTGAGGGTGCAGGCTGTCGAAGACCCTCACCAGCCAGGTCGGCGAACGGCAGCCCCCGGCTCAGCTCGGTAAGGGCCCCACGGCCAGGAGAGGAGGACGACCCAGAGAGTGTGATGTGGAGGCCTAGGCACCCCTCCCCCGCCATGTTTTGCTGTTTCTCCCACTAGCAAAGTCCATTGTCCCACCTGAGAGAGGTGCAGAGCCCCAGCGGGGCTGGGTAGGAATGTCAGAGCGGCCAGGCGGGTCAGACCCAGGCCCATCCAGCCCAGTGTCCTGTCTGCGCCAGCGGCCAGTGCCGGGTGCCCCATTCCCAGCCTCTGGCACACACAGGCCAGGGACACCATCCCTGCCCATCCTGGCTGACAGCCATTGAGGGATCTATCCCCCATGAATTTATCTAGCTCTTTTTTGAACCTCGTTAAAGTTCTGGCCTTCCCAACATCCTCTGGCAAGGAGTTCCACAGGTTGACTGCACACCGAGTAAAGAAAAACTTCCTTTTGTTTGTTTTTAAACCTGCTGCCTATTCATCTCATTTGGTGACCCCCTAGTTCTTGCGTTATGGGAACAAGTAAACAACTTTTCCTTCTTCACTTTCTCCACACCAGTCATGGTTTTATAGACCTCTGTCCTATCCCCCCTTAGTCTCCTTTTTTTTGACACTGAAAAGCCCCAGTCTTTTTATTCACTCTTCATATGGCAGCCATTCCAACCCCCTCGCCATTTCTGTTGCCCTTTTCTGGACTTTCCCCAGTGCGCAGGTGTATGGCTCAGTCTGTAGTGCACCCGCTCCCGCGAGAGGGGCAAGTACCGTTGTCATGCTCCCCCTGCGGCTTGCAGCTGTAAGAGGTGGAATTTGAAAGTCCTGCTTGAAAGGTTTCCCTGTCGGTGATGTGGGGCCAGCACTTCACCTGCCTGCGCACTGCCCGCTCAGGACTGGTCTCCGAGCTGCTTCCCAAGCCAGCTGCTCCCCTGGCGACTTGCTGAACCTTTAGCCTTTGTGCTTGCAATTGATTTGCACATGGGTCAGCGCATTCAGAAAACAATTCTCCTGGTGTCGGCCATCCCGCCAGCATTTCTTCCTCCAGCATGTTTTCAAAGAACCCCCCTCAGAGCCCCCACCAGCCAGTAACTGAGGAACACGCTTTGCTGACTGTAATTCACCCTCTCCCGGCTGGGTAGTTTGAAGTGCTCCAAATGGAGTCTTCGGAGGGAGGTCCAGCCAGCGACTCCAGTTACACATCCAGCTATCTTGTTGGACGTCTAGGCACATTTTATAGCACGGAGAGTCGTAAGTCATGAAGGCTGTTGAAATCTCTCATCTTCACAACCTCAGTTATCCTCCTGCATGCTTCGCCTGTGCAGACGATTTATGCTCGCATGCTCGGGTAGGTTGCAGGGTATCGGTACAGTAATTGTAGAACGCCAGATGCCTCCAGCGTATGCAGCTCCTCTGTTTATAGCAAAGCTTATTGTCACTGATAAGCTTCCTTTTGCAGCACATAAAGGAAGCACATCTCTGAGTGCCCAGCCCCCGCTCAGCCCAGGACAAAGGCTGTGCCGAAATCTTGTATTTTGAGAGGAGAGCAGAAGTGGCACCTCCAGGCATGTTGGCGTACGGACCCTTTCCATAGATAGAGCACAGGGCCTGCCCCGGCAGTGACCGGTGCCCAGCCAGAATCTAGCATGGCCAAATGCCCCCCCAGTTAAAGGGCGGGGTTACAAGCACCCCAGTGGGCGCTCCTTGTGGACTGTGCCCAAAGGACGCTGAGGAGGCTCCGATCCACAGTAACATTTTTGCAGATTTAAAATTAAAATCACCCTAATTTGTTGTTGAAACATTGATTCTTCAGATCATTGTGACTGTGTCCCCCCCGCCCCTCGGTCACGGTTTGCCTGTTTCACCCAGAACATTTGTGCCGCGGAATTTGTCCTTCTCCTTCCGCCTCCTGCGCCGTCTTCATGTGCCCCAGCGGACGCTGTGTGTGCTCTGCCAGGGCGAGACGCGCCTTGTCATGCTACCGCTTCCCTGTGTCACGGTAATGCCGCTGTCTCGCAGACCCTGGCGCTTGGATGGATTGCTAACAATTATACACGCTCAGAAGGCACCGTTGGAATAACACACAGTCATTTACAACGGAAAACAACGCCTGTGAGTTCAGTGGCTAATTGATTGTTAAACCCACACAACCCTGAAACAAATCCACCTTGAAAAATTAGCGGTAGATGTGAATCGATACTTCAACCCAGAGCAAGAGCCCTGCCCCAGGCAGAGACTGACGGCCCAAAAGGGGCCGAGTCAGAGAGGCCTGGGCGCCTGCTTGTGACTTTGCTACCAGCACTGGGTTGACATGGACGCGTCCTTTTTCGACGTGGAAGGAACTGCCATGCAGCCGCAGGAAACCCACAGCTAGTGTGACGATTCCACCCGCATGCCGGGTCTCTTCAGTGAGCGCTGAATTCTTGAGAGGGACTGAGCAACATGCAACTATAGCTGCCTTCTGGTACCTTTTGACAAAGCCCTGGCTGGGTTGATTTAGTTGGGATTGGTCCTGCCTGGATTTGATGGCCTCCTGAGGTCTCTTCCAGCTCTAGATTCTATTACAAAACCTTGAGCAGGTGCCTAACGTGTCCTACGTTTTCAGATGGAGACAGTATTCTTCATTTCTTTCCTGCTATGCCCGTCAACAGAGGGGCCATGTTTCAGCCCAGAGATGGCTGCACTTCTGGACGGATCCCCATGTGCATTGCAGAGCCTGTGTTTATCAAGCAGTTTGGGATTCCTGGAGAGGAAAGAGAATTAATGACTAGTGTTTATTATTATTTTATTTCATTGATTTATTACTGTGCTCGTGATCTGTTGCAGCCATATCAGCCTGCCAGAAGGCGCATCACTCCTACACATAGCGGTGTCTCGCGTAGGAACCCCGATTGGCCTGGACAGGCTGGGCGGTTACACAGGGCTGCCAGATGTGCTGCTACTCAGACTCTCGATGGTCGCAAAGAGTCTCTCGCAAATAATTACCTCTAAACATAATATTTACAATTGAAAATCTGCCCTGGTGTTCGGTCTGTTCCTCGTGATTCGTTTCCTCTCTGGATTTCCCGTAGAGTCAGGGCTGGCCCACAACATCTTGGCACCTGAGCCGGGGAGCTCAAATGATGCCCCCATGTTCCCTGGCTTGGGCCAAAACTTCAAAAGGTCCCAATTCTGCTTCCTTCCTGTTCCACTCCTCTCTGGGACTGCTCTGCTACCTACACAGGCACCAGCAGCAAACACAGTTTTCTGCACTCGGGGCCTAGTGGCGCCCCCCACAGTCTGGCACCTGAGGTGGCCGCCTCAGTTCGCCTCATGGTTAGGCCGGCCGTGCGTAGAGTTCTCTCCGGGGGGCTGGAGCTCAGTGCTCACCTCTCTAGTTCTCGTGCACGTCCCCTTGTCGAATGTGCGGCTCCCACGGGGCTGCGAGTTTTTGCTGAAACAGGCTAAAGACAGTGGCCCCTCTGAAACTTGTCCCCATTTCTAAGGCGCTGGGGAGACTTGGCCGTAGTCACGGAGAGGGGAGAGGTAAGACAGAAGCCTTCTTTGCTTTGCACACCTGTTCTCCCCCTGCCTGCCAGTGCTGCGATAGACCTTATCAGCAACAGATAACCTGCCTCCTCCGGGCTGGTTTTGTGTCATTCGTGTAAGGACGAATCTCTCCTGGGCCACAGCCCATCATTCCTCCTTGGGCTGGAGAGCCGGTGCCCCTTAAAGGAGCCTTTCCCCATTCGATCGACCTCAGGAAGCAAGAGAACGTGCACACACCTGGCCCTGCTGTCCAGGAAACAAGCACCCACCATGTTTGTCCAGTGCAGAATTCACTCACAGCTGCTGTCAGGAAACTCACAGTTCAAGATGGGCCTGTGGGCAATGAAGTAAGAGTCCCAGGCGGTTTCCATGGCAGTGACAGCGGCGTCACAGGTGCAGAGTTAGGACGTCACGACAGCAGCGCACGGGCAGGAGGGGCCGGAGCTCCCCTGGGCTGGCCTGGAGGAGTTAGAGCAACAAGGCTCGTGTAAAAAATTGCTTCATGAAGGACTCCGCTTCTGCATGTAGAGAACAGGGCCCTGACCTAGGACCCAGGCGCCCTGCTTGCCAGTCCCACCTCTGCCACTGACACCCAGTATGACCTTGGGCAAAGCACTTAATCCCTGCCCCCGCTCCCAACCAGCACCAGCTGCTCCTAAAGAGTCCGGTTGTGCTGCCTGCCGTAAACTGCTCTGCAGGCTAATGTCCAGGGGAGCCCACAGCCACGCTGGCTCCTGGGCAACATGGCGGGGTGCATGGACCGGCTCTGGGCTCCTGGAAGGGGCGGGGCAGCCAGCCCAAAGTGCTGCCCCGAGAGCGCCATGTGGCCCCTCCCCCCAGTCCTTAGTGGTGCCCAGACAGTGTCACACCGTGCCCCTCCCCCCAGTCCTTAGTGCTCGATCAGCAATTTAAAGGGCCTGGGTCTTCGGGTGCAGGCACGGTGGCAGCACCAGCGGCTGGGATCCCTGGGCCCTTGAGAATCACCAGACCCCGGGGCAGTTACCCCTCCCCCCAGCAGGCCTACTGATGCCTCGTCTGTGGGACTCAGCTGCGCTCGGTTCCCGGGGAGAACGGCTGGGGCCTGGCCTGCGGCAGGTCTGCGTTTCAGCCGTGCTGCAAGAGTGGCCTGACTTGCACTGGCATGGACGGGGCTGACGAGCACCGAAGGAAACAAGGCCCGTGGTCCTAGCCAGCAAAAACTGGCCCCAAAGCAGCAGACGCATGAAATCATAAATCAGGCTCTTTCCAGCGTTTCTGGCCTGTCTTCGTGGCCCTGGTTCTGGTTACAGCAGCAGTTGTCGAGCAGGGATAGCAGATTTCAGGGGGGCCGCCATGCGGGGCGGGCCTCAGTCGCTGGGGCCCAGGGCAGAGAGCCAAAGCCCCGTCACCTCGGGCTGAAGCCGAAGCCTGAGTCATTGAGCTGTGTGGGGCCCTGTGGTGTGGGGAGCTGGGGGCCCGGCCTGCTTGGCCCCCCACCGCCGGCCCCGGTTGGACAGCAGAGGTGCAGGTGTCTCGGTAGAGTGGGCCGCCGGGTGTTTATAGTGCACGGCGGGGAACTCAGGAGAAACCAGGCCACGAGTCTCTGGCTTCCAGGAGCCACTTGTGAGCCGAGATTCTGCTTTTCTGAGCATCCCTGCCTCTGCTAAACACGCCGCGGGCAGCGCCGGTGCCACTGCTCCGAAGGGCAAGGAGGCGGCAGGCGCCCGAGGGCAGGAGCGACCGGCTTCTGACAGGAACCGGCTCTGTGTGAGCCCGGCAGCCATGAGGTGGCAGAGTGGGTTTAAACTCAGCCAGCTGGGAAGCACCACGGACTCACGTCTGAAACCGCAGGCCCTAGCGCGTCGCCACTTCAATTGCTTACAGGGGAAACCCTTGCCCGGCCTCAGCCTCGGTTCCAAAAAGAGCTGGTGCATTGTCTCCCCATCATGGTGAACTGAGAGCGTGCGCAGTACGTGAAAATAAGGACTGAATGGTGACGCGTTTAGAAACTCAGCACCCTTGTAACTCAGCAGACAAACCCAGAGCACTGTTCTTAACGGCTGCTGGGCTCCGTCTGTGCTTTCTCACACTGTGCTGCCAGCCGTCCGCCTGCAGAGCCCCACTGGGAATTTTGTCTAAGATCAGGCCCAAAACGCAAGCAGTGAAAGAGCCTGGGCTGAGTCCTGAGTTCTTCATTCAAGCGCGATTTCTACTCACGTCCGTGCAAGTGCTGGACAAGCAAGACGCGTGCAGAATTCGTTCCCTTTAGGAATCTGTCCTGCAGCGCCTGGATAGAGTCTCAGAGGAGGCTGATGTATACTGTGCACCATGCCAGCCCTGTGTTTGAGTGTCCACGTGGAGTTCTTAAATCAGCTGTGTGTGTGATACCAGGCCTAACACCTGGGGAGCGGTGTAATATGATTATGGCTCGCTGCTCGGCTCACTCAGTTCATTTCACATCTGCCTCCAGAGCAAGTTCCGGAGGAGCGGACTGTGATGATTTTCCCTCACAGCAGCCAGCACAGTTGAAATCAAACAGGCTGTACGTAATTAACGGAGCTGTTGTTTTCTCGCTCAAATAGTAGAAGGGCAGTGAGCATAATTTCCTACTTCGCACTTCGCGGCTGCTCTTTTTCACACTCGCTGAGCTCATTCGGTACTGGCCGGTGTCTGCACGCCAGAAGCCATCCCGGGGGAAACACACCCCGGGCAGCTGGTAGAAGCCAGGTCTAAAGAGGGGCAGGTGGCCTAGAGAAGCACAGGGGGTGCAGTAGAAGCAAGTGCCTACAAGGGAGGCTGGATGTAGGAATGCAGGGGAGGCTCTGCTGAGCCCTTGGACCGATGTGGGGGAGATGTGGCAGGAAACTAAGCTCCCGCTGCATGCAGGCCACCTCCCTGCCGTGTGGGGGCTGCCTCCTCTGCATCCTTCCCCAGCCAGGCTCTCCCAGGCTGGGCCGCTCACCTGCTTGAAGCACATCTGGAGCCATTGGCTCCTCGCAAGAGAGGGCTGTGGCCCCAGTGCGTTGTGGGCACCGTGCTGCCCTCCCGCCCCAACAGCGTGTGGCGGACAGTGTGGTTGTGGGCAAGGCATGGCTTAGCCACAGCGTGGGTGCCCACGTTCAGAGCTGGCCTCGTCTCTCCTTCCACCGTGGGAGAGGTGGTCAGCACGCCCCCAGCCCTGTGCACAAGTCTGGCGTGTGCTCATTTCATTAGCACAATGGAATCGGCCCGTCCGGCGCATGCCCCGGGAGCCCCAGGCGTGGATACAGAGCTGGCATTCAGAGCGCGAAGTCAGGAAGACGGTGCTTGTGCTGTTTGCCGAGAGCCGCAGCAGAGACAGTCGGACGTCGGGCGGACACGTGGGCCTCCCGCCCCGTCACACTTGAAATGTTGGAAAACGACACGGCTCGTCCTCTCGCCGTCCGTAGGAATTGGCCCAAAGTGCCCTGAGCAGGGGCCTGCTAGGTCTTGTCTGAGCCCAGCCGGGAGCTGAGCCTAGGGCTTGTGTCCCACGGTAGGACTCATCCTCCTCTCATCGTCCCGCCACCTGGCCCTGCCCTCTCGTCTCTTTCTTCCAGCTGTTGCAGCCTGCGGTGGCGCTAGAGGTTTGGGCAGGGCCTGCCGGCAGAACTCGGCACAACCGAGGCTCGTACCGGTCCGTGATAATCGCCTGAGGCGTGGGCGCGTCTGCTCCTCCATTCCCCTGGTTCTGCTGTCCCAGGGAGCCAGACACCCCACTGGCGCATGCGCCCAAGAGGTGAAGCCGCATCCCACCATCACGCCTGGCTGATAAGCCCTGTGGCCAGCACCAGCCGGCTGCACCGCTTCCGGGCCAGGCCGGAGCCTTCCGCCACACAGGCAGGCTGGAGATCATCCCAGACGTGTGGCCGTGCCCTGCCCCTCCCGGGGTTTGTCCGCTTCTGCCTGTCGGTCACGCTGCCTTGTCACTGCGTGTGCCACTGGCCTCTGCCTGCGGCTGCTGGGCTGGGTGCCAGTTTGATCCCCTCTTGCTCCCCTTTCCCAGCGGGCTCCAGCTCAGTGCCCCTTCTGCCCGACAGCTGCTGGGCAGCCCCAGGTGGGTCCAGCTGGCCACCTTTGGGGCGGTCTGAGCAGAGACCCTAGGGCTGTTCTGGCTGTGGAAACGGAACTTCCCTGTTCTGCTCCAGCTGGTCTCCAGGGCTGAGTCCCTGGACAGGCGATGAGGCAGAGAGGAGCCTCTGCTGCATCTGTTCTCAAGACATTTGATTGGGTACCTGGGCCTGGTGCTGCAGTTGCTCGGGGGTCGCGTGACACTACATTGGAGCCTGCGGCGGGGGTTCAGTCCTGAACAGCCAATGTAAAACCAGAACAGGAACCTTGGAGTTAATAGCTAATAGGAGTCTTGGGTCCCTGCAGGCGCTGGGAAATGCAGCCGAATGAAGGGGCGAGCCAATGAGAAGGCAGCCATGGAGCGTCACGTTTCCAGCTTTGTCCAACCCAAACGGGAAGGAAGACAGGTGATTTTAAGAAAGAATAATGAGCAAACCTCGGCTGCCACGAAGTCCCAACCTCAGCTCACTCCATGGGCTGTTAAATATCTGACAAACCTCTGGTTAGCTTTAGCAAGGGCCAGTGACACGGGGGTTATTGCCATTGTAAATTGTAGGTAACAGTTTAATAGTCGTAAGACCGGGAATGTTCGTTTTAATCACGTGTCGGGGTGTTGCAGAGCAAGGAAAGCATCTGGAGCCGCAGGGGCTGGAGTAGGACGTTGTTTTTCTGTTTACATTATGTGCCTTTGTCCGTCAGAATGTTGTCTGAGTGTTGTGCGTGTGCGTGTGCGTGTGCGCGCGCGGGCGCATGCATGTGGGTGCGCATGCAGTCTGGCTGTGAAGGTTATTTTGTTGACGATTACGTTGGCCAAAGATTCAGAATCGGGGAGGAAAACAAAAGAAAGAGCAGCACGGGTCTGGGAGCTCTCCCCACGAGAACACCACCTTGGGAAGTGCCATGGTCTCAATGCCACCGAGCCAGGGGGCTGGTCCCGTGTCTACCCGCTGCAGCCTGGCGGGTTTCTAGCTGGTGTGCGCGAGGCTGGGAGCTGTTACCATTTTCTTCTCCTTATGGGCGTGGGGTCTGGAGAAGGCAGCGGGCGCGTCGTTAGTTCACCAGTGACCCAGTCCTGCGAAAGGCCAAGTGCCCGAGTCTGCTCAACAGAGTGGGCAGGTACCGCGAGAAGGAGCCAGCCTGCGCTTTCAGCGCGGCTTTGGGAAAGCAGCTTCTTGTCACACAGTCAGATGCCCCTGCTGGGTCCTTGTCACTGCCAACAGGAGACTCCTCTGCTAATTGTCTGGCTACAGCCTTGCAAAGCACAAGGTCTGGAAACCAGGTTTAGATACCCAGACACGGGTATTTATAAAGAGGGAGAAACTCCTCCCGTGCCAGCTCGTCAGAGCCCCGTGGCCTGCGCCGGCCCTTCTGGAGAGCCTCGTGCTTATCAGAGCCCCGTGGCCTGCGCCGGCCCGTCTGGAGAGCCTCGTGCTTATCAGAGCCCCGTGGCCTGCGCCGGCCCATCTGGAGAGCCTCGTGCTTATCAGAGCCCCGTGGCCTGCGCCGGCCCGTCTGCAGAGCCTCCTGCTTATCAGAGCCCCGTGGCCTGCGCCTGCCCGTCTGGAGAGCCTCGTGCTTATCAGAGCCCCGTGGCCTGCGCCGGCCCGTCTGGAGAGCTTCGTGCTTATCAGAGCCCCGTGGCCTGCGCCGGCCCGTCTGCAGAGCCTCCTGCTTATCAGAGCCCCGTGGCCTGCGCCGGCCCGTCTGCAGAGCTTCCTGCTTATCAGAGCCCCGTGGCCTGTGCCGGCCCGTCTGGAGAGCCTCGTGCTTATCAGAGCCCCGTGGCCTGCGCCGGCACGTCTGGAGAGCCTCCTGCTTATCAGAGCCCCGTGGCCTGCGCCGGCCCGTCTGCAGAGCCTCCTGCTTATCAGAGCCCCGTGGCCTGCGCCGGCCCGTCTGCAGAGCCTCCTGCTTATCAGAGCCCCGTGGCCTGCGCCGGCCCGTCTGCAGAGCCTCCTGCTTATCAGAGCCCCGTGGCCTGCGCCGGCCCGTCTGCAGAGCCTCGTGCTTATCAGAGCCCCGTGGCCTGCGCTGGCCCGTCTGGAGAGCCTCGTGCTTATCAGAGCCCCGTGGCCTGCGCCGGCCCGTCTGGAGAGCCTCGTGCTTATCAGAGCCCCGTGGCCTGTGCCGGCCCGTCTGCAGAGCCTCCTGCTTATCAGAGCCCCGTGGCCTGCGCTGGCCCGTCTGCAGAGCCTCGTGCTTATCAGAGCCCCGTGGCCTGTGCCGGCCCGTCTGCAGAGCCTCCTGCTTATCAGAGCCCCGTGGCCTGCGCCGGCCCGTCTGGAGAGCCTCGTGCTTATCAGAGCCCCGTGGCCTGCGCCGGCCCGTCTGGAGAGCCTCCTGCTTATCAGAGCCCCGTGGCCTGTGCCGGCCCGTCTGCAGAGCCTCGTGCTTATCAGAGACCCGTGGCCTGCGCCGGCCCGTCTGGAGAGCCTCCTGCTTATCAGAGCCCCGTGGCCTGTGCCGGCCCGTCTGCAGAGCCTCCTGCTTATCAGAGCCCCGTGGCCTGCACCGGCCCGTCTGCAGAGCCTCCTGCTTATCAGAGCCCCGTGGCCTGCGCCGGCCCGTCTGGAGAGCCTCCTGCTTATCAGAGCCCCGTGGCCTGTGCCGGCCCGTCTGCAGAGCCTCGTGCTTATCAGAGCCCCGTGGCCTGCGCCGGCCCGTCTGCAGAGCCTCCTGCTTATCGCTACGCTGGAAGAAACCAAAGTCTTTGCGCATCTCCCGTCCCTTTTCCTGGGGCCTTTTCCCTTTTTGTAGGTGTCGTTCCGGCTAGACGTAAAGGGGCGGGGGAGGGGAGTGGTGGTTCCAGTAAGTCCTGGCAGCTGCACAGTGATTTCACGTCACCGTTCCAGGGTAAGAGGTCCAACCCCGCAGAGGCAGACAGCCGCCTGCCCTGGAGCCCTCTGAGCCCTTTCCCAGGTGGTGCTGCCATACGGAGCCTGTGGCCTGGCAGCCCAACCGGGCCCTGTTTCCGCGTAGGCCAGACATGAGGGTGACGTGACTCCGTGGGACGCGGTGGTGAGAGCACTCCCTAGCCTAGGCAACCATTCCCCGTATTCCAGGACGTGGCGCCTGCCGCAAGCCCCACGATGACCCTGAGCTCAAGCAAAGCTCCTGGCCTGTGGAAAGAGGGCTGGCTTTCTCCACAGCTCTGAGGGGTTGTGGAGCACACAGGCAGCTGCCAGCACCTCCACAACTGCTGGGAAGAGCCGGCTGCTCCGTGTGCAGCCCCTCGGCTCGGTGCTACCCCCCTCTCCTGCTCACAAAAGGGAAAATAACTGAGATTTGTCTTGTCGGGGGCTGACAGCAGAGCCAAGTGATTGCCAGTCCAATTTGGCAGTTTTTAATCATTTTATCTCTGTTCTCTGCTCCCCGGGGAGCCCGTCAGTGTTTAGCAGTCTGCTCAGAAAGACCTTGGGGCTAGTTTCAGCGGCAGTGGCTCAGAGCTCCGATTATTAGCTCTGCTCTTAGGAGCACACTCCGATCTTTCCCAAGGGAGTGGTGTGAAAAATTAACACCGGCTTAGAGCAGCAGTGCAGCAGCAAGCTATGTAACTGTAATTACTCCATTGATATTCCTCACACAATAACGCTGTCATCAGTCATTTACATAAACTTTTTCTCCATGAAGAGGGAATGGCTGCTCATAACCCTATTGGGTGCTTCCAGAGCATGCATTATACATTGTGTTTGCTCTCATTTCCGACTCAAGGCCCCCAGGAAAAGGGACGGGAGATGCGCAAAGACTTTGGTTTCTTCCAGCGTAGCGATAAGCACGAGGCTCTCCAGACGGGCCGGCGCAGGCCACGGGGCTCTGACGAGCTGGCGCGGGAGGAGTGTCTCCCTCTTTATAAATACCCGTGTCTGGGTATCTAAACCTGGTTTCCAGACCTTGTGCTTTGCAAGGCTGTAGCCAGACAATTAGCAGAGGAGTCTCCTGTTAGCAGTGACGAGGACCCAGCAGGGGCATCTGATTGTGTGACAAGAAGCTGCTTTCCCAAAGCCGCGCTGAAAGCGCAGGCTGGCTCCTTCTCGCGGTACCTGCCCACTCTGTTGAGCAGACTCGGGCACTTGGCCTTTTGCAGGACTGGGTCACTGGTGAACTAACGACGCGCCCGCTGCCTTCTCCAGACCCTCCCTCCCCACCCGCTCCTTGCCACCGGGCTCAGAACAGTCACCTGCAACGTCAGAGGCCTCCTCTCTTCCTGACAGCAGAGAGCCAGGGGCAGGAGAACGAGCGAGGAGGCGTCTAAAATCCTCTTTTAGCTCCTTGCTCGGGGCCTGCAAGGGACTCCCGCCTCTGCTAGCTCTGGAAACGGCGTGGGGCAGAGCCCGTCTCTCTCCCTGCACGGATGTGAAGTCCCCACCCTGCCTGAAGCCACAGTCCCATGACAATAGGCTGCTGTGGAAGGCCGTTTCCAGAACGGGCATGCCGTGGGAATCACAAGCCCATGGGCACACATGCACACTGATGTGCAGGTTAGCTAGTTTCACTTTCCTTCCTCAGGGCCGTGCACTGTCACAAACCTGCCACGTCCTCTCCGCCCGGCAGAAGCACAGACAGCCAGGGATGCTGTCGTGCTGGCCGTTCAAGCGCGCCGGGCCTGGGCAGGGCGGGAGAAGGGCACGTCCTCACAGGCAAAGAGTTAAACTGCACTGGAAATGGCGCTGTAATTATCTAATTAAAGACTTCGGAGTCCCGTATTCCTGGGGCCAGGGCTAATACCACATGCAGAGTAATAATAATCCTGGTGGAGCGCCAGCATGTTTATTGATGCAGTTCGTACCTGACAGGCGGTGACCAGCTCCTGCTTTTGCTCCTTTTCTGCCTCCCTGCGCTACGCAGGCCTGCGGGGCAAAGCATCATTTATTGCTGTCACAGGAGAAATTCTAAGCACTGCAGCAGGAAGCATCTAGTGGGGGAAGAAGGCGCATGATAGTCAAATTTCAGTTGCTGAATATTTAATGAAGCCTGCAGTGTTTATTTGGTTAGCCTGTCGATTTTTATCGTTCTGTCAATAGCTTCTCATATGTGGCGTGGTGATGATCTTTAGCAGCCTGCCCTCTGGGAGCCCAAGCGCTAAATGCAATTATGGATTTTATACTGCAATGTGTTTGATATTTCCACTGATCTAATTTGCAGTCTGGTAGTTTATTGTTTGGCATTTTAATGGTGTTCAAATGTTATGGAAAATTTGATTTCTCTTTATAATTCTCCCTAACATCATTAATGCTGGTAGCAGAATGGCAGGGATTTTAGAAGGCCAAAATGTATAGGAAAATCATTTTTTTAATATGAACAAAAATTCCCTGAATTTTAGCGAAAAGGAAGTTTGTGATCTTTAAAAAAAAATGCTTCCCGTTTTTGTCGCTTTCTATGAAACATTACCGTTTCCCCGACAGTCATTTTCAGCACAAGTCCTGGCTCTTGCCAAACCAAATGCATGCAAATATTTCTTCCGCTGTGTAGAATACCAAGACTCTGTAGGTGTCTCTTGCTCCAAGGATTCAGACCTGGAGTCATGTATAAGAAACATCTCATTTGCCTTTTCTTCCCCATTCTGTGGTAGGCCACTGTTACTTGATCGTTATTCCAATGTATATTGTCATCCTGTGACATGATTAGCATTACAAGCATCCACCTCACCAGATCATTGCTCTTGACAAAATACAGTTTTGCAGAATTTGGAGGTTGTCAGTGTTGGCACAGACAGCAGACACATGGTTCCATAGCACTGGCTTGGGTAATTAAGCATGGGTGTTGTTTTACACATCTACAACACTTTTATTGTGCAGTAACTTCTGGGTTACAGGAGTCCTCTGCAAAGGCAAAATAAATCCTTTAATTAGCCACCTAGTCAGAAACAACTGAACTTCCTGCATCTATCCCATAAACAACATTCACCCCAGATTTATATAGAATAGCAGTGTGCAATCGTGAGCTACTTACTTTAAGGACACCATGCTCTTCATTAATGTTAGTGCACTGAGACAAGGAAACACGAGTCTGTTTTATTGGGTATTGTCCGTGGCTTTTACTGTTTTTATTGAATGTCTCCTGAATAAAATTGAATGTCTCCTCCTAGTACGCTATGCATGAGACTGCCAAGAGACGGGATATTTCACAAACACAGGTAGCTTCGAATTTCCCTGTTCATTGCTTCCCCCTCAGCAGTGATGTTTTAGTGACAACAGCATTAAAGGGAAACCTTACTCTCTTCTGAAGCCCAGAAAAAGTCAAAGTCCGCTCTGACATGTTGGCAAGCAAAGATTCCACTTCTTAGAGTGCCGAAGAATTTGTTTCTGTCTTTCAACAGAGGTGTGAACACAAGGCCAGTCAGTGTAATAAATCTTACAAAGTGCCCGAAACGGAGCACATTCTTCATGGGGTGTGAGTGCAGGAACCTTAAGTAGGTTCCGGAGGGTTTCCTTGTCTAATGCAGCCAAGCAGAGGAGCTGACACAAATAAGAAATCGGAAAGGTAACGACAGTAGCTGCCAAAAGCCCCGGTGGGTGATGAAGAAATGACAGAGCAATAGACTTGGTGCTTCGGCTCGCCCTGCTGCAGTGGGTTTACCGGGACGTCATGGGCCAGAGCCTTCGAGCTGATCCTCTGCGGGGGGAAGATAAGACTTTCGCCCTCAGAGAGCAGGCTCTCAGGCGGGTTCTGTCGGTCTGAAAACAGGCGGGAACGGGCCTCCCCGGCGTCTTTGCTTTGGCCTCAGCTGGAACTGGAAGAGAAGCACCAAGCAAAGTGCATTAAATGGGGCGGCCCCTTGAAGGGCCCATTTGGTTTGAGTTTGGGAGCAGAGTTCCTGACTGGTTCCTGGTGCATCTGTTCTGGTCCCCGAGGGCCGCTCCCACTGCTCTTTGCTGTTACCTGGCTGCTTTCGGCCCTGATTGAGAGCCTATCACTGAGAACAGCCGCCTGCCCCCTCTTGGGTTTTGTGATGCTTGTAGGGTTAGCCGCCTTCCTGGGAGACTCCACAGCAACCCTGCCACTCAGGTCAAACAGTGCAGCCATGCTCAGCAGGTAGGGCTGCCAGATGGTTTAACCAAAAATACCGAAGGCCCCTCTTCTACCCTCCCCCCCCCCCAAAAAAAAAACACCAGGGAAAAAATTCTGTTGAGGAAAAAAAAGGGGAGACCAAAGTTGTTGAACAAAAAAAAATAAAAAAAAGAACCCTGAGCTTTATTAAGCAAAAAAAAAATTTTTTTTAATTAAAAAAGCATGGCCCCTTTAAGAGGCTTTTTGGACCTAAGAGGCTGCTGGTGGCCATCTTGTCTCCCTGCTCCAGACCAGACAGCTCCTCTGCAGACCCACGTAAGTGGGGTCAACGAGTGGGCCTGGTTGCTGAGTGTATATAGGATTGCCAGGTGTCCGGTATTGGCCCGGACAATCCAGAATTTTCGCCTCCTGGCAGGGAAAAAAAAAATCAGAAAATACCTGCCATTTTAGGTGTCCAGTATTTTCTGAATTTTTTTTTACCAGACAGGAGGCGAAAATACCAGACTGACCAGTCCAATACCGGACACCTGGCAACCCTATCAGCATCCCCTAGCCAGAGCAGGGCTTCCGGTGGAGTAAGGCCGTGAAAGCCGGCCCTGTGTCTGGCTCCTGTTTGGTCACAACTAGCAGAGCCATGCAGGTGTCTCTGGGACGGGGTCAGAGCCCAAATGACCTTCCTGTTTCCTAGGCTTTCTCGGCCTTTCCATTGCGCTGGGAGCCCACTGCTCACATTTGATCAGAAATCAGGTGTCACATCGTAGGGTGGGGACAGCCTGGACCTCCGCCGGTTGGGAAGGCTGTAGGCCAACCTAAGTACCCTTTTCCACTGCGGTCAGTACTGAGTCACGGAGATGGCAGCAAACACCCCACGTGCCGCTGTGTTCACGATGCCACTGCAGACAGGAGACACGTTCTGGTGTGTAAGAAGCTCTGCAGCACACGGTACCTGCCACAGCAGCTCTCCTGTGGGCGGGGAGGAGAGTTTTTACCAGTTAGGTGGTGGATTCTCTCTCACCAACACTCAGTTGTTAAAAGTTAGGTGTTTCCTGAAGCTCTGCCCCGAGAGTGGTTTGGGGGCAGGTCTCTGGCCTACGCTCTGCAGGAGCTCAGACGAGATGCTCAAAAAGGCTCCGACTGGCCTTGGAATCTGAATTCCCATGTGAGGCCATGTCTTCGCTGGAACTGATGCAGGAGAGCGTATGATGCTCAGGGTATGATAGACCCCACCCCCCCGCGAGCAACGGGAGTTTTGCCGGCATAAGCGATGGTGTGGACAGCGCTGTGTTGTGGGAGAGCTTCCCCCACCGCCATCGCTACCACCGCTTCTCCTGTGATGTTGACGGGAGAGCTCTCTACCATAAGCATAGAGCGGCCAAACAAGGGCTCTCGCAGCAGCACAGCTGCCATGGGACAAATCACTTGGGGAGGGGGTGTAAGTAGGAACCTAGGAGCAACGCACCCCTCTTTGCCAATGTTTGGGTTTTCAGGAGTTGACCGGAAGCCTGGTTCATGGGCATTGAGAGTTGCTGAGTTCTAGAGGGAAACAGGCCACTGCCACGGGGTCTGAACCTCCGCGTGATCTGTTAGCAGATGATGGATGAATGTGCATCTCACTCAGCAGTGCCAGCAGCCTTGCTCCATTCTTGAATATCTGTCAAGATGTTAAGTGGCCGAGCGCAATCAGCAGTGAAACACGACCTGTGTAATCTGATGTTCCACTTAGAAAAGAAAACAAAATTCCTACCACCTTAGGAGACTCCACCAGTCGTCGCAAGAGGTGCTTTCGAGGGGCAGTAGGTGCTGGATAAAATCTGTACCACTCGTTATCATTTGTAATTTCGAGATTTGTGTACAGCGGGAACCACAAACAGCATTTCCAGGGGCTTTGATTTGTGGTTGTTCCCAGTGACTAATAATGAGCATTGTAATAATAATGGATATGTCTACACTAGCTCGTTAGTTCGAGCTAGGTAGGGTAATTAGGGCAAGCGGAGTTGCAAATTAAGCCTGGGATTTAAATATCCTGGGCTTCATTTGCATGTTCCCGGGCGCCGCCATTTTTAAATCCCCCTTAGTCCGAACTCCGTGCCCACGGCTACACGCGGCTACACGCGGCTACATGCGGCACGGAGTAGGTAGTTCAAATTAAAAATCCTAATTCGAACTACCGTTACTCCTCATTCCACGAGGGGGATTTAAAAATGGTGGCCCCCAGGAACATGCAAATACACTTGCCCTAATTACCCTACCTAGCTCGAACTAACGAGCTATTGTAGACATACCCAATGCCCTGTGCCAGGCTCCGCAATGCAAACCTGCATTCATTTCAGTTTGCTCTTGCACTCAGATCTCGGCTGCCTGGGGGCAGACCCTGCCTGTAAGCCTTCCCCAAAGCTCTGGTCCTGTGCCCTAGGGCCGAGGGTTGGGGGAATTCAGTGCAGGGCGAAGCCGTTCTGTCTGAGCAGGGGAGAACTGGCTCTCGATGTTCCCAGAGGATGCAAACTGTCCTTTCGGGTTCCCTGATGGGCAGCAAGCCAGGGTGAGTCTGGAAGGGCCCATCTAAATGAACGTCTGGGACAGGCCAGCCCAGAAACAGCTTTGCACAGGGCTGCCTTTTCACCTGTCCCCGCCCGCCTGCTCTCCTCCAGGGCGCTGCAGTGGGTGGGGGCGGGCCGGCTGGCCCTGAATCGCCACACAGTGAGAAGAGAGGCCAGAAGTAGCGTGGCCTTCTCAGCATTACAACCTGGGCTTTCCAGTGAGGGCCGGGAAGGCCAAGCTGGGGGTTAGCGACATGGCGGACGAGAGGATGGTGCTGGGAGAGTGAGAAATGTGCTGACAGCTCACCCAGCTGGCATCTGCTTGCATTGGGGCAGCAGGGTTTGGCCCCTTTCGTTTCTGTGGGCCCCCGTTTCCATGGAGCTGGTGTTTTCATCCCATCTGCACACAGTGCAGGGGAGTCCAGCCCCTCCAGTGTTGTGGGTCAGCATCTTCTGAGCGCCGAACCCCGCTCCTCTGCCTCCCCCCACGCGCCAGAGCAGTGACAGAAATGAGGCAGATGGGGACTGGCTTATGCCAGGGCAGCAGCTGGGGAATTATGGACCATCCCAGGCAGGAAGTTACCAAGTCCCTGCTCCATGGCTCCTCGCCACACACTGTTCTGGAACCCTGCCCTGCCTCTGTCGCGGTGGTACCCAGGCACCAGGAGGAAGGTGTGACTGTCCCTGCCCATCCCCCGGGGAGGTGCCGCCTCCTGCTCTCGATGGAGACCTGTGGCACAGAGGGGGGAAGGGACAGAAATGAGGACTGGACGGAGTTGCTGTGGGCCCCTGCCTGGGGCCATATGTACCTGTGCAGCTCCCATGAACTGCTGGGATGGGGCATTGGGAGCCGATCCGTTCCCAGGGACTGCGCTTCCCCGAGGAAGGCTGCCCCTTTCCCAACACAAAGGGGAACCAGGGACCCAGAGCCACCTGCCGGCCTCTGCTTCGCAGGAAACCCAAGGCCC
Organism: Pelodiscus sinensis; assembly: GCF_049634645.1. Taxonomy (NCBI): domain Eukaryota; kingdom Metazoa; phylum Chordata; order Testudines; family Trionychidae; genus Pelodiscus; species Pelodiscus sinensis. The sequence continues at coordinate 26,092,040 of NC_134732.1, forward strand.
AATTCAGCGCGATGACGCCGAACGGTCCCTACTCCTGAGTCGCTGCATAGGCTAAGCTAGGGCAGGAGTCGGCCTGACTGTCACCATGTTGGGGGCCCCTTTGGCAGCACTGACAAAGGGCGTTTTCTTGAAAAGTTCATTTCCTGCGACGTTTGACACAGAACATCCTCGCCCAGAAGCGACACCTTCGTCACCGTCATTCGTAACAAAGAGCCTGGGCCTTTGGCTTGGGAGGGGTGCTCTAACCAGCACGAGCTTGCTTTGCTGCCGTGCTCAGTGCAGTCTCCCTGCCGGGCTGTGATTTTCGGGTTCTAGCTGTAAATCTGAAGGCGACTGGCCAGGCCTTGCTAGCGCCCAGCGTCCATCCAGGCGGTCCCAGGCCTTGGCGCCAGGGTAGCGTAGCTGGGAAGGGAAGCCTCTTTCGCAGTGTTGCTTTGGGTCACCGGGGTGTGTCGTGTGACACTGAACGAATCCCGGCGGAGGAGCCGGTGTCCCGTCAGGCAGCAGGACACCCTGTTCTGCGAAATGCTTGGTGCCGGGGACAGTCGCTGAGGCAGTAAAACAGCCCCTGGAAACACTAGCTGAAGCCTGTTGCACCCTTCTGGGTCCTTGTGGACCCTGGTCCCAGGGAGCAGGAAAAGGCAGAGGTCAGAGGGGGAGACTGGTCTGGGTTGGTACCACAGATGCCCTGTTTGCCATGACCCTTTGCAGTGGGAGAGGCGTCTAAAGGACCTTTTAGGGCCACCTCTGGGCTGTGGTCCCTGGGCAAAAGGCTGCCTCAGGAAAACCCTCCCCCCGAGAGTCTGGAACGTCGGCGTTGCAGGAAGGAGGAAAGTAAAAGAGCCGCTTGGCCGCGGTTTCCTCTCCCACGCCCGCTTGTGCCACTGCTGCTGCCGAGGCAGAGAGGATGGGACCCTGGAAGGGATTTAGGCGCCTACGTTCTGGGTTTGGCTCTACTTCAGTCCACAAAACTCCATCCTCCCCCGTTGTTTGTAGGGCAGTAGCCATGGGCCTGGGCCCCATTGTGCTAGGCCCTCTAAGCTGGTCCTTCCCTCAAGAGCAAGCACAACACACTGCTCAGAAGGCAACAAATCCATTCTCCGGGGGGGGGGGGATTTCTGTCCCCACAGAGATTAGTTCCCTTTATTTCCATATGACACAAACCTCGGAGTCAAAAACCTGACTTTGGGTCTTGCTTGCTAGCTCAGCTTTGGCAGACTGCCCATCCCCTTGGTGTCGGGGCACCTCACAATTATAAAGGCTGCACCTTTGGAGCTGTAACCCCCAAGGGCTGCTGGGAGAGGGTGCCTGGCTGGCAGATGGGTGGTTGCTCCTGGCAGGCAGATGGGTGGTTCCCCGTGTGGGTGCCAGCTCACAGAGAGGCGAGCTCCATAAGGGGAATCCATAGCTACCTTATCTACACGCCAACTGCCCGCCGTGGAACTGGGCGCTCGGGGGTTCTCCGGCTCAGTCACAAGGTGCTTCCAGACGGGGCTGACTGGGGCTCTCAGGGAGGATCAAGAGGAAAGGACGACGTGCCATTTGGAACGCAGCAGGAACACAGTTGTGTCAGCAGCTTGCTGGCCCCTGGATGGCTCGCAAAGGACCCTGAAAGCGAATTAAATGGAGATAAATTCTTCCCGTGCATAGAGCCCTCTGAACGTGTGACACGAAACCTGCAAAACCTGCTGATATGGAGCCTGCAAATGTAAGGCTTGCTAAACGGCAGGCTGGAAATGATCTGGACCCTTCTGCAATTTGGTGGAGAGAGAAATGATTGACACTAGGTTCCCATGCTGGAGTGGCTAATTAGTTGAGATTGATGAGTATGTGAAGTTGCTGAACTACAGCTCCAAGTGGCGCGTCAGACGATAAAAACCATAATGAAACTAGCAGGATCGGGGCGCCGTGTACTTCAAAGAACACACCGTGCCTGGCCAGCAATGTGTTCCTTGAATCCCCACTGGCCACCGATGGCCCAGGTCGGGGCCCGTCTAAGAAGTACGTGAGGAAACCTTCGGAGGGTGCTTGGTGCTGGAAAAGGGAAGCTCCCTGAGACATGCCAGCCCTTGCTAGGCACTTCTATGGCGTGGGGATTAGATGGAGACAGTTGCCTGCTCAGCTGTGCACGTGATTGCCTGGCGCTGGGCAGGGAATTGCTGGGGGTACGTCTAGACTACACCTCTCTGTCGACCGAGGGGTGTAGTCTAGACGTACCCTGGGAGATGTCCAGGCAGGATGGTAGCTGGGAGAAAGTCGCTTTTATCGAGAGGGGAGTCTGAGTCTCGTGCCTGCCGGGTGGCCGTGCAAAGTGGCCTTCACAGCAGTGCAAAGCACATTTAAGCCTGGCGTGGCCCCTTTGCCAGCGTGGGGCCCAGGGGCCGTAGCTCTTTGGCTCCACCAGAAGGGAGAGAGAGCCTGTTCATATGCTGAATGGCCTCCGCCTCGCTCCACTTTCTCTGCAGCCTGTGAATCTCCCCGATCTGGGGCTCGACAGCCAAAATCCTGGAATTCTTTAGTGCCGGATGAGCGAGGCCAAGTCCTTCATTTCTTCACTCCGCAGCAGCATCCTAAGCACCTTCTTTGTAACTGCGAGGATCAAAGTCCCCAAACGAAAACGGGAGGAACTCGATACTTCTCCCCAAGCCTGATAGTCATGGACAATGTCCATTTTGTAAGTGAAACCTATTGGGGTTTGTGTAATACAATCCCCCGTCTGTCACCCCCACCCTCTTCTCCGTCTTCCTGACCCAGCTGCAGCTAAGGGACCGGACAGTAGAAAAACATGTCAAGCATGAAAAGCAGCAACTTGAGGGCAAACATGACCCCTCGACTGCTAGTTACAGAACTTCTGAAAGTACGTCAAGCAAGCAGAGTCAGCTAAAAAGGGAGGCCCGGGACACCTCATGTTGTGCAGGATGGGAGGTTAGGGCTTTGCTCTTTAGAACTGAAGTGTTTTGTTTTAATCATGGGGAGAGCTGCTGGCTCAGCCCTGTGTGAAATGGATTTAGAAACCCCGCGGAAGGAGGAATTTCTCCAAACAGCAAAGAAAACAAACGTCAGCAACAGGCAAGAACTGGGCAGCATTTTTACTACAGGAAATGTGGAGGATACCGAAAAGAGAAATTTAATTAGACGGGGAGTTTGATCCTGTGCGCTGTTATCGGTGACACCTCATCATTTCTAGACTGAGATGCGTTTCACTTGACACTGCTTTGGCCATCTTTGTCTTACGCAGCGTCAAAGGCACAAGTGTTCTAACAGAAACGGGGCGTTTCACAAGCAAACCGTTCACTTTGGGAATCTACATAATCAGCCGCAATGCATCTTCTGCGTAGCATGTGGGCTTTGATTGCACCACATATTTTGCTGTATTTTACTTTTGCAGGTAGAACACAGGGTTTGTTTTGTGCACTGGAAAATGCTAGCGATACCTATTTTAAACACAAGTGTAATGGTTTATAGCCCATAGAGGGATAATTACAAAGTATAGAATCACAGGTTTTATAGCAGGCTCTCCCAGGGGTGCAGTTAGGAAAACGGTATGTGTCATGTAGCCAATTTAGATAATGATTCTGATAAAGATAAACTGAATTGTTTATTATAAGTAATTGGGTCTACAAAGGCCGAAATGACACAGATGAGTGCACTGACTTAGAAACACTGAAAACAATACTCTGCCTCTGTGTGTGTCTGAGAGCTCTTTGCGCACATTGGTGGTTTCCTGCGAGGGCTGTGCGTGGAGGGCATGCGGCATGTTTCTAATGCCAACTGCAGCTTTGTAATGCTGCCGGCGTCTCAGGCAGCGCTGTGATTGGAACGGCACGAAGGGCTCTCGTTGCTGAGATGCCAAGGGTAGGTGACCTGTGAGTGTCTGTCTGTGCAGGAAAAGACTCGTTCTTGTGTGGGCAGCTCACCGATCAGGGACAATGGGTCTCGTTCTCAGGTCTGCCGGCTATGCAAGGGGACACCTGAACGCCAGAAAATGCAGAAGAAAGAAAGCACCAGCCGTTTTCCCTCAGTCCTAGGGCACATTCATAGCTGAAACTTAAGGAAACGGGCTGGTAAATCCAGCGTCACTTTTCCACAGGCATGAGATTACTTGTTGAGTAGATTATCTCTCTTGAGATAAAACGAAATCCTTCAGACTCGAGTGGAGTATCTTGTCTAGCCTATTAGTATATGACAAGATGCAGTTTGGGTCCAGTAAGCCTCTATCAATCACAAGAAGAAGTAAAGCCCTAATTATCATTTAATTGCTGCCTTCAGCTCCGGCTGCCCTTCTTCACAGCTCTCTGCATCCATCTGAGATTAGGTTGCACTAAAATGAGAACCGTAAAGGGCCAGCAAAGGTGTGAAATTCCCTGGGTAACTAAATTAAGGGCAGGGTGGTTTTGCTGCTGGGGGGCGGTTCTGTCCCTTATGAAGACAGAATGAGCGAGGGCAAAGGGGAATAACTGGGAATTGGCAACAATAGCTCTTAGCCATTTGTTCACTAAAAAGAATGACACCGCACATGCCGCTTTGGCCAAGCCCGAGGGGAACAAAGGAAATGCAGCTCATCTCCATTTGATTTTATGCTAATATTTGTGCTGGGAGTTATTTTGTTTAACAAGAAAATGCTCTAATACTCACCCGCCGGAAGCAGGCCACTAAGATAACTTTGATTAACGAGAGTTGTCTTTTCTTTGTTCCTCTTCTAGGGCACTTGGATGCTATGTGGGATGGGGCTTTAACAGAGCTCCATGTTTACGTTTAACTCTAGGCATTCAACATGCCAGGTGTATTTTTTTGCAAATTGCAGCAGCCAAAATCTGTCGTTATGAATTTCTGTCTAGGCAACAACACTGAAACCTGACATCAACCCAGGAGATGCCTTGCGTGCTGTCTAACTTACAAATAGCCCGTCCATTTTCTAGGAGAATTATTGGCCATTAGCACCCGAGGCAGAGACTTTTATTCATAGAGTGTAGAGCGGGTGCTGACCGGTACTTTGGAAATGCACAGGGAACCCAAGAAGGACTGTTTGTCCTCCTGAGTCCAACAAATATGTAAAACAAGCCACTTGGCTTTTAAAAGTGAGCCCGGCCTGCAAAGTTGTACTGGCCACGTAACCATCGTCAGATAAAGAACAAAATGGCCGCCATCATTTACCATTCTGCTCAGCAGGCTAATGCTGCTCCTTGTCTCCAGGCGGCAGCTCTCCCCGTGCATGTCCACCAACGGCTGACGTGTGCCCTCCTTCCAACGGGTCCATGTTCCAAGGTCCCAACAGGTCCAGTGCACCGAGAAGACTGTAATGAAGGCAGTGGAACTTGGAGGGCGAAAGAGCCCTCTGAAATCGTAAGGTTGTGTGGGAAGGCGCTCTAAAGGCAAAGTTTAAAAGGTCCGTTGAGTTCTTAGCCAATGACACAAAATAAAAACAGGAGCCTGATGCGTTCCAGTGTCATTTCCTAACAGTAACATTTCAGCCAATGCAGTGTGCGTACAATTAAAGTTGAGGGGTTCACAGCCATCCACACCCCTTCATAACCACTCCCGCCCCTGTTCTTCCATGATGTACAGTCCTGAGCCGCTCAGGGCTGCACTTTTATTAGGGATCATAAACAAAACTTGGTTGGCTCCTGGTGCGAGAGAGACACCAGGGCTCAGGACCACCCCTAAACGTGCAGGGCATTTCTTTCCTCTCGGAGGCAGTTTCTGGGGAACACAGTGTGACAGCAGTGAGGTCGGTGCGTGAGGGCAGAGGTAAATATGGGTATAAAATCAGCAAATGCAGTGCCGCGAAGGGAAGTGTCTTGTTTGCTCCCTACGTAGCCATGTAAACTCTGCACACCCTGAGAAATGGTTGTTTCCCCCGTAGCTAGCCTTGGAGTCTGTGTTCACATGCACGCTGATCAAACACCTCTTGTGCAGGTCATGTGCCTCAAGCGTTAGGAAACCTGGATCCCAGGTAGATGAAGCCGCAGATGATGGTTTGTGCGGATGAGTGACCCCCTGCTTAATGCACAAGGAAGCCGACTAGAAAACGTTACAGATGCTTTGAGACTAAAATTGCCGCCCTTTCCCAGGAGGCGTTCAAGCAAGGTGGCCGTGGCTTAAGCTCTCGAAAAGACTAATGGCGCAGGCCAAGGAAGCTGCAGTGTAGACGCAAAGCAGACTGGGAGTTGGACGCGTGCAGAGATGGAGCGAGGGCTAGCGGGAGGACTCCATGCCTCCAGGGAACAGAGAGGATCCTCTTCCCTTTCCGCCGTACGTCCCTTCGACACAGCGAGGGCAGCAAGAACCGTGAAAGACCAGACGCGCCCAGCTCGTCTCGCCGCCTGCCAGGCTCTGCCGCAAGGATTCCACTTGGTTTTTCAGACTTTCGGAATGTCTGGTCGTTCCCCAAGAAGGGGCCCGAGAAGTCCAAGTCCAGAGAGCTGTTTGTCGCTGCATTGGGGGCATGTCACAGACTGGCCTAGGTCTGGGGCCCTGCACAGGTTTTGGCTGGACAGATAGGAGAGCTTTGGGGTCTGGGATACAAAGTTTCACAAACTTTCCTGTACAAAGCCAGTTTATTAAAATGGTGAATTGTTCCCCTCTGATAGTTACAGCTCATTAGTTAATGCCTCCTCCTCCACGCCCAGCGCCCCTCCCGCTGGTGTGCACCCGCACCTGGGACACTGGGCATGGGGGGCTTAGTGCTGCAGTGTCCCCCAGGTCTCACTTAGAGCCCTGCTGTTCTAGGCCTTGCCCAAGCTGACATCAGTGTGACTCGCAGGGGTCTGTGAACGCTGGAGCAGGGCTAATTTAGCACCTTATGGGCTAAGTTGAGAAGGGGGGAACCCATCACCATGCCCTTCTGCACGTGCCCCAGAAATGCCCCAAGATCTAGAGGACTCAGACAAAACCTGCACTGCTCATTTACAAACCAGCATCTGATTTTTCAGTGTGAAAATTCTGTACCCAATATTTACTGGCATTGAAGGGCTCAGGAATGGGGGAGGGAACGGCGTGAGACCTTAATACTGAAAATAGCGAGGCTCCAAGCCAAGAACATAGCAATTCTTAGAGAATTGGTGCAGCTTGTGTAGCATATTGTTCTTTGTTATGAATATAAATTGGGTGTCATAAGCCCTTATCATTAATGCATGAGATTTTTTTTATCTTTAAAAAGAAAGTCATTTTATTTTAATAATCCACATTACTGTTCCATTGCAAGAACCCCCTGAAACCGCGTTAAAAACAACCAAGAAAGTAAGTTCTAAGATGCAGTTCTGCAGGAAAGCCGCAGTTGTCAAACGGGGGTGGGTGGTAGGCGCGCCAGCTGAAATCCCCAGCAATGCGCAGGGTCAGAGGCTAGAATTTCAAGGCGGGTGCGTTACAACAACACCCACTGGAGTACGAAAGGGGCATTGCCGGGCACTTCTGCCTTTCAGGTACAACGTCCAACTCCAGGAGAAGCCCTGGGGCAAAGGACGCCCAAGCCAGCGTCTGCACTCAGACATTGCATGTGTTGTTTCTCTGACTCGCTTGGGTGCCACCCATGCTTACGTGAGGGAAGGGACTAGGAAGGGTCAGGAAAGGCTGAGTGGTTCAGCTCCACTCTTGGACATCATGAGTCTGAGTCTTAATCTCACCCTCAAGACCAATGGGTGCCTGATCCATTAGGTCGGGGTCGTTAGGGTGGGCAGACGCTATGCTGGCCACACCACTTCCTGCTGTACTTTTGCCTCTGAAAGGGATGTGCCATCACTGTGCCAGCGTGAGGAGACGTTGGCTTGGAGGAACTTTGACCTTCCCACCCCAGCTATCGGGGTTGCAAGAATCGTTCACTTTTTAAGAATTCGGATGGAAATTTTTCATAACTCACAGGGTTCTTTCATTGCATTGGGGATTACGTCTTTCACTCCGAGCCTGATTTGCTTCCAACAACAGCAATAATTGCCCATACTTTTACTCAAAAATAATAAATAGACCATAAATGGTGAGTAGAGAGTTTACATTCCCAATGGAAAGAATACATCTGTTAAGATGAGTTTCATTAAAATGTTAACTGAAACAGACGGGTGAATTTTAAAATTGATTCCATCTTTACTCAGCATATCCAGAGCTCGATTGAAGACTGTAGTTATGAAGCATTCTTTAGTTAAGAAAAACAAAAAACATGCTATAAAGGAGCCCTTCTCTCTCTCTCTCTCTCTTTCTCTCTGGGTCAGTATCTCAACCTCTTGATTAGATTTGGGATCTACTAATTAGATATAATTCATTATCTGCAAAAATGAGATCAGAAATCAAGAGCTGCTTTTCAAAATAAGGCGATCTTTCCCCTCATCCATCATGGCTATAAGTAACCAATTTAAAGTCAGACGAATGCATAACCACCATTATTACCTTGTCATAACTAGTTAGAGAGAAAGACCTGGAATAAGCTGGCATTATAAATGGTTTTTATCACATTATTTTGCAGTTATTTGTCAGCCACTTTGCTTAAGATAAATGCGGAACAAATAATCAGATTATACAACTAAATTATGGGAAAGATTTTGTGTTAATTGCGAAAACACTTCTGCAAAAGCAACTCTCCATATTATAGGGCAGAATTTACAGACTTTCTTTTTGGGAGAAATTGGGCTGAAACCATTTTCAGATATTTGGATTCAAAGAACTTGGAGGGTAGGGAATAAGATACTGGAAACCAATCTTCCTGCAACCTTTACAAAAGAACACTCATGACAGCCCCTGGAAGGTACTCATGATTAAGGATCACTTACTTACACAAGTAACAGCTGAGAGATTGGTCCGTAAATCACCATCCCTTTTTTAACCCTACTTTTTTGTTTTGCATGTTGTTTTTATAGCTGGCTTTCATTAGCTGAGCATTCTAATTACAGTAAATAATAATGAATTCCTCCATTAAAACATGTAGGATCTAAGGGTATGTCTACACTACCACCCTAGTTCGAACTAGGGTGGTTAATGTAATCAACTGGAGTTGCAAATGAAGCCCGGGATTTGAATTTCCCGGGCTTCATTTGCATATTTCCGGGCGCCGCCATTTTTAAATGTCCGCTAATTCGGACTCCGTGCCCGCGGCTATACGCGGCACGAACTAGGTAGTTCGGATTAGGCTTCCTATTCTGAACTACCGGTACACCTCATTCCACGAGGAGTAACTGTAGTTCGGAATAGGAAGCCTAATCCGAACTACCTAGTTCGTGCTGCGTGTAGCTGCGGGCACGGACTCCGAACTAGCGGACATTTAAAAATGGCGGCGCCCGGCAATATGCAAATGAAGCCCGGGAAATTCAAATCCCGGGCTTCATTTGCAACTCCGGTTGACTACATTAACCACCCTAGTTCGAACTAGGGTGGTAGTGTAGACATACCCTAAAAGACTTAGCCAGCTGTGCTAAGGAGGGGCAGGTGAGCTAGTAGAAGGAAAATGTGCAATACAAGGTTGGAAATGGAACTTTCCTGTGGGGGCATGCACTCCGAAAGCAGGGTGCACAGGCAGGCCCAGCACAGACCATGGGAAGTGCACGTTGAAACGAAACAGTAGCCAGGAGTCGGGTATGCGTTCAGCCTCGTGAAACTATTGTCACTAACAGCGTTGTTTGTTCTAGGCTGTTATGATTGATTGCTGTTATTTCTACCTCTGGGGCTCCAGTAGACAACATGGATTTGATGTCCTCGGTGAAATCCTGACTCCTCGGAAATCAAAGGAACTTTGCAGCTGACTTCATTGTAGCCTGAAGCTCATGCCATGTTACATAGCATAAAGTTTAATAAGGACAAATGCAAAGTACTCCACTTAGGAAGGAAGAATCCATCTCACACATACAGAATGGGAAGTGGCTGACTAGGAAGGAGTCCAGCAGAAAGGGATGTAGGGGTCATAGGCTAAATAGGAGTCAACAGTATAACACTGTTGCAAAAAGCGCAAACATGATTCTGGGCTGCATTAACAGGAGTGTTATGAGCCAGACACAAGAATTCATTCTTCCACTCTACTCTGCGCTGATTAGACCTCAGTTGGAGTATTGGGTCCCATTCTAGGTGCCACATTTCAAGAAAGATGTGGAGAAATTGGAGAAGGTCCAGAGAAGAGCAACAAAAATGATGAAAGGTCTGGATAAGATGAGCTATGAGGGAAGACTGCAAGAAATTGGCTTGTTTAGTTTAGAATCTCCTTTGCTTGTGTCCAAGCAAAATTTCAGCTGCTGGAGCATAGCAAGCGGGAAATCAGCAAAAAATATTATTTGCTTTACACCAAACTCTCCTCCAAAACCACATTTTTACATATTTGAGTGACCGTTCCTGGCTCTACTTTAATTTGACGTTGCCTTACAGTGACGTGTAGGTGAGAAAAATCATGTAAAGGTGCCTCTGGTGAGACCCTCTGTTGTTTTATCTTTCATTAAACTTCAGCTGGTTAAAAGGGTAAAAAAGTGGCAGTTTACAGCACAGAGCGAGCCTGATCCAGAAGAAGAGCCAAGATTCTAAGCAGCTGCAGAGGACGAGCCGTGCGCCATGGCATTATGACTTTCTTCCCTCAAAGCCTGAGCGCTCGCTAGCCCGGGCAGGGAGGGGGGTTTCTAGCTTTTCAAACCCAAATGAAAATTTCATGCCTTCTGCCAGTAAGCCACTGCCACCAGTCACTCAGAGAAGACTGCTGCGTTTTTAAACTCTGCAGAGGGGCGGAAGCCTGGAAATTTGCAAAGGCAGTGGTTCCAAGCAAACCCTCACTTTACAATGCTGCTTTCGCATTTGTGCCCTTCATGCTGTTGTGGGATTCACTTTGTGTTTCAAAACAAATCATTTTCAAAAGCCCCCCTTCCCCAGAAAAAAAATTCCGCCGAAGTTTGCAATCAGAGCTCGTGTAATGGCCTGATCAAATACTAGGATCGTAACAAGCTTGGCTCCTTTCTTGTTAATACAGTTTAGGTGGTGGAAGAGTGAGAAGGCTTGACAAACTGTTAGCATTAATATACTGAGCGTAATGAACACCAACCACACAGCACATGGTGCTTGTCTGCTTATTGGTGAATTTAACTCACTTTAATTGCAGCGTTACTTACGTGATGGAAATGTTGCCCTCAGAGGAACCATTTGGGTGAGGAATAATGTATTTGTGTAAAATAATAAAAAAAAAACAGGCTAGCAGATAATCTGCTGTAGTAAATTATGGTTTAATAATTATTAGCTGGATGGCGTTTGGCTTAGGGTTAAAGCGGAGGCACTTCTGGAAAATAGGATAAAAGCTTGCCTGAAGCACAGCCCTCCGGCCTCTTTTGCAAGGGATACTGGTGGCAAGACATTCACTAGAGCACCTGGGAATAAATTGAGTCTGCTGGGAGGAGAATGTACCCACCCTAAGGGCATGTCAATGAAATAGAAGGTGACAGTCACCCCGAGGCCGGTTTTGACCATATCACATGGGTCTCTTGATTCTATTGACGGTTCTACGCAGCAACCTGCCCTCTTGGCATGTCTGACACCTGGGAGGTTTTCTGTGCGAGTGGGAGGTGTAAGACCTTTCCCCTCTAGCACAGAGCTGATGCCGTAGGCAATGGGACACTGGTGGTGTTAGGACGTCCCTTATGTCTGTCATTTGTACTCTGAACATTGAATATCATCCCCATTATTCATGCTCGCATGCTAGAAACAGCTGGTCTTCAAGGGAAATTACCTAATGAATCAACAATAAGGCTATTGTGTAGGCGTGACATTTCTGATAATAAATTAATGCTTTCAAGAGATTGACCACACTTGTCTGGGTTTGTAAGTTACAAATTCAGCTGCAGCTCCTTGTGCTGTTTTACCGCACTGCAAACCTTGGCGTTTCACAGAAAACAATCCTTCCAATTTCTAAATCTACCTCTCAGAAATTCCCTCTTCTTTTACCGAGAATAATTCAGGCAAGGTATTTCTGACTGGGGCTTGCAAATGATTTTCATTTGCTTTTGTTTGAATCAATAGTCTTTGTTGTGTCATATTTATCTTTGAATGAAATATGGAATTTAAATATTTTTATAGTGGAAAATGTAAACAGGCTATGAATGCAAGGGTTACATTTTTATTTCATTTCGATGAATTATGCGTTTTTCTATTTTATATATGCCTGCACTAGAAGGATTAATTTTTCAGAAACATTTTCATGGCATGGAAAAACAACTAGATAATCTATTCCTAACTTTCCAAAATTATCTGGACATGCCTTATTTATTTAAAAATGCTTGGCCCATGTGAAATATGCTTCAGAGATTTTTATTTTAAAACATGCTTCTCTGTGCATTTGCAGGTGTTACTTGTCTTTTGCTGTGTGCAGTGGACACATATGATCAGTTAGCAGTTCAAAAAATGATTCTCTACTTCCTCTGAACTGAATGCAAATGATAGAGAAATACAGGCCCAAGATCTGCTGCAAATTCTGTGTTTTATCTCTGTGGAATTCTGTGGAACCAGTTCCTTAGGTTTTAATACTAGGAATCTTTTCATAACCATCCAACAAGTAAAAAAGGACAGCACTTCTGTTTTTAGCCAGATTTCTTGGGGGCAAAATGCATACTTGCAGGATATGAATAAAGTAGGCTAAGGTAATTCAAGCCGGGAAGGAAGTCTGTATTCTTATGCAAGTAGTTGTGGAAGTTAAAAATAAGATCAAGGCAGAGAATACATGTTTTGGCAAGTATTCTGAATATAAAGAACAGCTACTATGACTGTATTTGTTTCTTTTGCTTTGCTAATGGTGCCTTCATTATATAAATGTGTAGAGAACGCCGTGTCTCTCCCTGCTGATACAGACCGTGTTCTCGGGGGCTGCAGTATGTCACTTTACGATTTGATAGTGGAGGGTTCACCCCACCAGGCCCGCTCCAGCAGCGATGATTTCTGTTTGAACAGTTCACCTGCTGCCTCCGTTTGATTAGTTCCGGTGCTGGCTCCGCGCAGTGTCTTGGGCTGTGGAAAGCAGGGTGGTTTTGAAGAGCCAGTAACTGTCTTCTCCAGCCCCAGAGAGCCCAGAATTGCCCACAGCAAAGTGATTGGCTGACAAACCGGTTGGTGATGCAGGCTGAATTTGGCACTTTCAGCCAGAGACCAAGGAACCAGTTTGCATACAGGAAGAGCCACCCTGACCCTTCCGAGAGACATTTTCGGACACGCGAGTGTGCACACGCCCTGGCATTACAGACCAGGAGTGGAGCCACCGAAGAGCTGTGAAAAGTGCTGTCTGTGTGGTGTGTTTCTACCACGGCAAGCCTGTGCTTGCAGATCACTCCCCCTCCCCCGAGCTAGTGCTGTGTTCGTAGGAGCTGTAGAGAAGTGTCTGGCAGGAGCCTTGCCTAGTGGTTACACGAAGGAGGAGGAGGTGGGCGATAGGAGCTGTACCCCATTGGCCTTGAGCAAGTCACGTAGTTTTCACTAACTGTTGACTCCTCACTTCTTTTTCTATTGCAAAAAAAGCAAACACGATTCTGGGCAGCATGAACAGGAACATTGTGAGCAAGACACAATTCCTCTCCACTCTCCACTGACTAGGCCTCAAGGGGAGAATTGTGGCCAGTTCTGGGCACCACATTTCAGGAAAGATTTGGAGAAGGTCCAGAGAAGAACAACAAAAATGATTAAAGGTCTAGAGAACATGAGCGATGCAGGAAGACTGAAACAACTGGGCTTCTTTAGTTTAGAAAAGAGAAGACTGAGAGGGGCCATGGGAGCGGTTTCCAGGTATCTATAAGTGTGTCACAGGGAGGAGGGGGGAATTGTTCTCCTTGGCCTCTGATGATAGGACAAGAAGTGATGGGCTTCAACCTAGACCTACCTTGCTGCAGTTGGACATTAGGAAAAACTTCCCAACTGTCCGGGTGGTGAAACACTGGAATAAATTGCCCAGGGGGGTTGTGGAATCCCCATCTCTGGGGATATTTAGGAGCAGGTTGGACAGCCACCTGTCAGGGATGATCTGGATGGTGCTTGGTCCTGCCATGAGGGCAGGGGACTGGACTTGATGAGTCTCGAGGTCCCTTCCAGTTCTTGCATTCTATGATTCTTTTGGCGCATGACTTGAGACACCTAGGACTTGATTTGGAGGCGTGCCAACCTGGAGCTGGGCCCATGCCCAGGAAATCAGGCCCCAGGAGTCCCCCCCAATCCACAGACACTTGACAGTGTACGGCCTTTACTTCTACATCTGTGAAATGGGGTGAGATGGTGACTCGCTGCACAGGAGTGTTGTGAGCTGAACCCTTAGTGCTGGGAGATGGCCCTGGGGGAGAGTTCAGGCAGGACAGGGGCAGTGGTCACCACATCCGGCCCTTCTGCGCACTGGGGAGCAGAGCGCGCCAGGCCTCGGGCAGTGGCTGCAGCGCTGGGGACGGGGTAGGGGTCGTTGTTGGGTTGCGCTGGGGACGTGCTTGGTTTTATGAAGTCGGTGGTTTGATGGAAGGGAAATCCTGCTGGCAGGAAAGAAACCGTCACTCGGTACCAGAGACCTTTTCAGTTACCACCCGGCGGCTCCATGGGACCTGAATGAAACCCTGCTGGGCAGGCTGCCGGCGGTCGGGCAGGCTGCTTGGCCCCCTCCTGCCCATAGAGAAGGGCTGTCCAGCCATTCTTGTGCTGCTGGCCTGCCTGCTGCTCGGCAGGACCAGCCCCTTCTGCTCAGGCTCAGCCCCGTGGGCGAGGAAGAGCCTGGGTTGCTGCACCCCCCTGTGCCGGGCCTGGGCCAGCCCACGCCTCCCACCTCTGGGTGCTGCTTGGCCAGCGGTTGAGGGCCCCACATCTCCCTGGCCTGAGGCGCAGACGCCGTGTTCTCGTGGCAGGCAGGAAAAGGCTGAGCCCCTTGGCCGGCCGAGGAGGGGCAGGCGAGAGGGCCCGGGCTGGCGGCTCACAGGGGCTGTGCCGGGGGAGGCCCGGGGCAGAGGCCAGGCTGATAAGGCAAGTGGAGGGAAAACTTCTTCGGGCTGAGTCAAAGCCTGCTTCAGGCTGATGTGAGAACATGCCCGTCAGCTCAGCCAGTGCTAAGAGCCACACCCAAGGCTGAGCCCCGGCGCCACTGCCATGCTGCCCCCGCCCCCGCCCCTCTCCCGAGGGGGAGCCCTGGCCTCGCCCCATCTGCCAGGTGCTGGCACCACCTGGGGAGGGGCCAGAGCAGCGAGGCCAAGCAGCAGCCTGTGCACAGTGCCCCTGGGCAGGGGAGATGAGGGCAGTGGCTGAGCTGGGCAAGGCCCTAGGAGCAGGGTGGCCCCCAGCAGAGCCCATCCCAGCTCCCGCTTCCCGCAGGGGGCTCAGCTCTCCAGGCAGCCCCCCCCCCCCCGGCTCCAGCTCCAGCTCCGCCCCAGGTTCGGGTGGTTCCACCCCCAGCTTCCCTACCTGGTCCCAAGAGCAGCTTTCCCGGCCGCTGCGCCCCCCACCAGCCCCTGCCGGCTCCGGGGACGCTGCCAGCAGGGAGGGGGGCTGGTGGCAGCTCTGGGGGGGGCTGTTGTGCCTCAGTGGCTTTTCCCAAGAGTCCCCGCAGGACCTGCCCCAGCCGGCAGAAGCAGGACTCGTTCCCGGTAAAGGACCGAGATGGTTCATCCCCGGGGCCCTGCCATTTCCCTGCCTGCCTGGGACGCCGAGGACTGCCCTGGCCGCCTGTGCCTCTGCCCAGATCGCCGCTGAGAAGGGAGGGAACCCCCTGCCCGGTGTCCAGGAGCAAACAGTGGGTGTTGGCGGCGCGAGAGGCCCCTGTGCCTGCCCCGCGCGTGGGAACAGCTCTGCGAGGCGGCTGCGGGGATGAGCGCAGGGAGCTGACACGGCATCCGACCCGCTGCTCCGCCATTCCGCCTGGCTCCACTGCGCGCCTTCCCGGCCCCGGCCTGCCTCTGGCATCGCCGGCGGGGAGCCCCATTCCCTCGCTGTGGGCTGTCCTGTCAGGGGCTTGCTCAGCCTGCCCTCCACCCGCCGTGGGCCTGGGTGCTGCGACCTCTGGGCGACCCGTTGTCCCTGCGTGACCCGGAGAATTGGCGGGGTGCTGCCGAGCCGTCAGCGGGGCCTGCTGCTGCCACCCTTGGCCCTCTGCTCCGCGGGGGAGCAGACCTCCTGGAGCTACAGTCACAGGCCTGTGGTTAAGCCTTCCTGATGGTGTCCCGCTGCTTTAAAAAAGGGCAAATTGTCCCACGTTTTCTCCCCCCCCCCCCCCAGTACTGGCGGGGCCTGCTGCTGGCTGGATCCCTGGTCACCCGCTGCCTGCCCAGTGGCTGACGATGGGGGTGGGCATGCAGGGCTGGGGGAACAAAGACGCAGTGTGTGGGGCTGGCACAGCCCCTCGTGTGTGCTTGCTCCCCGCCAGCAGAGCCCCCTGTCCCGTTTCCGGCGGTGGTGGCTGGTGAGCACGGGCAGGCGGCTGGCCACGTGTCCCTTTGCTGCGCGCCCATCGGCCCCCTCACTGGCCTCTCCCTGCTGGGCCCCAGTCCCCATTGCTCCTCCATCTCCTCCGTGGGGTCCCCTCCAAGCGCTCAGGGTATGTCTACACTACAAAGTTAGTTCGAACTAACGGACGTTAGTTCGAACTAACTTTAATAGGTGCTACACTAGCGCTCCGCTAGTTCGAATTTGAATCGAACTAGCGGAGCGCTTAGTTCGAACTAGGTAAACCTCATTTTACGAGGACTAACGCCTAGTTCGAACTAGCTAGTTCGAACTAAGGGCTGTGTAGCCCTTTAGTTCGAACTAGTGGGAGGCTAGCCCTCCCCAGGTTTCCCTGGTGGCCACTCTGGCCAACACCAGGGAAACTCTATGCCCCCCTCCCGGCCCCGGACCCCTTAAAGGGGCACGGGCTGGCTACGGTGCCCGTGCCAGGTGCAAGCCTGCCAGCACCCAGCTAGCAGACCCTGCACCTGGCACGGCACAGAGCCACCCACCCGATGCCCCCCAGCCCACCCCCTCTTGCCGGGACCAGGCTGGCGGCTCCCGGGAGCTTGCCCTGGACCGCAAGAGGCGGGCACCTTCCTGGGCTAGTGCGGACATCGTGGACCTCGTCCACGATCTCCGCACTAGGCACAGGAAAGTGGCCGTCTAGGGCAGGAGAGCTGCCAGCCTGGCCACCCAGGACCAGGTGTGCATGAAAATCAAGGGGGTCCACTGAGACCCCCGACACTGAGCCCTGAGCTTACAATGGCCGTCCTGGGTCAGACCAAAGGTCCATCTAGCCCAGTAGCCTGTCTGCCAACAGCGGCCAACCCTAGGGACCCTGGAGGGGATGGACCGAAGACAATGACCAAGCCATTTGTCTCGTGCCATCCCTCTCCAGCCTTCCACAAACTTTGGGCAGGGACACCACTCCTACCCTCTGGCTAATAGGACTCCATGGACCCAACCTCCATGACTTGATCTCACTTCCCTTTAAACTCTGTTCTAGTTCTAGCCTTCACAGCCTCCTGCAGCAAGGAGTTCCACAGGTTAACTATTTGCTTTGTCAAGAACAACAACTTTCTCTTACTAGTTTCAAGCCTGCTACCCATTCCTTTCCTTTGGTGTCCTCTAGTCCTTCTTTATGGGAACTCAGGAAGAACTTTTCTGAATGCACCCTCTCCACCCAACCCCTGCTTTTAGAGACCTCTATCCTGTCCCCCCTCCGTCTCCTCTTTTCTAAGCTGAACAGTCCCAGTCTCTGTAGCCTTTCTTCATCTGGGACCTGTTCCCAACCCCTGATCATGTTAGTTGCCCTCCCCTCTCCCAGCCTTTCTCTTCCCCTCTCCCACCTCCTTTTCCCAGTCTCCCCCAGTTTTTTTCAATAAAGACAGAGTCAATGTTGGAAGAAACGTTATCTTTATTTTGTACATCAATAAGAAGAGGGGCTAGGGAAGGGTAAGTGGAAGGAGGTGAGGGAGGAATGGGGTACGAGCCCCCGATGGGGAGGACTGGGCTGGCTCTGCGGGCTTCTGGGGGTGGAAGCTCTCCTGCAGCCCCCCAATTACTCCCTCTCCCCAGATGGCAGCCTGCGGCAAGTGCAGCCGGGCTGATGGCCGAGTGGTGTGATGTGCCCGGTGTGGGCACTCAGGGCACTCCAAGCCAGAACTTCTTTGCAAGCGGGGCAGCCCTTAGAACTGTCTGTCCGGGGTGGGGGTCGGGACCCTTTAAGCGCAGCCCTCGGCTAGCCTGAGACAGCATCTCCATGCTCTAAGTCCTCCTTTTATGCCCTGCCGGCACTGCTTCCGGCCATCCTTAAGCCCTGTTCAGAGTCCACTCAATGTGGACTTACTAGTTCGAACTAGCAAAACGCTAGTTCGAACTAGTTTTTAGTTCTAGACGCGTTAGTTCGAACTAGCTTAGTTCGAATTAACTAATTCGAACTAAGTTAGTTCGAACTAGCGCTGTAGTGTAGACGTACCCTCAGCTCCCCTCTGGCCTTGCGAAGTGCCCGGCGTGCCGGCCCGAGGCACTGCATGGGGAACCCTCCCTCCGCTAAGCTCTGGAGGGGCAGAAAGGAGAAGCGATTTCCAGCCAGTTCATGCCCCGAACCTGCAGCCCCCCGCCCCCGCGGCCCACAGGGCTGCTCCTCTGCCTTGGCACCCGCCCTGCTGAGCCACCTTCCGGCTGGGCTCGCTGCAGCCCTGCAGACAGGCTCCCTGGCCCTGCTGTTCAAAGCAGCCTCAGGACCCCCCTTCCTGCCCATGCTGTGGCCGAGAGACAGGAGGCGGCTGGGTGCTGCCAGTGGCCAGCAGCAGCCTGGAGGTGCCGGCTGCCTGCCAACACTGCGTGGGCCGGAAGGGACACGCTGTGTCCAGCCACCCAGGGGGCGGGCAGGGAGGGAGGGAAGAGAAGAGTCCTGAAAAGACACACGCCTGCTCGTCCCTTTGCCCCCTTCGCCCCTGCTGCGAGGAGCAGCTCCTGTCCCTTCCCCAAAGGCGGCCGCTGGCCCTGGCAGAACGGGTGGGGGCATGGGACCCCGTGTGTCCCCTGCATATCTTCTCGTGGGAAATCACACGGGTACTCCCCCCCCACCCCGTGTGATAGAGGTGACGAGGGGGATGAATGAGCTCCCCGGGGGGGAGGGGTGTGTGTCTCGCCCCTCCCTGTGTGACCCACGAAATCTCACAGGTGAGGTAAACAGAAAGAATCCAGCTGTGCAGTGTGTATGTGCAGCAGGTGCTCAGTCTTCTAGATGCTCTTTGAGTGTTTGTATGTTCAGTTGCCATTGAACTCGCTTAACACAAGTCATATCCCAGCTGTCCCCTGCTGGGTAGGGACCCACGGCTGCCCTGTCGCTCCGGCCGTGCTGGAGCCAGGAAGCTCAGTGTAAGGGCACTTCCCTGGCGGAAGAGGGAGCTGGAGAGGGATGAGCCGCCGTTCTGCTGTCAGCAGCGTGAGCCTGGGCCAGCTCCAAACCTTCCCCTCCGCAGCCCCCACGTGCCGGCACATTAGACGGTCTGGGATCGGTTCCGGGATCGGCCCGTGGGACGAACCATCCCTTCGGTGAACAGCGGCAGGGCAGCACGAGGAGGCTCAGGGCGACCTGGGAGCGTGGCCGAGGCTGCTCTTACCCGGTTGGTCATTGTGGGTGCCCATGGGGACTGCTCAGCTCACTGGCCGTGCAGCTGGTAACTCAGAGGTTGCAGAACCTGAAACTGGACCCAGTAACTCCGAGAACCGCCTGCCTTTCAAAGCTGCGTAACAGGAATGGGCTGTGTCCTTCCCCCGCCTATCCTGGGCCCCCCTTTATCCTCAGCCCCTCTGCTCTGCCAGTCCCCCCCGCATGGCCAGAGCCCCGGCTTGCTCCCTGGCCCCGGAGCGAGCATGCTGGAAGCAGTCAGAGCCTGGCACACGGCATGGCTGGCACAGGGATTAGGAGCCATAGCAGCTTGTTTACTCTGAGCACAGGGATGAAGCTAATTACAGGGGAGGGGCTTGTAATCACCAGAAGAGAGATTTGCATAATCATTTGGGTTATTGAAAACAGCAGCCATACGGCCGGTCCCCAAGGCCTGCATTCTGATTGGCTAACAGTGTGCTCCTCCAATCAGAGTACAGGGTTTTGCATGTGCACTAGCTAGAGGGCCTAGAAGTGCCTAGCTGAGCAATGAGCAGATGGGTAGCCGGGCCCAGTGGAATGAGCGATACCGTCGTGAATGGGACAGCGAGCGTGTGAACTGCATGCGATTGGCCTCGCTCGAACTTTTTCTCCAGATTCATAGAGAGATGGGGGGGAGAGGGGTGAATATTTGACTGGATCAGATTCTGTTGGCGAGAGGGAGACCCGCTCTGGAGCTGCACCGAGCCTTTCGCCCGGTCCCAGCCCTGCAGGCATTGCCTGATTCTTGCTGTTTCTGGCCGTCCAGCCTGGCAGGCTGAGGTTCTTTCCTGTGTCAGGTAACAGGCTTGTCTACATGGGCAAGTTACTGTCTGACTCAGGGGTGTAAAAAACACCCCCTCGAGTGCAGCAGGTTCCAGCGTGTGGACAGTGCTAGGAGCCCCGCGCCAGCGCTGTTAGCTACTCCCCTCGTGAGCCATGGTGCCATGACCGCACTGCGCTTCAAACTTTAACGTCTGGACACGGGCAAGTCATTTTCTAATTCTGTCACCCTCACCCTCTGGTTTCACTGTCCCAGGCCGATCCCGGAAAAGTTGGGGTGCGTTTGGGGGCATGGAGAAGCAGCAAGGATTCTGTCTCCCAAGTCCGGCTTCAAGGCCTGTTGAGTTTCCATGGTGATGGCCACAAATTCCTCACCAGCTCTTCAAAGTGAAAAACATATTTGTTTTGCTAGCGCAACTTTGTAGCACAAAAGCGTTCTCTCTCTCGCTTTTTTTTTTCCACATAACACCTGCTAATCTGCACTTGGTCCCTTTGAAGCCCCCTGCTGATCAGAAATTCAAATACATTTTTGCATGCTAATCTCCCGAGTAATCTGGAGCCTTCGCGTCTTTCATGTTCTGTCCATTAAACCCGTTTTCTTTATCAGTCACCAGAGGCAGCGGCCCTGTTTGCTCTCCATGATGAACTGAAGGGGAAATCGCGCCATTGGTGGCGGGTGCTCCCAGCTGGCCGCAGCACGGACTGCCCACGCAGGGTGTTTGAACCATTTACTCAGGCGCCACTCAAGGATTTAATCTTACAGCAAAAAGTGTGTCGCTTTCATGAGCTTCTTACTGGGCTGTGCACGGACCGTGTGCGCCGTGCTCCACGCTGGCCGCCAAGGCTGCGCTGGGAACACAGTGTGACCAGCGTGCTGCGGCTGAGGCATTGTGTTCTCTTGTTTTACAGTTCCACTCAACCTGAAACACGTGTGGCTGAAAACCCCCATGAATGGCTGTTCTCTCTCTCAACCCTGCCTGCAGTTCCGCGGGAGAGCTCCTTTCCCAAATGCAGGGCAGATACGGCTGTTCATACAGGCCTGCCTGTTACAGTGGCTCCCTCCCTTGCCGGCAGCCTTACAGTGAGCAGAGCTACCGCAGGAGGCACCCTGCTTCCTCCCTTCAAGCTGTGAGCAAGGGAAGCCCCTGGGGTGGCAGACAGCAACTACTGACAGTGCTGGGGTGGGGAACCGCCATTGTTTGCTCTGCAGCCAGACCAGCAAGCACGCTAGAGCCCAAACTGGAGAGAGGCCCTTGTCCAGGTCTTCTGGCGGGTCTCCCGGCTGCTGCACTTCCCTTGTGCTGGTGGATCAGTTCCTCCGGTCTGGCTTGCTCCCTGTGGTCATCCCGAGGCCGGCCCTGCCCACGGAGCTGTGCCGGGCCTTTGTGTCCAGGGCGATGGGGAAGAGGGAGAGATTCATGCTAAGCAAGGAAGAGCCAGGTCGCCAGCTGAACATTCATGGTTCTAGAGCAGCAGCATGTGGCCTCCTTTGGAGTCCGGCCAGCGCCACTGGACTGGCAGGTGCCACGAGTCACCGTCGCCAAGCTACGAGCGCTTGTCCTTGGAGATTCTCATTCCATTGATCCTTGCAGCTGGCGACCAAACCCTCAACCCGGATCCGGTCTAGGGAGGGTGAATTCCCCCTCCCCGCCGCCGCTCCTGCGGGCACACGCACCATGGCTGCACAGCCGCATTCCAACCCCTCTCCTGCACGCGACGTCTCTGGTCCGCGTGCCTTTGTTCAGCACCGTCTTCCACCGCCTCGTCCACATTCAGCCCACGCCAGCTGTTGTCCTCCATCCCGGTCGCCCAGGCCGACGCCCCAGCACCTACATCTGGACGGTTCAGTTTCAGAGAAGAGCAACCCACCGTCCAAGCCGGTGTCCGTTCCTCTGCAGAACGGCGACAGCCTCATGATAGTAGCGCAGCTGGTGTCAGGGCTTTGCTTGTCTTTTGCGCCATAGCAGGCCGCCCATTTGAAAGCCAAACTCCCCAAGGGGATGCAGAACAGTGGCCTTTGGTTCAGCCAATCACAGCCCACGCCTAGGAGGGAATTAGCGCCGCTGTTCCGTCGGTCCCCGCTGCAGGTGAGGTTGCTCCGGCCCTTCCCATCCATGCTTTGTGGCCTCCTGGCGAATGGGAGAAGTAAGGCCGAACTTGCCTGGGTGTATTTTTATTCAGACTCATTTTGAGTAGCAGCTTAGACTGGAGATTTGCTGAGTAAATAGTCTCAACAATAATCTCAGCCTGATTCCAACTAATTAAATCCTGTACAAACATCCCTCTCTGGGCCAATATAGTGAAAGACAACGAAAACACAGAAACCAGACAGAGCTTTCCTCCAGATTTTGCCCAGCCCTTTAATCCTGTATCTTTTGAAAGATAGTAACGTCCTTAAGATGAGGGGGTCAGCCTTCTTGCCCTCAGCATCAAGCAGTGGAATTTTTCAATAATGAACAGCTGGGTCAGCAGCGACACAAAAGCTGCTGTAATATCCTGTAGGCTTACGGGGCACAACAGAAATCCCAAAGCAAATCATGATGTACACAGAATGGGACCATCCTTTTCTATTAAGGAGGCCGCTTCAAACCCGCCTCAACACCACCTTTTCTCCAGCTTTTTGGAGGTGGGATTATCCCCTGCGTATATTTAATCACACGTTCGGGGATGGATTTGATTGCCTTTTTAGAGTCGGAGTAAGTCAAAGAACTAGACTGAGGGCTCTTTCTCCTCTGTGCTCCATTCAGGCATTCTTGGCTGTGAGATATTTACAAACAAGCATTTAGATTCCCAAGTTTTAGTATTGCTGCATACAGTGGACATGGGTTTCATGCAGCCAAGTGAAATTCAAAGCTCTATAAATTGTCAGTCCTGGCTCTGAGCAAGTGCAGGCTTATTGTTGCAGCTTTTAGCCTTTTTCTTCCTTTGTGCTTCCTATGGAATAGATGACCTTCTTCAGGAGGAGAGAGATGAAAGCGAGCTCATGAACTTTTCTTTAAAATGCCCATTAAGGCAAAAAAGCAAATCAAGGTGAAGAAAAAAACGAAACCCCAGTAAAACCATTTTTATGTATTACAAAAGTCAATGTACAATATACGTGAGATAAGTTAGAGATTCCTGATTAAAAGCAGTTTGTGTCAAGGAAGTTACCACTTGCAACATGGAGAACATCTGACAGTGATTAAATGGAGCTAGCTATTAGATTTTTCCTAAAGAAACAATAGTTAAACATATCTCCACAAGTATGAAACACTTTATGTACTGTATCTGGGACACCTCATTTAAATTGAGTTAGATGGAACAGACACACTAAGCCTAGCTAGTAGGTTATTAAGAATATAAACCTGGTGCCCAAGAATTTACAATCAGTTATATGGGAGGTATCCTGACTTTCCTCCTTTTCCTAGTGCTTTCATTCACTAAGCATGTGCTGTAAAGATGTCACATTTGCAGCAGGGGACAAGTTTCGGATGTTTCTTACAAACAGTGTTAAGTTACGCTGCTGTGGCAAATGTCTCTCTCTGTAAATACCTCACACACAGCACTGGAGCCTCTAGAGAATAGCACGATAAAGTACGGATGCATGTATACATTAGACAGAACAGTCTTCATTTATTTATCAGTTTGTTTGGAGACTTTTTAATACATTTTGATAGAAAAAAATTGACAGAAAAGTTGTTTTCTACAAGATGATTAACAGTCAAAGAAGTTTTTCAACTCTGCTAAACCACTTAAAGGTTTGGGAAAATATGTTTTCAATTAAACATATCATACTTTTAATACTAGTGGTTAGCAAAGGAGATTTGGAGATTCAACCAGCTTGAAGTATACAGTAGTTGCAAATCAATGAAGTGCTACAACTAATAATCATCATTTAATATGGGTCCCCTAAAAATCTCTTAATTTCTTTGGCTTACAGATCAAGAAGACATGTTTAGACAGTTATTCTAGGGCTCTATTTACACTGGCATGCCCCTCTGCACATTCAGAAATAGCAGGGAAAGAACAGACGAGTCAGAAAACCTTCAGCATGTCAATATGATTTTAATTATGATTTTTCCTGTTATTTTGAGAGATGAGTGGGCAGAATTTCTAATGCTCCACTGATGCTAGCTCAGTCAATATGACATTTCTGGAATGCACAAGCCATACAGTTGGTGTCTATACTACTTTGCACATCCTAGTCACATTTATAGGTCTGGAAAGGATCCACTTCCATGAACAAGAGAGGGAGACCCACTTTCGAGTCTCTCGCTCAGCATCACATCCATGTCTTGGTCTCTGCAGTGCATGCAGGGTTCTTCCAAAGGTTCCAGATGAGAAATGTGTGGAGGACCTGCTGGTAGTGGGCAGGATTCATGCAATCATAGTCCCAAAGGATTTGGACACTCCGTGTATTATGTTCGTATAACAGCATTATGAAATGAATACATAAAATCAACGAGCACAAACGGCTCATGCAAAGCTCTTCTCCCTTTCATGTAGCTCAGTGACAGGCACAAGATTAACCTGAAAATGTTGAAAAACAGGAAGGGTACGTCTACACTAGCCCCCTAGATTGATCTAGGGAGGCTAATGAGGGTGACCAGAATTGCAAATCAAGCCCGGGATTTAAATATCCTGCGCTTGATTTGCATGTTTCCGCCCGGTCGCCATTTTAGAAATTGACTAGCCCGAAGTAACTGCCCGCGTCTACACGCGGCAGTGAAACGGGATTCCGATTTAAAGCCCCTAATTCGAATTAGCTGGTAAACCTCATTGCAGGAGTAATACCAGCTAATTCAAGTTAGGGCTTTAAATCGGATTCCTGTTTCACTGCCACGTGTAGACGCGGGCAGTTACTTCAGACTAGTCAATTTCTAAAATGGCGACCGGCCAGGAACATGCAAATTAAGCGCGGGATATTTAAATCCCGGTCGCCCTCATTAGCCTCCCTAGATCGATCTAGGGGGCTAGTGTAGATGTACCCCAAGAGAAAAATATGCTGTGGGGGAAAGAGAGCAGAGGGGAAGATCTTGTTCCCCTTTCGTCTTGCTCATTCGTACAAAATTATTTGCTGGGTTAAAAACTGTGAGCTGGGTTAGCGCCAAGGAGAAGCCTGCGTCATACACAAAACTCTCCAGAATTTGTTCTTTTTATGGGAATTAGTGATTCATTGGAATGAATAGAAGGGGCTCGCAAGGGTGGCTTACAGGAGGCACTGCCTCATGGGTGTGTATGTTGCAGGCATACGTCATGAGGCCGTTCTTAATGGACGCTCTGTAAGAAAGGACGACTCGAAAGGTGGTGGGTTTCTTGTGTCTGGCTTCATTTGGGGTGGTTATGGCTCAATGCTTTGCCCAAATGATCTCCTGTGTGAAATGTCTAATTCTGAGATGTTAGCAGCCAAGGGAACCAAGGTGCAGAGCAGGATTTCTGGGCCTTGCAGCCCTCGGCCTGTGCAAGAACTGGGCAGTTTTATTCTCTGTGGAAGATTGTATGGAAAGCCTGGTTATTGGTGGCTCTTGGCTTAGCCTGCGTTGGGGGACAGAGGGAGAGGTGCAGCAAGTTGAGGTGCTGCAGTGTGAGGACATTAACCAAGCAGTTGCTGTGGGACGGGTGATTCACCCTTCGGTGAGCACGGTGTGTTTTTAAAACATAAAAGCCCCTGTCATCGCTTCCGACCTGGGTTTCCCCTGGGAGGCCCTGGGCTGGTGTTGTCCATTGCTGTCACGGTTGGGCCTAGGGAGGAGTCAGGAGCAAGCCCTGTTGTGCTAGTCACTGTATAAGCCGCGTGCTGGACAGTCCCTGCCCTGGAGCGATTACAGTCGAAATCGGATCCGGGTCACAAGACCTACTAACCTGGGCGCCCAGGCTCTGGTGTGAGGGGGAAGTGAGGAGTGTCTTGCTGCTTCTCAGCTGGGGGCCTCCGCAGTGAGGGGTTGGGTTTTTCTTCTGTTTTGTGTGGCCCCCTGATTTTTCTGTGGGTCAGTGGCCCCCGACCCACACAAGTTCCCTGCCCCTGGCCTAAGGCTTTTGACAAAGTCCCGCATGAAGCAAGCTGAGCAGGGGTGATCTAGATGCCCGAGTGCACAGCCCGTTGGAAGACGGTACAGCCAGGAGAGCAACCCAGGGGAGTCACTCTTGACCTGGGAGGACCTACCCAGTGAGGTCCCCCGAGTCAGTCTCAACAGTGGTTGGAGAGGGTGGTTATAAAGCTCATGTCCGGCACCAGGCTGGAAGAGGACGTGGGCGCTTCGGAGGACCCTGAGAAATTAGATAATTGGCCCCAAAGCAACCGGCTGAAATTTAGTAAAGACAAATGCAAAGTACTTCTCGTAGGAAGGAAAAATGCGAAATACCTGGCTAGATGGGCGTCCTGCGGAAAGGGGCCTGGGATTTGTAATGGATCACAGACTGAGTATGAGCCAACAACGTGGCGCGGTTGTGGAGACCCCTGAGAGCGCTGTGGGTGGAATAGCTGACGTCTCCTATGCCAGACCTGGGAGATAACTGTCCACCGCACTCGGCACCCGTGAGGCCTCAGTCCTGTGTCTACTTCGGATTCCGTGCCCTGGGAGAGGTGTGGATGAATAGGGAGAGTCCAGAGAAGAGAAGCCCAACACATAGAGGCTTGGGACACCTGGTCTATGAGGGAAGGGCCAAATGACTGTGACCAGTTGTTCTCCTTGTCCAGTGAAGGCAGGACAAGGTGTAACTGGCACAGTCTGCAGCCAGGGAGAGTTATCTTGGGTATTAGGTAGGGACGTTGTAAGAGCAGTTGAGCTCTGGAACAGGCTTCCAAGAGAGGTTCTGGAATCCCCATCACTGGGGGTGTCTAAGGACAGGTAGGAAAACCATCTGTCAGGCATGGCCTAGGTTTGTTGGGCATGTCTCGGCCCAGGGGCTGGGCTGGACGTGGTGACTTCTCTAGGTCCCTGCCAGCCTGCTGGCTCTACGTTTTTATGATTATTTTCTTAAACTCAATGAGAATTGTCAAAGAGTCTGGTTCATCGTTCGGAAAGGCCCCCTGCTCCTCTGGACTCGCTCGGAGCTGTGTGTCTCTCCTGGCCAGCCCGCAGGGCTCCGGCACTGGGAATGGCAGCTGCACTGCGCCTCAAGGCCGTGGACACCCCGGCAGCTCTCCCAACCTTACCGAGGAACCACGCTGGTGACAGCTCGATTGGCCAAATCTTTACTCCTTATTTCATTCAGTGTCCCCAGAACTGCAGAGAGAAATGCCAGGAAAGGTCTCTCCAAAGGCTGGAGCTGTGAGTGTTTCATGGGCTTCTCTTCCCGCGTGGGCAGAGAGGCCGCCCGCTGAGGCGCAGCCGTGCCAAGCTGCTCTCTCACTGCCAGGTTCTCTGCATGAAACCAGAGGGTTTAATCCAGTCTCATTAGTTCAGTCGGGGTGAAACTGCCGTGGCTGCCACCGGCAAGCACAGCTCTTCAGAGGGGCAAGACACGACTGGGGTCAGCTACTCACTCGCACAGGCTGGGCCCCCAGGCAAGTCTGGCTGTTCCTGGCCAAGCGTCGTGTAGACCCAGGCGTCTGGGTTGGTGGCCAGGAGAGCAAAGAGGGGGAGGGATCCCTGTAATGCCACCTGCAGATGCACCATCCCTCAAGGACAGGAAACTCCCCAGTGTCCTGAAGTCTGCAGCCTGACTTGTCACCAAGCAAATAACCCTCGGTGGACAGAGCACTGTTGGCCTGGCTAACCCACCTGACCTCTGCACAGCACGGCCTGAGATCGCCGCTCCCCTTCGGCCCGGAGAGCACGAGGAACCAGTGGCTGGCACAAATGTCTGACTGTCCGGGCGTGACTAGAAAGGGACACCGAGCGCCCTCAGGCCAAACCCTGGCCAGTCTTTCCCTTCAGTGCTGTGGAGCCGCTGACCTCCGCAGGTATCATTTCCTGCTGCTGAGGACCCCAGCAAAGCCCAGTCACACCGTCTTAGTGTTGATTATTAATTGTTTTCAGCATTTCCAACAGTGTGCAGGGCTGTCCAGTCAGTCCCCAGACAGCCCCATCCCTGTCCCGGAGAGCGGGTGTTCTGCGTGACGTTTACACCGAGCAGGGAATGCACGGAACGTCTTTGGTTTTCTCTCGTGTGTCCATTCTGTCCAGCTCCCTTGCAAGGTAATGGCCGGGCTGAGCTTTCAGCTGTTCTCCACCAAAAAGAAACCATCTTGCTCGGCCCTAGCCAACGTAAAACACACACTGCCGCAGAGGAGATAGAAAACAAAAGCGCTGCCTTGAAAAGAAAAGTGGAAGCTGCCCATGGTGATCGGATGACAGATATTTTTGTTGGGAAATAATACCTTTCTCCGATTTCCTGAGGGGGGGCTAGAAAGCGTCAAACAAGGGATGGTGATGAAATCCGAAAGAATTACCTGTGTGTGTTCTGTTGGAACAGAATAAACAAGTGCCTGTCTGCAGCCCAGGTACACACGCACTGTTTGGACAGCTGTATTGTCCATTGAAAGGTGCCGCTTGACAGTAGTTCAGGGAGAGTCGTTCGGGTTTGCTATGAGGTTCACATAAAATTGTCCATCTTTATAGAGATACCTGCATTAGTAAACCCCACCCAGCCCCACGCTACCAACCACCGATATAAAGCCCGTTCCGGTGAGAATTGCCTGGAAAAGCCGCACTTGCCCGTGCAATAATAGCAAAGGTCACCTAGGATCAAATTTGCAAAAGGTCAGATGCTGCTCTATGCACACAAGCAATCACCGCACAAAAAGTTGGTGGATTTGTGGGGCTCAAATGTACCTGAACCAAGTGGGGACAGAGGTAGAAAGTTTCTTCCATTCTGACAGGTTCTGTGATGTGAGAGGAATTATCTGTATGATAGGAAACACGGGACCGGGACTGGTAAAAACAGTCAGAAGAGAAGGCACATTTGAAACGCACCCATTGAACTTAGCTCTGTGGGGAGGTGGGGGGAGGATGTTCTCCAGCGGCATTACTAGGAAAATCACTCCTGGTTTGCTCACAGTCTTCTAGCAACAGTCTGGTATGTTGTGTGTGCCACAGCTCTGCCTGTGCCATGGGAAACAGAGACTTTTGGTTCCGGATCACTAGCTTGAATCCAGCTGTCTGATTGCTCTGAAGTGGCCTGCGTTAAATGGACTGGAGGGCTCAGTTCACTAATCACAGTTCATCTACATTTCGGAAATGCATCCAGAGAGGTAATCTGACAAACACCCGGCAGCCTCCGTACGGCTGTGCTTTCCCTCGGTCCCTTCTCCCCACCAGGCTGATAAACGAAGCACAAAGGACGAGCAGAGTCCTGAGTAAACATTGTCTCACCAGCTGTTCTCCACGGACGTTGTGAACACTTCCACCTTCCTCCTCATGCGTGTCGCTTTCGGCTTTGATGACACGATGCTTCTAGAGATGCTGCCATCACTGGAACTAGAGCTCTCAGGCCTGGGGACAGGGCGGTGCCAGCACATGATTTGCGGTCTTGTCTAAAACTCCTGCTACTAGAATAGTTTCCAGCTTGTCAGGCTCCCGTGGGTCTGCTCCGAGTTACATTCGCAGCAGTGTAAATTGAGAGTCACTCTGGTGCCGTCCGTACAGTTACTGCAGGTTTACATTGGCACAGGATTCCACTGCTGCTCATGGTGTGTGTTCTGGCCCTGCCAGAGTCCCCTGGTGCGCGCGGGTCACTGTGCAAAGCGGAGATGCTGGTTCTGCCCCGAGAGTTTACTGAGAGCAGAGCCCCACGCTCCATGGCTGGCCCGTTGTCTGGGACAAGACACAAGAGGTGTCATTTTAAAAATAGTTCCTCCTGGAAAGTAGAAACTCAGGGGCAGATTCTCCACTGGGATACTTGGGAACAGCCTCCCCAGCGGCTTCAGTGAGAACCCCAAGCACTTATCCGTGTGTAGAATCCAGCCCATCTCTGAGCCTGGTCCCTAGCACCTCCAGGGTAACCTTGCAGACGAAGGTGAAATGGACACCTGGCCCGGCTCGGGATTGCAGCTACGCACCCCACCCCGCCCCACCCCCAGGGCAGAGTTTTGCCTTTGCCGCCATTGGAGTCTGATGCCGCACTTGAGCAGAGTGGCCAGCTCCCCGGACAACCTCTTTTTTCTGGCATGCCTGAAAGTGAGAGATTAACAGCCCCCTCCAGAGGCAGGCAGACAGCTCATCCCCTTCCCCCTTCTCCAGACCCAGGAGGGAGTACGTGGGGTGCAGAAGGTGGGATGCAAACCTAGCTGGGGACATTCTGCGCTGTTCCCCTTTGGAGGCTGTCAGCAATATCCAGTACATTTTCCCAGAGAATCACTGATGTCCACAGCATGGATTCAGCGTTACTCTTTCCTAACCCTCTTGTTCTGCCTAAGATTTACCTTTGCCTTCGGGACAGCCCGATGTTGCTAAGCAAGAAGAATAGTTGTCTTCCTGGCATGTTTGGGATACTCGTGCTTGCATTCAGGCTGCTAGACAGACACTTCAAATAAGTGTCAGAGGCTGAAATGCCAAGCAGAGCTGCTAACTCTGGCATGCAGTTAATTTTTTTGTACAAAATGCAGTTGAGGTTCCAAGGAGCAGTCACCAAACATGAAGTGCTGGGGGTGAGTCGAATGAAAGAGGGATTCTTTGTTTGAGCAGCCGTTTCTCTAAGCGTCTGAGAGAGTGAGAATAGAGCCAGAGGCTTATAATGGAGGCCCAGGAGAAAGCATCATGGAGTTGAAATGAACCCCCTTCACTCCAGGTCTCAGGCTGAAGGAAAGGGAACTGGACCAGAGTCTTAGAGCTGCAACTCCAGCTACACCCCAGCAGTCAGTAAGCATTGCACATTTCAGTTGCCAACCTCTTTGGCAGCCACATAATTCCACGTAAACACAGCACCAAGCCCTCACATGCGGGGAGTAGGATCCTATTTTCACTGGGATTCTTTTCCTGGTTGCGTTCTGCCAGGGCCAGTGGCGAGCAAACTCTGCAGGGAGCGGAAATGCAACTGTTGGCATCCAACATGCAGGCACAGCGTGGTCCCTGATGCCCAAGGTGCACGATTAACTTTAATCACATCCCTGGTCCTGCTGATTCCCATGGGACTAACTCAAGTGCTCAACATGACGCAAGTTGGGGGCCCCGATGAGTCGGTCGGAGTCAGAACGTACAGAGGGCTTGTTCTATATTCCCGTGTATTCACACAGATCAGTGAGGCCATCTGAAGTTTAAAAGTATTTTAGCCACAATATCGATATGTTCAAGCTACAAAGTGGCTAATTATAATGTAGAATTCCTCTAAAGGGTTAACATGGGATCTTTTTAATTGTCAGAAGAGTTTCAGGCTATTAGTGTTGGCATATTCTTCAATAATCTGTTTTATTTTTACCTGCTGGGAGCTTAATTAAAAAACAAAGAGGCTCAATTTAAAGCCCATTACTATGCTAATTTTGTAAGAACTGGGCGGTGATTAAGAAGCTTTAAAAAGAGGAGTTTAGTTTGCTCTAGGGAATGGGTTGGAGGCAGGTTTTATTTCGTTTCATTAGCTAGCTACAATTATTTATAAACTAAATGGAAATGATGATATTAAAGAGTAATGAAAAAAACAGCATCCATGTATTATTGAGCAGCGGAACTTTTTTTAATTTAGCATTGAAATGTGCAGGGCCTTTATTACTGCAACTCACAGTTAACGCAGCTAAATGCAGTTGTTAAATATAAGACTCCGTTTAAATATGCTCATAAATACAAAGCTTCTCCTATAGATCATCGGAATAAGTTTATAAAGACATCAATGTGACAATAAAGATGAACCACTGGCTCTTTTTTACGAAGATTTTATGAGGCTTTATGCAGGAAAATGCCTTAACACAGAATAAATTACAAGAATGTATTGTTACACTGCATGCATTTCTGTGTATGTCACACACACCCGCAATTTGCTATTATATTTTGTCTTGCATACTAACCATAACCCAAAATACCATACAGAAATAAATGCTGCAAGACAATAGCTGGTCTAACGCGCCCAAAGCAGATGCAGAACATGCATTCCAGAGGCAAACAGACACGCGGAGGCACAGGAAAGGGATACAGCGTCTTTGAAGCTGAGATGTGTAAAACCGTTGGGTAAGGGTGAGATGGAGAGATGCCAGTGACATCGTACACTAGCCCCACCCAGCCCCGGCCCTCGCCAAGCTCCTCCCCTTAGCTTCAGCCTTTTCCGGCTTTTACCCTTTTCTCTTCCCCTCCTGCCCTGCTCTCCTGCTTGGTTTCCTGCATCTTCTGTCCTTTGGAGGAGGCTGTT
Source organism: Pelodiscus sinensis (assembly GCF_049634645.1). NCBI lineage: Eukaryota > Metazoa > Chordata > Testudines > Trionychidae > Pelodiscus > Pelodiscus sinensis. The sequence goes on from NC_134732.1 coordinate 26,124,612, forward strand.
GTCTTGGAACACCGGCCCAGGGACTGTACGTGCTGCCGATTCACATTCCCCACTGGCTGGGGGGGGGGGGGCGAGCAGGGTTAACCCCCCCCTTCTCCCCGCTAACTGCTGGTTTCATTGTGCAAAGCATGTGCCTGAAACCCCAGCTCAGTCCCCAGCAGGAGAGATTTGCCTGCGCTAAGGCTGAACCGGGACTTGGGACTGGGTTGAGAAACTTCCTGATTACAGTCCGGGATGCTCCAGTGACCTCTAAGCAGCGTGGTCTGACCGTGGCGGCTCCAGTGGCCTCTAAGCAGCGTGGTCTGACCGTGGCGGCTCCAGTGACCTCTAAGCAGCGTGGTCTGACCGTGGCGGCTCCAGTGACCTCTAAGCAACGTGGTCTGACCGTAGCGGCTCCAGTGACCTCTAAGCAGCGTGGTCTGACCGTGGCGGCTCCAGTGACCTCTAAGTAACGTGGTCTGACCGTGGCGGCTCCAGTGACCTCTAAGCAACGTGGTCTGACCGTAGTGGCTCCAGTGACCTCTAAGCAGCGTGGTCTGACCGTGGCGGCTCCAGTGACCTCTAAGCAGCGTGGTCTGACCGTGGCGGCTCCAGTGACCTCTAAGCAGCGTGGTCTGACGGTGGCTCTGCTTGTTAGCCAGCCCTTTCCATCTCACTAGGGGCTTGATTAAACCAGTCCCAGCCTCAGTCAAGAAGTGACAAGGAAGAAGCCCTGGAACGTCCATTGTCCTCATCAGCCAGGTGTCGGTGCCTGGGTGTCCCCTAGGGCAGCGGACAGCGCGTGTGCTGCCCCGGGGGACGCTGCCCTCTCCTCCCTTTGCAGTGGCCTGGAAGGTAGAAGCTGTGCACGTGAGTGGTTGTTGCTCCTTCAAGGCAAGGGATCCGACAGCCCCCCAGTTTCCAGCACCGGTGTCCCCTGGGACTGGCTGTTCTCTTCAACTTCACCTACCCTGTCACGCTGTCACGCTGTCCATCCTCCAGTCAGGGCAGTCATAATGTCTGTCATCAGCCCAACGCTGAGGCCTGGCGACCCTCCACAGCCCCGCTGCACACGCACCGAGGCAGCTCCAGCAGGTGGCTCTGCCAGACAAAGCGACCCGCAAACCAATTTTCACGTATCTGGTCGTGGCATTGCCTGCAAGGGCTGGCGCTGCCTTGGAGAGTTTCCCTAGTAGCTCACCTAACTCATGCTGCGGATTAGGGCCAGTTCTGCTTGTCCCGTCCTCAGTGGACATGGAGAGTCGCGATCACTAGGCTCTTTAGACCAGGCCTTAGTATCTTTGAAGACTGTTAGCGAGTGTGCTCCCTCCGGCTTCTTTTCTGAAGACCTAAACATGTCTGGTTATTAACCTCTCCCATAGATCGTCTTTCCTAAACTTGTACCACTTTGGTTACTCTCCTCTGGACTCTCCTAAAGCACAGTGCCCAAACTGAACACGAGACTTCAGCCAAGACCTCGCCAGGGCCAAGGAGAGCGGGCCAGCTGTTTCCCATGTCTTATGTAAGACACTCCTATTAATACACCCCAGGGTATCAGCCTTTTGACTCCTATTCTAGCTGTGATCCGTTATAGCTCCCAGCTCCTTGTCAGCAGTACGACCATCTAGCCAGGTAGTCCCCAGTTTCTAGTTGTGTGTTTGATTTTGCCTCTCTGAATGAAGTTCTTTGCACTTGTCTTCCTTGGTTTTTATCTTGCTACATTCTGACCAATTTGTTAGGGTTATTTTGAGTTCTGATCGTGGCCTGCCAAGTGCTTGCAACCCCTCCCAGCATGGCACCGTCTGTACATTTTATAAGCTTCATTAATGAAAATCTGGAATAGTGCCTTGCCCCGTACTGATCCCTGCAGGATCCTGTAGAAAAATTAAAAGAACCCAAGTTGTATTAGTGTTATAATCTCATGACACCTGACTTCCGATTTGTACACTCTTGTGGTGGGAAGTACGGGCGTCCTTTTATGTCCAAATCCTGCTGCTTCTTTTGCTGCAGCCTTCTCTCAGTCTCCACCTAGCAAAAACTCTCACCAGCTCCTCCCTTCCCGAATCTCCTGCCCAAATAACTGCATCTGCATCCTCTCTGGCCACCTTAGCCCCTCCAACCACTGCTTGCCCCCACCCCTCTGAACTCCTCTCCCTCCCCCCATCCCTGTCCTCCTTTGACCATCTCCCACCACATGACATTCATGCTTCACGGGAGAGCCCTGGGTGGTTCTGCCAGTCGCTACAGATGGGCCCATCTCAGATCCTCCTGCTTCATCGTGCTGGTAGCTACCGCACCCACTGTGCTCATTTCTCACACTGCTGCCTTTCTTCCACCTCGCCTGCCCTCTCCACAGGCCCCGGCTTCCCAGATACCTTCAAGGAATGTGCTGACTAATCTGCTTTTATCACTTAGTTCTCCTCTGAGCAAACCCCTCCTGTATGTGGAGGGAGGTGGCTGTGTGCTAGGAGAGAGAGGGGAGGACTCTGGAATCAAGCGGGAAGGAGGGCGGGAGAGGTGTATTTATCATGTTTAACTTTAGAGAGCCATGTAACTTGGAAGGTGCACGCTTAGTACCTACCTGACCACTTTTTCTTTCAACCCCCTTCCACCTACTTTACGTTCTTTGGGGTAGGAGCTGCCATCTCCTGTGTTTAGAAAGTCTGCAGCGTATGGTGGGTGCTACTGTCAACTAAAGAAATAAGATAAAAAACTAGTAAAAACGAATGGAACCATAGGTTAATAAATCCAAAATGCCAGCCCAAGGAGATGTGTGTTTCCTTGCTTTGGACCAAATCCTGCTCTCAGTTGTTCTGATATAAAATCGGAGTAAAACCACTAGGGAAAATAAAGCAGATTTGTTCCGTCAAAAGTACATATGCTAAGAAAATTGAATCGATTCACTTTCAGCTCAAGATGGTTGGTCATTTGCAGATTCATTTTTAAGGGTTCCTGTTACCATGACAAAGAGCAGTTAAGAATTATGTGACATTTTCTATGGTTTATTGACAGGCATCCTTTTTTAACTTCTTACAGATCTCTGGTGTAAGTTTGTTTAAAACATCAGACATTTTCAAGTTGCGACTGTTGCCAAAAGATAGTAAAATTGCTAGTGGTTCTCTAATTTATTTTCAACACTATTTTTTCCCACCCTACCATCTTTTAAATTCTCTTAGGACTTAGACTCATCAGCCCCAAATCCTCAGTGGGGATTGCTCTGACTTAAATGGGAATTATGGCCAGTAAAGTTATTTTTCATTTAAGAAATGAATTATGAGCCAGTTTAATACTGAAGTTAGAATTGCTTAGAGCAGCCAGCACATCTGTGACTCGAATGTCTGGACAAGGAGCAGCATCAGTGTCTTGTGTGCTGAGCTGGAGTGAGTAAGGCTGTAAGGCCTTCTCCACCAGTTCCCTCTCTGCTGAAACAAAACAGCTCCTCTGGCTTCCAAACTCACGGCAAGGCCCAGACGCCAGGCATGATTCTGCCTTACTCCAGCTGGGGTGGAGGGCTTGTTGGGGGAAAGGGCAGAAGGCAAAGAAGCTTCTAAACTGTTTTTGGTTCTAAAAGGCAACAGGGCTCTCCAGGAACCCTGAGGTCTTTTCAGTGTCCCCTGGCCCTCTTCTGACCCTGTATACACCTTACATTCTTCCTTTAATGATTGACACTCAGTGGGATGTGCCTCCAGGCACACTGAAGTTGTAGCCGCTTCTTCATCAAAGCGCCTGTTTACAGCTGGTTTGAGTTGGATGCCAATAAACAGTATTCTTTTTGTCTCAAAATAAAAAGCAGCTTAAGTCTCTAATGATAAGGATTTTGTGCTTTGTAGAGCAAAAATTCAGCTAGGTTGAGACAGCCCGTCCCTCAGCTTAGCAAGTCAGAGTACTTCATACTTCCCGCTCAGGCGCTTTTATCTCCTTGAGTGACTGGGCTGAGATGCTTATCACTGTGCCAGAAGTGATGAGGGTTACATCTTTAGTTGGAAATCATTGGCAACATGTGGTGAAAGCCTAAGATGTTGTCACACTTTAACTTGGTCCTAATCTGTTCAAAGGCAGCTCAGGCTTTCTAACGGCACCAGCAGGTAGAGAGAGTCAAAGACCATCCGGGGCCAAAGAGCTCCTGCCGTTCTTCGGAGAGTTTATGACTTTCATAAAAGTGGGACAAAGAAACTGCGGCAGTAACTGCTGTTGTCTAAATGAAGAGCTTATGTTCACCCAACCATATTTCATTAACTTGTACCTTCCAAGCTTCTCCATTTCCTGCCTGTTTGTGCAGGCCTGGAAGCAGTGTGAACTGTTTTCATGCCTATTCCAGTGCAGTGAGAACAAGAGAGATGCACAACTGCTCCATCCCCAGACCGTTGACTTTCTAGTGGCATTTACATGTATGAGCATCTACGATTAGCACTTCGCACGCACCGGCCATAGGTGTCTGAGATGGCACTTCCCCCAATTATTGGCTAGTACAATGCATCTTGTCAATTGTGAACTAGTATGTTAACGTGGGATCAAAAAACGAATCAATAGCTTCCAACAGCAACTCTTTAAATGTGGCAAGTGGAGGTCCCTGGCGAGAACGGTCCAAAATAGATTTGGGATTTGCAATAGGCTTGAGTGTTTTTGAAAATCCAGCGATTTGTGACTAAGGACCCAGTCTTATTCCCTTTGCTATCAATGGGAGTTTTCCTCGTTCCCTTTTTTTGGAGCAGAATTAGACACAGATCGTTCTCTCATGTGCAACAGTCATGGATGGAGTGAGTTCAGGTTTCTTGATGAGAAGACTTCATGCTATTCAGAAGATACATTTATTTTAAAAACAGCTCAGACAACTGCTGTGTGTTGTGGATGACGAGTAAGGGAAAGCTCCAGATGAGCAGAATCTATTGTGCCTCCTGCTCTGAAAAATGTATCCAGTTTTGGAAATGTTGATGCAAACCCCAAGAATATTGTTGGGCAATCCCATTTACAGAGAAAGCCGAGCAGTTGGAATTGCTGTGCCAGAGGGAATTAGTGTAGTGACAGGACACACTGCGCGTATTGCGCTCTCTAGCATTCCTGGCATCACTTAACAGTTTTGATTTGCTGAAAAGGTTTCACATACGATTTTTTTTAAATCTAACTCTCAAAACGTTATTTTTATATGTTCAGAGCTAATCATGTGTTCAGACAAATCTGGCATTGTTCTCCCAACTCTGAAATGTAAAGGGCAGAACCCCCTCCCTGTGCTACTGGCTTTGTGAATGTCCGACTCCATTTTCAAACATTTCAGCATGGGTGGAAATGCCCCGTTCAATGTGTGTGCAACTGGTGGAAAAGCTTAAAACCAATATTGACGCTGTCGGCGCAGGCTCTCTGGCTTTGCTATGGGCCTTGCTTATCAGTAAATCTGTATGTACGGGTGTGAAGAGTCTCATTTACTAGATCCTAAGGACAAACACAGATGCAGATCTCAGATGCCTACAGCTAAGTCTGTAACTTTTTCTCATCCTTATCTACCTGTATCGCAATAGGCAGAGTCTGGTGATTGACTCAGTTTCCTGTGACTCAGTGGCTCTGGGTTGTAAAGCAAATGCTACGATCATCGTGGTAGAATAAACATCTTCCTGTTGTTACTACCATACTGATGATGAATCCAAGTAAATCTCTTTGAAAAGGGCTCTGTGTTTTCCATCGCTAGCATCAAGACAGGGCGAGCTTCTCCAGTCCAGCAACACCCATGGTCCAGCATGATTTCAGTTAGCCAGAGGTCCGCTTAGTGTGGGTGCGGCCAAGTGTACCACAGTCCCATAAAGTTTGTTTGCAGCCCTCAGCCTTGGCTCTCAGGTTCTGTGCTGCTGTGTAGCTCGATTTTACCCCTCAATGTCTCCTAAGAGCCCAAGTGAACGTGGTGGTGATGCTGCTAGAGAATATTGGCCTCCTGTGGTTGGGCAAATTCTCTGCTTCGGCGCCAGTCAGGTCCCAAGGGGGCTGGACTAGAGAGGTTCACCCTGCACTGTCTTATTGCCCAAGCTCAGTAACACTGACTCTTGATTACAGGAATACATTAGCATTCTCGGATATCAACGGACGCGCCTGCAGTTGCTCAGGTGTCTTTTCTGGCTCAATATATTTGATTTGCTTTTCATACAAAAAGAAGAGAAAAGGGAAGATACATTTCCCTTCTCCTGCTCCATCTAGTTTTACCAAGAATGGCTCTGCTCTGCTCTGCTCTGCTCTCTGGGCCGCAGGCTGTGCCTCTTCCTGGTTCGGAGATGCCCTTCAGGAGGGCATGGCTGTAAAGGGAACGGACGTGACGGGAGAGGGAAAACCAGAAGCTGCTTTCATACATTAAAAGTCAGACCGAGAGACAAGGGCTCGCAGCAGAATATCGCAGAGCCCTTTGTAAGACAAACAACAAGTTTTCATGCTCAGATGGAGATTCTTGGGTTAAATTGCTATCTTTGAGTTCTGAACTTGGAAAGGTATTAAAGTGGAATTAAACCTTTCCACAATCCAGCTCTTGTGTCATTCAGGATTTTTTGGGGGTCTGTTTAATTGTACATAGCAGCAGGGTTCTGAGTGACTGGTGCTCTAAAGAAATAAGGGGTAGGGTTAAGTCTGCAGCCCACAGCTCTCTGCTAATCCTTCTTGTTCCTTGAAGAAGGATTTACTTTTGCTGCCAGCTTGTGAAAGACTTTCCTGGTCCACAAGAGATTGTTGTGGCTTTCCTGGGGAGGTGTGGTTGCTATAGCAGGGAGTCACGGCTGGGTATTCTCTCAAACCATACAGAGAATGGGCCAAAAAAGAGCCGAAGAAGAGTAAAACTGGGGATTAAAAAGGGGAACAATGGGAGACAGGAAGATAGGAGTGGGAACAAATAGGAATTACAGCACCAAAAATAATGCAAAGTGACAAAAAGAGGAAATAGAAAAATAATAGCTGACAGTCTGGCTGAAAAGAGAAACTACTACAAAAGAACAATTTATTTTCGGCTGACAAAGAAAATAACAGGGCATTTGGGAAATAAGACACAGGCTTGTGTCTTAACATTATTTTGGTTCTTATTGGACTGCAAGCGTGTTGTGCAAGTATCATAGAAAACCCACCTCTCTCTCCCGTGATCTGTCTATTGCAAACGAAAGCAGCGGGGTTTGTTTTTTGGTTTTGGTTTCTAAGGCATCTTGCTGGTGGAGTGCCAGCTCTGCAGATTAGATCAAGGGTAATTCTGGAGTTTCCATTTACAGGCGTTGCTACTCGGATCATTACGAAAAGGAAAGTGCCAACTCTACACTCGGTTACATTTTGTGAATGATTCCCAAAGTTGTAACTGCTCTTAAGGCCATGCATTCACACACTCATTTGTTTTCTTTGGTGCCTACAGGACAGATCCTGCGGGCAGGACTCAGGGAAAACGTCCCCTCGAGTTAATGCATTGCTTTAGCTTTGCCTAGACAGGGGCTGTGGACCCAATCCTGCAAGATGCCGGGAGGTAGCAAGGGGCCTTCAGTCCCAGCATGGATTGGGCTCAGCAGCTTTGTAGGATCAATCCCTGAGTAAAGGCAGAGAGATTTCACCCCTCTCAGATTTTCCCTTGATGATACTTTCTTCTGAAAACCTTCAAGTGGGAAAAAGTTGCACAAAGATTTGGACTTTTCCGAGCGCATGAAGAGAAGCAGAAAGTCTCAAGTCACGTTCAGGAGCTTTCCAAATAACAACAAATTAAGAAAAGTTTCTTAAAACATACTAATAAAAAGTAATCTCTGCCTCTAGCAGCAAATCTCTCGGAATGCCTGTCCTGCACCCTACTGGTTTATAGATAGGGGATGCAACGCCATAGAACAGATGAAACATTTTGTTTATAAAGTGTCTGTGGCTTGTTTTATGTCACATGCTTTTGCAATATAGATAACAGATTACACCATGGAGCTTTCACTGCCTCGTGCAATAATGGTACCACAAAGCCTGTGTAGGGGTATTAATAATAGATTGTGTTGATGAGTTTGGAGAAGCCGGCAATAGACCCCCCACTGCAAAGACATTAACACCACAGGACTAAGGGATCTTTTCCTTGCAAATCAGTTGCTAAATTGGCTGTGCTGATGGGTTTGGGCACAAGCTCTTGTATAGCATCCCTGCAGCAGGCACAGGAAGTTATTTTGTTTTATACTGGCACGTACTATTTTTTCTTTTTAATGTTCATCGTTGAGAGGAAGGGACCTGTACAAATTCTTTCCTTAAATCATTCTTGCCAGCCAAGAAATAATTTATAAATTAAATCTGAATTGTGTTGATGCCTCATTTTTTTTCTTTGCAAGTGAAGGCCAAAACACTGAATCGTGGACATATAATTTCTCTGCTTCTAGGGCCCTTATAGTGAATCTCCATGTAAAAATGGCATTAGCAGAGAAAGTCCCTGTTGTTAGCAATGGTGATTCACAGGAAAGTGTCGTTTCACAGTGTTATTTAGCATATTAGAGTGGTCAGACTTCGGAAGCAAAACGAGCCCTATGTGGGAAGACTGATTTGGGATGTAAGACACGAACTTCTGCTCAGAGTGTTAACCAGGTAGCCCACTTGAAGCCAGCAGCATTATACAAGTGCAAAGAGAGGGTGATTGTAGCTCAGTTTATATACGGAGTTGAGTACAGAGAAGGAAAAGGGAATGGAAGAAAAGGCATGGCAGTGGGGGAGGAAATCCTCCGTCCTTTGCAGAGGTTTTGCAGAAGTGCAAACAAGCCACTGGGCACTGTGTTTTCATGGCACATTGGCACGGTTTGGAGAAATACAAGCAGCATCACACCACAGGGCTGTGTCGCTGGTATTTTTGGAAACCGTGGACAAATCAATGCTATTTCAGAAAGCGTTGCACCGCCTGATAGTAGAGTGCTAACAAAATCATCACATCTTGTTAATCCATTAGGCTTTTTAATTGCAGCCATGGCTTTATGAATGCAATTGGTGCTCTTAACTTTTATAACACTTTCCACGTTCCAGAACAGATTAGGAGAAAATTGCAGCCATAATCTGTACAGTGAATTGCCATGCTATAAAGAGGAATGGGAGTAGCTGGGAAGAGCAATTGGATTCCCAAAGGTGGAGCACAATGGAGCAATATCAGTGACTTTGTAAATGAAAAATTGTTTTAATTCCCTTCTAGCAGCAATAATTTGATTGTTCATAAATTTTTCCATCAAGTGTGGTAAGGAAGAGATGTCATAAAATAAAACAGTGTGACAGTGATGGAAGACAGCAGAACAAAGTGGTCAATTAAGGTGTGAAAATTAAACAGAGAAAAAAATTCAATTGCTGTGTTCTACTTGAAGCAAAAGCTCCAACGGGCTTTATGTTTTCCTGGTACTGCAGAGCGGTGGGAAACAGAACTTTTTAGTTCATTATGTGTGTGAATCAGCATATGACCCTTGCTGAAATCACTACAACTATTTACATGCTTACAATTACGCACGTGCATAAGTTAAGGTTGCCAGGTGTCCAGTATTGACCCAGACAGTCCGGTATTTTCGCCTCCTGTCCAGTAAAAAAAATGTCCAGGATTTGTTAATTTTTTTCCCTGCCAGGAGGCAAAAATACTGGACACCTGGCAACTCTACATACACTCAGCAACCGGGCCCAGGCCTCCGCTCCCCTCCCCACTTTCCTTGTTCCACAGGGGAGCTGTCTTCTGGCTCAGAGCAGGAAAACAAGATGGCCACCAGCAGCCTGTTGAAACCAAAAAGCCTCAAAGGGGTCTTTTTTTTTTTTTTAGCTCAACAACTTTGGTCTCCACCTTTTTTTTTTTCCTCAACAGAATTTTTTCCCAGGTGGTTTTTTTTTTTTTGGGGGGGGGGGGGGGGGGTTCGGTATTTTTGGTTAAACCATCTGGCAACCCTAGCATAAGTTCTCTGCCGAATCACTGTCTACAGGCTTATTCTTATGTCAGGGTCACATATTTGAACCCACTCCCAAGTATGGGGCTAGGTGGCTGGTACCATCTGACAGCTGTTTGGCAGTCCATGTGAAATGAAGCAAAATGCAGGACAATGTAGCACTTTAAAGACTAACAAGATGGTTTATTAGATGATGAGCTTTCGTGGGCCAGACCCACTTCCTCAGATCAAACTTGATCTGAGGAAGTGGGTCTGGCCCACGAAAGCTCATCATCTAATAAACCATCTTGTTAGTCTTTAAAGTACTACATTGTCCTGCATTTTGCTTCAACTACCCCAGACTAACACGGCTACATTTCTATCACTATTCTACATGTGAAATGAGTTTGGGATCTTAGGCCAGGTCCTAGTTCACAAGTGTCCATCTCACAAAATCACCCTCAGAACTGGATTTAATTGACACCCTCATTGGCCATCTGAGCCACGAAGCCACGTATTGAATGGGCACAAGATCGGAGTTCTCTTTTCGCTCGTATAGATGGCTATGCCAGGTCAGGGCTGAGGCACAGCTGCAAGGTTCAGGTTGTCGGTTCAAGATTTGACAGCAGCTGTGTGCTCACTGCCAGCTGTTTTTTTAAATCTATATGAATTTGCTGTAGGAAAAGAAAATGGGACGGTTACATAAGAACGGCCGTACTGGGTCAGACCAAAGGTCCATCTAGCCCAGTAGCCTGTCTGCCGACAGTGGCCAGCACCAGGTGCCCCAGAGAGGGTGGACCAAAGACAATGATCAAGCGATTTGTCTCCTGCCATCCCTCTCCAGCCTCTGACAGACAGAGGCCAAGGACACCATTTTATCCCCTGGCTAATAGCCTTTTATGGACCTAACCTCCATGAAATTATCTAGCTTCTCTTTAAACTCAGTTATAGTCCTAGCCTTCACAGCCTCCTCTGGCAAGGAGTTCCACAGGTTGACTACACGCTGTGTGAAGAACTTTCTTTTATTAGTTTTAAACCTGCTACCCATTAATTTCATTTGGTGTCCTCTAGTTCTTCTATTTAGGGAACTAATAAATAACTTTTCTTTATCCACCCTCTCCACACCACTCATGATTTTATAGACCTCTATCATATCCCCCCTCAGTCTCCTCTTTTCTACACTGAAATATTGGAATATTATTAGTTATATGATGGGGGTAGCCAGCTGCTAGAGTCGGGGGGGAGCCGTGTTGTGCTAGATGCTGTGTGGATGCATGCAAAAACACAGTTCCCACCCCAAAGACTTTACAATCTATACAACGGGCCCAATGCAGCTCTGGCTAAAGCTAAAGGGAGTTTTGCCATTGACTGCAAGGGGGACGGGTCCAATCCACTGACACAATGTTTCTGTGACTTGTAGTGGTCAGACAAGTCAGTTGCCGTGTAGCTGAAGATGCCGTGTTGGGACAGTGTATGTATTCGGGGAGCAGAGTCACTGGGTGATCTCATAACTTCACTAGTCAGCACCAAACAAAACTCCCGCTGACTTCACTGTGGAGCCAAGATTTCACCCATCATGAAATTTCATGCCACCTTTTTGTTAGTCTTCTGTGTAGCCTTTATTATTTGCTTGGCAATGCCACCCAGTGTTAAAGTCCTTATGACAACACTAATAAGATACTCCCTAAAGTTCTGGCAAGAAAAGGGACACAACTGCTGTGAAGATGTGCTACAAGCCATTCCTCAAATGTGCACACTTCAAATACATATGGGAACACAGCTTGCTCCATTCGTGGTCACCTACAAAGGGTATTCTGTCCCACAGTGATAACTAAGGGAGTGGGGAAGCAAATGCTGTTTCCAGTTTTTACTATAGAAATGAAGAATTTTTGTTGGCGTCTTTCAGAAGTGATACTTTTTCATAAACTTTTTGCTTTTCATGCAGACTTTATTGGTTCTTCAAGAAAGTGAAATGCCTTAGTGTTTACTGAAACTTCAGCTGTGAAATTGCCTTCAATAAAATAAGCCATTATTTTTTTCTGAAGGGAAATTTGAAGTGTTCCAATGTTTCTTTAAATGAATTGTTAATTTTTTCCCAAGCCATAAGCTCTCGCATTTCAGTTTTGCTTTGGCACAATGGGGATATTTTGAAAATTTTAATTTAATGTAACCAAGCAACAGTTTTTCCTTTTCTATACAGAGCCATAATCCAGAGTACACTATATTTTTTTGAAGTTCTTCTGAACCATATGTGGTGTTTCTGAGCTGTATGTAGAGTAGGGCTGAAGTATGAATAACAGAGCTAGTTGAGGGAATATCATTCAGCGTTTAGTTTCTCTCTTAATAAAATTCAGTTGTTGTGAAAAGCCAATCCTACTGGAGTTCTGACCAGTTTTATACCATATAATGTGAATACCAATTAAATGCTCAGTTGGCATGGATGTATACATACAAAAATCATTATCAACACACCAGTGTGCCAGCGTTAAAGGTTATTTGTATTATTTACTAAAAGCAGTGACCACGATCTTTGCATAATTATTACATAAACAAAAGCTTAGCAATCTGTTCTATTTTTTTCCAACAGTGAATGTCAGAACTATACAGAAAGGAAAATTATTTAAAGTCCCTGATAGTCAGAGAGCAGCATCTGTCATCTAGTGTACATCAAATGTCTTAATAACTTCCTATTTATTGCTTCACTGCAGAAATCCAAATAAACAAATTGACTGAGAGTCTATTTTTATGACTCTGTCTTGTTTAAAAAACCTCTTGAACCACACTTAATTTGAACAGCAAATTTTACACTGTACGTTGAGATCTCTTCGCTCATAATAAATTAGTTATAATAAAACTATTAAAATCTATTTGCCTGCAAACAGAAGGAAATTAAGAGCTCTGGTGAAGCAACAGAAAGGTAAAGGGCAGGTTGTTAGGACATTACCCAAGTAAACAGCGGAACAGTGATTCTCAGGAGCCGAGCAGGGTCAAATTTAAAGCAAGATAACTCCGCTAGAGATAATAAATCAGTGGTACATATTAAACACCAGATGGTTCTGCCCTATGCAGGAAGGCACAATGGATCATATAACTGTGGTTGTGTTTGTAAGGATTACTGAATCAGCCTGACTTCACAGGGATATCCTAACAAATAAAATCTTAATAGCTACTTCCGCTAGAGAACATTTGCATCTACTGTTTAAAGACAGGACCATGCGTATCAAACCTTTCGTTGTCCCCACAATGTATATTCCATTCATTTGCTCAGTGCAGCCATTTTAAAATGCAGCGTGTGTTTTGCTTTCTAATACTGTAAGGTTGTTTCACAGTGATTATTACCAATACTCAAGTGAACAAACCAGTCTATTGTTCCAAGCTCAGCTAAATCCTCTAAGTGTTTCGGACGCAGATGCAAATACACTTAGAAAACCCCCAAAACTATTGAGTTGTCTTTCAGAATTGTCCAGGCAACAGAACTTATTTATAAAACTCTTCCAATCATTGATTCAAAACAAAGTTTTCTTGTTCTGCTTTTCTCCTTTGTCTTCTTTGAACAATTTTCTTTGGAATGTTTTCGTTGTGCTTAGGAGTCAGAGATTTCCTGGGGCTTCTAATAAAGGCATTTGATTTCCACTCTCTGCATACTTTAACAAGTCCAAGGATTTTGAGGTTTGATGTTAACTTGAGAGAGCTGGAGATAATCAGCAACGGGGGTAAAAAGTCAGAGTTATGTAAATTATTTGTAAAATGTACGGCAAGGCAAAAGAACCATTTCTCCAAATGTGGTTAGCATGGGGCATAGTCTTTGTCTCAGCACAGAACATCCACATGTCACGCCTCAAATTTATTGCTTTGATTGAAACCTGTAGAGGGTGATCTGTAACGTATTCCTGCTATCCTAGGCTTCTCAACAGGTTTATTGCCATTCGTTTATAAAATGAGCAGTCTAATGAGCAGTGTTTTAGATCAGAGATATCAAAGTCTGGTCATTTGTCAAGATTAGTTTCCTGTTGTGAGACTGCCTTGTGCAAAACCGTATAGAACCTGACGTTACTCTGGGAATTGAAACCCCTATAAACACTCTCTAAGATCAATAGAATGAAATGTTCATAATCCCAGAATGAAATGCAATGCACTGCAGTCTGTGTGTATGGACGGCTCTCCACGCATCCCAGGGCGGCAATGTCTGAGCGTGGGCGATGGCAGTTTTTCTATTTCCAAGGGAAGGTGTGATGTCCACACAGTAATATGAGACAAATACAAAACTCCTGTAACGTGTCAATGGAATGAATTAGGATTCTATTAATCAGGCTGTGACTAATTACAATGAAGAGACCGCCAGGGATAACGTTACTACACAAGCACTGTCTGTGGGTACAGCACGTTATCAGTAAATAACACTGAATATTTTACATTTCCATTACAAAGCCCTTTGCATCCTGAAGCATGTCCAGCCCCTCCACGGGGCACAGAGGCAGGTGAACAATGCATTGCAAGCATGACGGAGGGGGACGAGAAACCGGCTCATTTCTGCTTAGCCGTTTAGAAAGAACGCAGGTTCTTTTAACCACCCTCTTGGCTACAGCTGGGGTCCAGAGCTCCCTTGTGCTCTAGGTTGTGAAGTGTGTTAGTGAGATGCACTTTTGTGCATCAAGTTGCTTTTTGGTTTCTGCTTCCACTGGAAGGTGGTGAATTTCAAGGCTTTCTAGTGACTCGGTTTCCCATTGGGCGAGAAATGAGTGGCACTGGCGTGGGACACCATCTAGCATGTGATCCCTTTCTTTTCAAAGCATGCACCAGCCTGTTGGCCCCTCTGCTAGTCCCCAGCCCTATCCCCTGTCTGGATGCAGGTGGGGTGACCTGTCTCGATCCTCAGGGGACCCCCTGGGCCAGGCCCGTGGTGTTGCTACCGGAGCTGTTCCCAGAAGGGGTGAGCGGATCGCTGGCCCTGCCATCTCCCGCCGTTGCATGCTGCATGGTGGTAGCTGCAACAGCACCCAGAAGACTTTTGAAAGGATCCTCCTGGCTGGCGTTGCAGGATGGGGGCCGCTGTCAGAGCTCTTCAGACTGCAGCCTTGGTTTGAAATGCAGATGGAGTTGGGGAGGTTGTGAGCGCAGCGGCTGACATTCCCCCACAGAGCCTGCCCCCGGCTGGGCCGGTCCCTCCTGGTCCTGAAGCAAGCACAGGTTCCGGTCACAAGGGCGTCATGAACCGATGCCAGTGGGAGGAGTCCGATGCCTCCCCCAGCCTGGCTCATCTTCCCATTCTTCAAGCTTGTTCCGTCCCAACAACTCTGTAGGCAGAAGTTCCAAGCTTAATTAAACCGAGCCACCCGGGTTTAAACAGGTACATGCAAGTGGTTTGTAAAGCAGTTGGGAGGGATTCCTCCTCGCTGAGCCCTCCAATCCTTTTAGCTACTTTCTTACACGTGGGCACCAAATGTTTCCTCTTGGGGGCTGACCAGCTATCGCCTCTTTATAATTGTGCCAAGTCAACCAATACAAATGTCTGGTCCGATTTTCTCCCTCTCTTAATCGTTTGTATCTAGCACCAAAAATAGCAATGGGAAAATCCAATGTACTGTAGCAAATGAAATGGCCTTATTTACGGGAGGTGCCCTCGCGCACAGGGCATCGGACTCAATTGGTTGGGCTTGGTTCATTCCACGTCCAAAGAAGAGCTGGTTGGCTGGTGTGTGAGACACATACAATATACAGGCATGTTACATTTCTCTCCCTCCCTGCCCAACCCCGAGCCTGCCTTGTCACTCAAGATCTAGTAGCTGCCATTTTGCTGTATTTCCTCAGCGGAGACAAAATGAAGCCCTGTGAGAGGCATGTATCTAGCAGCCACGATAGGGCACGTGACCTGAAAGGGAGCCCATCCAACTGTTACAATCAAAGAGAGGGAAAAAACCCAAAGGGTCTGTTTTTCTTCTGCCTGTGAGCAGAGCAGAGCAAGGCTACTGTACAAATACCTTCATGCTGCTCATTGCCTTGGAAACATGGCGCTAGTACCAGGCTTTCCCTGGCAGTTTTGTGTATCGCCCTGCTCACAGTTAGAAGCACCCAGCACCCTGGAGAAGGAAAATCAAGCGAAAGGAAATGATTCACGCGTCGCCTCGGAAAGGGAGCAGCTGGGGAGAGTGCGGAGTCCCACGCAGTGTGGCAGGGTTGTGGAGTCTGTGATTAAGCTGGTGGTTCAGCGAGTCAGACGCTGTGTACCTCCGCAGGTGCCAGAGGGGGTTTCACACCCTTCCAAAAGGTAAACTGCCTCCTCCAAAACAGGTTAGTCTGGAAATGACTTCGACAGCCCAAAGAAAACGCGTGTTATTCCCCTCACCTGGCCCAGAGAATCGTCCCCCCCCCCTCCTCCAACGGTTCCCTTTCTTCTCTCAATGCTTCTTTGTTAGTCACCGCAGGCAGCGCTAGCTCTCGTAGGACAGTATCATTACAAAGCGGCACATGCTGGGGAAGGTATCAGTTTGGGTAGCCTACGGTTGGACTCAAATCTTTCTCCGAAAGTGGAACTGGAGTGAATTTGTTTAGAGCTTTCCGAGAGATTAAGCAGCATTTTCCCCTTTATCCGTGTACCTCTGGAATTCCTGGTTTCATTCCTGATGGAGCAACAACCACATATTGAGTCAAAGGCGACTCTTTTGGTACAGGTTGAACCTCTCCAATCCAGAACTCTCTCATCCAGAAACATCCATTGTCTGGAATTATTTTCATTAGCTGGATGTCCACTTTTTATGGGTGTGGCCACGTTTCCTGCAGTCTCGTAAAGTTTGTTTACAGCCACCAGTCCTGGCTCTCAGAGTGTTGTGCTGTTATTTAGCTCTGATTGACCCCTAAAATGTCTTCTAAGAGCCCAGCAAGCAGTGGCAGTTTTGGTAATGCTGCTAGGCAATATTGATCTCCCATAGTCCAGAAAATTCTCTTGTTCAGAAGTGGTCAGGTCCTGAGGGTGCTGGACTAGAGAGGTTCAACCTGTGTTTTCATCTAAACCAAAACGTCCTAGAAAATTCACAAGAAAACTAGAGCTCAGGGGATTTCGATACCAAAGGGATTGAGCTGGGCCCCCTCGGAAGTTACCGATGCTCACCTGTCACTAGAGGGCTCCCAATGCGCTAAGCCGGCTGATCTCTCGGCCTGTTTTGATATTGACGTGAATGTGGTGCATGTGCTGACGCTTCTTCCTCCCTTCCCTGCTCCCAGGCTGTTTGCTGCGAAGTGCAGTGGCTGCATGGAGAAGATCGCCCCCACGGAGTTTGTGATGAGAGCCCTGGAATGCGTCTACCACTTAAGCTGCTTCTGTTGCTGCGTGTGTGAGCGGCAGCTGCGGAAAGGGGACGAGTTTGTTCTGAAGGAAGGACAGTTGCTCTGCAAAAGTGACTATGAAAAGGAGAAGGACTTGCTGAGCTCCGTCAGCCCCGACGACTCTGACTCAGGTGAGCGCGTCTTGCGCCTGTCCCAGCTGAGAGTCACAGGCGGGCAAAGCAGGGTGGGACAGTGAGTCACCCTGACCCACAGGCTCGGGGCAGTGGAAGAAGAGCTCCCGGGGCCAATCGTTCAGTCTGGTTTTGTCGACCACTCAGAGGTGCCCTTTCGTTCAGAGTCCATTGTGCTGGTGCCTTGGCCTCTGTGCCCTGCCTGCTAAGAGCCATCCCCAAATAGCTCTCTGGACCGGGGTGGGCAGGAAGCAGCCTGCAGGCTAGGCACAGTTCACCAGGGTTAGCCCCTGGCAGGCTGCCGGTTGCTTTATTGTCCTGCACGTCTGCAGGCACAGCCGCTTGCAGCTCCTGTTGGCTGTGGATCAACGTTCCCAGCCAATGGGAGCGCAGACCGGGACACCATTTCCTGCAGCTCTCATTGGCCGGGAACAGCGACCTGCAACCAATGGGAGCAGCAAGGGGCCGTACCTGCGGATGTGCAGGTAAATAAAGCATCCGGCGGCCCACCAGTGGCCCACCAGCTGCCTGCAGGATGCATAGTGTCCCTAGATCTTTCCTTCCATTGCTTCAGGCCATTGCTCAGTGTCCTCCCCATCTCAGTGAAGGGCAAGAGTAACTGACAAGTTGCCAAGATCCAAACGAGAAATTGTATAAAACCGGGAATGGGCAGAGCTGCCTGGTTTGTGTTACCTGCCTCACAGCCTAACACTCTCAGTGGGAGTCTGTATATAAGAGATCGGGGTTGTCTCATCCACCCGTATGTCCTACCTCAGCATTGACAACTCACTGTACCTGCACCGCACCCATGCCGTGTGGCCAGAGTGATGTAAAGTCCCAAGGTTCCCTTGGCTACGTGTCTTTGTCGGACACACATGGGAATGCTAAGAAAAGGCACACGTGTGGGATCAAAACGGCCAGGGGCTTGAAGGAAAGCCAGGGCTGAGTTTTGCATCCCAGTAGTGGCACTAGTGCAGCATGGCAGCAGGGGGACAGCAGGGGTGTTGTGTCCGCTCAACCTTTCCATGCTCCTGTCCCCCTTTCTGGGTTCTCCGCCCCCACGTCTGTCTCACTCACAAACTGCTTGCTTACAAAATCAGGGCTAAAAATACAAAGTGTCACAGCCAGACGGTCACTGGGAAATTGCCAACGTTCTCCTGTTTACCATAGAATGATCAAATACATGGATTGGAATATAAATCTTGTGCCTGGCACACAGAGCAGTGCAAACATGTCACTGTCCCTATGAAATCTTCCTTGGCACTGCCTTTGCTAGTGCTTGTTGTAAAACTAGGCAAATAGCTAGATGAGCTGAGGTTCCCCAGCAGAGGTCTGTGTACCCCTGCTCGAGAGCCACTGCGAGGAAGTCCCGCAGTCGGTCGAGGCAGGACCGAGGGGCTCACGTAAAAAACTTGATACAGAAAAATAATCCAGATTGGGCATTTGGGGAGCTGGTCCCTCCAAACATCGCCACCTAGAGTCACAACATTTGGTTTAGTAACTTTGCCGCAGCTCACCAAGCAGACGCTTCCAGCCAGTGTTACAGTCATAGGAGATAAACGTGAGTGACGGGAAATATATTTCCAAGGGCCACGTGGTAGATTGGAACAATTACTTCTCCTTTTTATAAAAAAAAAATCCTGCGACTGATTGCAGCCCTGCTGGGTGGGTCTCTGTCCCAGACGTGAGCACGGCTCCGTTTTGCCAGAGAAGCAGCACTTGGACTGAGATGGAGCGCGCGACCCTCTGCCCCATCCCGCAGAGAGAGAGATCCGGGCGTCTCAGCTGCTTCTCCTCAGTTCACTGATGTGCAGGCCAAAGGGAGGCTTGATGATCCCCTGCTCTGAGGCCAGCCCTTCACCCTGCAATTCCAGGCGGGGAGAGAACCCTCTTCCCAGCTACAACAGCAGCTGTTCCCAGCCTAGCATTTTGCTGGTGGGCTAGATTAGCCCCCCCCTTCCCATTCTCCTGAGCCTGTTTCTGATGTCCCACCAGCAGCAGAGAAATGGGGCAAGCGACACACCCACCTCGCTGCACCCCAAAAACTCGAGCGCTGCCATGAGTCGCCCGCAAACGACTAGTTCTGCCTTGAGCATGTCCCAAATTGGGGCCTGATCCCTCCAGCATGCATGTTTGCGATTCATGCCCTCAAACAGAGAGACTCTGATCTGCACCCCCAACTACCTCTGGGGAGCCCCGCCCACATCTGCCTCCCCTTTAAGTGTCCTCTGGAAGAAAACGTCCAGTGACTTCCAGTGCAGTCGTCCTGGGATGTCTTTGAGAGCAGCCCATGGGCCTGGGCCCAGCGTCCTGAATTACAGGGGAGGAGTCTCCTCCCTTCTCAACCAGATTCCCAGGAAGATTGTCTGGGGAATGAGCAACCCTGCCTGCCCTCCACTGCGAGCCACGGGAGCAGTGCCAGGCAGCGGCCGAGTGACTGATGGTGCCGTGCTCTGAGCCGGGGCAGCTCTGGTCTCAGCAGAGGGCAGGCTCCAGGCCATGGGAGCGCTCTCTGCCTCAGCCATTCCCTGCTGATGTGCTGTGTCTGGCTCCCAGGGTGCGGACAGACCATGGCTAGTCACTGGAACCGCTCGCTTCTTGCCGAGGAAGTGCCTTGGAAAAGCAGCGGTTCTCATTCCAGTCAATGTACAAGCAAGATGGATCCGCGCTTCTGTTTTCTGGGGACAATTCCCTGTGCACCTGGGAGCTGCCTCATCCTGGAGCTTTGCTCTGAGACCCATCCTCCCCGTCGCGAACGTTTTGCGTTTCCGTGGCAGGAATGTCGCCAGGCAAAGGCCCCCCCCTCCCAAGGGTGCGCAGCTCTCAAGCCGTTCCTAACGCTGGTTTCATTTCATGCCAGGCCCTGTTGGTAGGCCCTCAGAGTCCTGGCACCAGAAACGTCCATGTTTAGGTTCCTGGCCCCTAGAATGGATTCGTCCAGGAGATGGGGGTTGCCTGCTGCTTTTCAGATAGGATGCTCTCTCTGTGTGAAGCTCGCTCAGGTAAATGGAGGCCTCACGCAGACACTGCCCACTGAAATCCCCAGTCCCCAGGCATATGTCTGTCTGTCTTTGACGGTGTCTGCTGTACAGCCGCAGTGTGGCTGGACCCTCGTGCACGCCCATGCTGTGTGTTAGCATCACCGCACACGGGCAGCGGTTGCCTACTCCTGACACTGATGTACACCCCTCCCTCGCAGGCACAGTCTCCTTGTGTGCCATGGTCAATCAGCAGGCCTGGAGGCCATTAAGGAGGCAGGCTGGGCATTGGGTTTCAGCTTTACTCCCCGTGATACCCACTGTAGCATCGCCAGCCGCTGAGAAGTATTTTTTCATTAACAAAGAACCTTGAGCCCTACCCCATCCTCCCCCCATAAAGTGTCACGAGACATTTTCCCTTCCGTTGTTTCAAACAGTGAACGCGCTAAGCCCCTTTCCCTCTGTGTGCGCACGTGATTTCACCCAGTTCTGGCCCAGGCATCTTCTTCTCCAAATATTTATCTGCTGGCCACAAAAATAACTCTCCCGTGAGCAACCATGAGCCTTCCCAAGCCAGCCATAGACCATAGAACTGCTCTCTAATCAGGATACAAAAGACGCCTCTTGAACTGGAATGCCTGGTAGGCGCATGTTCATCAGCTCCTGAAATGAATTGAAAGTCCATTTTGTCAGTTCCCCAAATGCAATATTTGAATGCATCAGCATGAGAATTTCTTAATTTTAAAGCCCTTCACAATAGTATAGTGAAGTTTTTTCGATAAAAATCAATGCTGCAGGGAAATTCATACAAACTAACCCCATTTGACTGCTACGAATGATCCATTTTGGCCACAGATCTTGATGCGGACACAGAAGTTATTTCAGGCAGCACAAAAATATGCACTTACTCATAACCCTTTGGCATGACAGTTGGGATTTCCCCCTGCTAACCACTCCTGCTCAGTGCATGATCAGGCCACAAGGCTGCTCAAATATAACAATAGAAATGCAAATGTATTTATGCTATAAATACACATTCACAGAGTCTAACATGCACATCTATGGACCCAGGCTGACTCACGCCTAGAGAGAGACATGCATAGGCCACACACACATATGTGCACTGCACTGAGAGAAATGACTGAGGTTTTCCATACTAGAAATTCCTAAGTCTCTCATCTGAGGAAATGGGTTTTGCCCACGAAAGCTCATGATACTAGCGAGAGAGTCTCTAAGATGCTACAGGTCTGCTCGTTTCATAATAGGCAAAAATGTGGAAACAATGTTACCTCTGGGGCTGCAAAATAATAAAAACAACCAATTTTAAACAGCATAGATTTGATTAAAAGAGCTTTTAGATTTTTAATAACATGTTTTAAATTTTTTTGTTTCGCAGCCTTAGAGGTAACTACCATTTTTAAAGTCATGTAATGTACATCATAAAATCATCGACAGGGCCTGATCCTGCAAATGTTTAAGGATATTCACACAAGTCGACCCATTGAGTGCAGTTACAGTGACGTGTACTTCTTTGCTTGCAGGCTTTTGGCTGGGAGTTTATACACAAGGTTCTGTGTATCATGGTATCATCCAACTAAGGATTCGTTTTCAGTTTTAAAACAGATGAAGGGTAATAGCCGAGTTTGTTATTTAAGGGGTTATAGTATGACTCCATTAATATTCCATTCCAAAGTCCTGGTCTTGTAGCAAACCAAAGAGAATGTTCCAATAACTTTTGTTTCTCAACAGTTAAAAGTGACGACGAGGATGGAGATGTTAAACCAACCAAAGGACAAGCAAGCCAAGGAAAAGGAAGCGATGATGGGAAAGACCCAAGAAGACCCAAACGGCCAAGGACAATACTTACAACACAGCAGAGAAGAGCATTCAAAGCATCCTTTGAAGTGTCCTCAAAGCCTTGCAGAAAGGTAGGCTCGTTAGCAGAGACCCGAACGCAATGTGGTTTTCTGCCGGTAACCCATAGAACACAAGGCCAGTGGAAGATTCTTACAGAAGGGAAATGTTTGGTCAAACATTTGCTTATAAAACATGAACTGATCATTTACTGTTTGCATGTGTCCCCTCCATTTCCAAGGAGATGAACGCCCATCCCCATTTCTGTAGTTATTGTTCCAGCCGTGGCTCTACAGGCATGGTGTTTAGTCATTTATAGCGCAAAGGACTGTGGAAAAAAGCAATTGGAATCACTGGTGAAACTGGAAGAAAATCTCTTCTTTTGAAAGCAACATACTCTGCTGTTTTTACTCTTTTTTTTTTGGCTGTCTGAAGTGTGTCTTCACTGTGAAAAAATGACATTTGTCTTCATCCTTAGAAAATGTGTCCCTTGGGATAAGTGTGATGTGTCTCAGGGTTTCCATTTGCCTTTGTTCACGGTGAGAAATTGTTTTTACTGGGCCAAAATATCAACATTTTATTCTTAGCCAAAGTTGCAAATCACTGTTTCCTAGGTTAAAAAAAATAGCGATGTGATCTCTACCTGACCCACCTACGGAGGTGAAAGTTCATTCTTCTTTAACCCTTCCCTTCCATAGGTCAGAGAAACGCTAGCAGCTGAAACAGGACTCAGCGTACGAGTTGTCCAGGTCTGGTTCCAGAACCAAAGAGCAAAGGTGCGTTGTTTGCCCACCTCTCGAAAGTCAGTTTCAGAGCACATGTTCCGCTGGGGCTGTCAGGTCTGTGGCTGAGATCAGTGGGCAGGAATTAAGTTTTATAAAACCGCTTTGTGACTTGTGGGCCCCTAACATGCTTATGGAGGTGCGGCACAGGCCACGCTCCTGCAGGAAAGCCAGACATCTGCACCTCAAGCAGAACGGTCCAAGCAATGCTCGCTGAGGACTTGTTTGAGATACGGAAACACGGAACCGCAAGCCCCTAGGGCCTGTGCCCAGGACTGACAGTTGAACCCCCTCTGGGCGCACTCTGCATTGACAGGGCTGACGTTTGCACAGAGGGCTGGAACTAGCCAGCTCTTTCTGCTCAGATCCATGAGCTTAGCCGGCGTCTCCTGTTTCTTTCAGATGAAGAAACTGGCACGAAGGCATCAGCAGCAGCAGGAGCAGCAGAACTCTCAGCGCCTAGGACAAGGTAAAGGCCCGTTCGCGATGGAAGCTGCGTGACGGGAAGGGGCGTGGTGGGTTTGTTGCAGCCCGCGGGGAGGGGCGTACGCAGGAGCATGCATACGTCCATAGAGCTGACATCGCTCGGTGCTGCCGGTAAACCTCAACCCACGAGGCATACCGGGGCGGTCGACAAAGGCTTTTGATGTCGACCGCGGAGCATCCAGACTGCCGCGCTGTGCTGCCAAACAGCTGATCGGCTTAGCGCGGCAGCCATTTTGATGTAAATGAAGCGGCGATTATTTAAATTGACTCTTCATTTTGCTATGTCTACAAAGCTCATCTCCATGGCTCCGTCGCCAGAGCCATGTAGTGCAGACATACCCACAATGTGCCACACACACGATCCCCCTCACATACCCACACTCCCAGTCTCTGTGCCTCACCTACACACAATCTTGTCAGTAAGTTTCTGTCTGTCTCTCACACACACAAACTCTCTCTCTCTAGCCCCCATCCCGCTCCTTCTGGGGGCCCACAGCTGTCCCATGATGACGGGCCCAAAATGTGCGGAGTGGCCCTCCTGCAAAGCTTAGTGCAGCCCCGGAAGAGCAGCATTCATTCTGCCACCCCTCCTCCCCCACTGCCAGGAGCCAGGAATCAGCAAGAGAAGAGAAAAGATGTTTCCTGGCCCCGTCATTAAGGGTCCAGGTTTCACCCCCAAAGAAGATCCGATTTTCCAAGGAGTCGGGTGGGACGCCAGCCACTGACAGTGCAGCCTCCGGGAGCGAGCCGAACTGCGGGGCCTTGGCTGTAGCTGGCCGCTAACAGCCGCACTCGCAGTGTTAGGAGGAGCAGGGTGCTGAGTGCCTAACTCTGCCTTGGCAAAGCAGTGTCCTGGCCCCGCACAGCCGCCCCAGCGGACAGGGTGCCCAAGCCCTGCCGGTTCCCAAGCTCTGGGCCCAGCCAGAGGTTGGCCCTGAGGGTGTGGTTGCTGCTGGCCTCCGAGGCCCCTGTGTGCTGCTCCCTTGCCACGCTGCCAATGGCTCCGCGCTTTGTTTTGCAGAAGTCCTGTCCAACCGGATGGAAGGGATGATGACCCCTTACACACCACTGGCCCCGCCACAGCAACAGATTGTAGCAATGGATCAGAGCAGTTACGGCACGGACCCCTTCCAGCAAGGTCTCACCCCTCCGCAGATGCCAGGCGACCACATGAACCCCTATGGTAAGGCCGGGCCCACGCCGCGCCAGGAGCACCACTTCCCCGCACGACGCGTCGGGCGCCAAAGGCCCAGCCTAGGGATTCCTTTTCCCACACTGGCCCCCGAGCACAGTGACCCTGGGCACTTTTACTCCTGTTATTTATCTGCACAAAAATGGGAGGAGTAACCTGCCCCGGGCACCCTCAGCAGATACTTCCAAACACAGGTCTTAGGCATTACAAGTCCAGCAGCATCCCCTCTCCCCGCCCCCCGCAGAGTCAGCCGAGCGAGCAGCCAGCAGACAGAGAGCCTCCTCGCCCCTCTCCGCCTGCCTCACAGCCCTGCCTTTCCCACAGAGCTCACTTTGCTGCATGCTCCAACAGGGGGAAGTGATCTTGTCCCCAAGCTCTCTCCAACTCTAGGCGCAGATTTGTTGAAGAGCAGCTCTTGCATTGCTGGTAGCCCTGCCAGGACAGAGGACGCCTCCCTGGTTCATGTACCACTCTGAGCTAAGACAGTTACGGTCTAGACCAGTGGTTTCCAACCTTTTTTTATAAAGTATCCCTTTTTCAAAAGAAAAAATTCTAAGTACCCCTAGTACCTGCAGTTTTCAGACACTTTTCTACCATGGCAACATATTGGTTTAAACAACTTAATTGTAGCCAGGCAGGCGATGAAATTTTTGGGTGTAAAAAATACAAAAATAATAAAGTACTGTAAAACTTACAACAAAAATTCCGTTTTCTCCAAGTTTCAGTTGTGTTGACGTACCCCCCAGACGTCTCTCGAGTGCCCCAAAGGTACCCGTCCCACTGGTTGACAAACACTGGTCTAGACAGGGGACTGGACTCGATGCCTCGCGAGGTCCCTTCCCGTTCTAGTGTTCTAGGATTACCAGTGCCTGCCCGTTTCTCTCCCTCACCAACGGCACTTCCGACATGTACGGCAAGTGCTGCACAAACGTAGGAAGCTTCATGGCTGTTCTGAGACTTAGATCTGAATTTCAATATGATTTAAGAGGGTTTTTCAGGCTGTGCTGAGTGACCTTGCAGCCCAGAACGCCTCAGTTACGTCACTTGAGCTTCTGGGAGGCAGAGGCATGTTGCCGTAGAGTGGGATACATACTAGCGCTCGTGGGATGACGTGCAGGCAGCGGGGGGGAGCAGACCGTGCTGTGGACTGTGGGGTTGTTGCAGAGAGGTGTGTGCACACCTAGCAGGTCCATCAGTGAATCAGAGAGGTCTGAATTTAAAGTGATAGAAATGTAGCCGTGTTAGTCTTGTGTAGCTGAAACAAAAAACAGGACTGTGTAGCACTTTAAAGACTAAAAAGATGGTTTATTAGGTGATGAGCTTTCCTGGGCCAGACCAACTTCCTCAGATCAAATAGTGGAAGAACATTGTCACAACCATATATACCAAAGTATACAATTTAAAAAAATGAACACATATGAAAAGGACAAATCAAATTTCAGAACAGAAGAGGGATGGGGGGGGAAGGTAAATGTCTGTGAGCTAATGATAGTAGAGGTAATAATTGGGGAAGCTATCTTTGTAATGGGTAAGGTAATTAGATTCTTTATTCAAACTCAGGCGTAAAGTGTCAAACTTAAGCATGAATGACAGTTCAGAGGATTCTCTTTCAAGTGCAGTCTCAAAAGGCCTTTGAAGCATATTCCTGCGCATCCAGAAATATAATTTATGCTATCATGTGCCGAAAGTGTCCGTCTGCTTTGTACATTGGACAAACGTCTCAGACACTTCGCCAAAGGATCAATGCCCACAAAACAGATATTAGACAGGATCACAAAGAACAGTTTCTTGCCATTTCAGCCAGAAAGGACACTGTCTCAACGACTTAATTACCTGCATCCTGCTTCAGAAGCCTTTTAAATCTGCACTTGAAAGGGAATCCTCTGAACTGTCATTCATGCTAAAATTCGACACTACGCGTGGGTCTCAACAAAGACCCTAGCTATCTTACCCATTACAAAGATAGCTTCCCCAATTATCACCTCTAATACCATTAGTTCACAGACATTTACCTCCCCCCCTCCCTGCCCCCTGCATCCACCTTCTGTTCTGAAATTTGATTTGTCCTTTTCATATGTGTTCATTTTTTTAATTGTATCCTTTGGTATATATGGTTGTGACTATTTTCTTCCACTATTTGATCTGAGGAAGTGGGTCTGGCCCACGAAAGCTCATCACCTAATAAACCATCTTGTTAGTCTTTAAAGTGCTACATAGTCCTGTATTTTATTTGAATTTAAAGTGTATTTGGTCAAGAAACTTGAAGCCCAGAGAACTTGGAAGGGTTGGGTTTGGCAGCTGACATTTTGCTCTGCTTTCGGTGAATCCCCAGCGAAGGACTGGTGTCTCATATCAAACACAAAGAAATATCAAGCACAACCGTTTCAGCTGAGTGCTGCTCAGCACCTTGTGGGGACTGCCCAGGTGGTCAGGTGGCATTTCAGCCATGAAAGGAGCTAACGGTCTGCTCCAAAACAGAACGCCGCTGCCTTTGCAGATACAGCTGTGACTGGCCTGTGTCCGCACAAGGACCACTCTTTGTCACTGCCAAAGATCCATTTCCATTGTCGGCCTGGGGGACCTGATCTTGCATTACTTGGCTGCCAAGCGTGTCTGTTGTGGGATGCAGACGACCCTTCCTACTTTCGGCTGCTTGTCTGCTCATGTCACTTAGGGTCTTTCTACACTACAGAGTTTTGTCGGAAAAACAGTTGTTTTTCTGACAAAACCTGAGTTACGTCCACACTGCAATCGCGTTCTTCCAAAAGTCAATTGAAAGAACAGAGGGGTTTTTCCGGTGTTGGTAAACCTCTTTCTACGAGGAAGAAGCCTTTTTCCGAAAGAATTCTTTTGGAAAAAGGCGTGTGTGGATGGGGAAGAAGGAGTTCTTTCCCAAGAAGAGGAAAGAGGAAGAAGCACAGGTGCCCTGGTGGCCACTCCGTCCATAGTAATCCCAGCTGAAATGCGAGAGAGCGTCCATTCTGCATGGACACTATCTTTTGGAAAAGCAGCTGGCTTTTGCGATGCGCTTTGGCAGTGTGGACGCTCTCTTTCAGAAGAAGTTTTTTCAGAAGGTCTCTTCCCAAAAAAGGTTCTTCTGAATGAAGCCTGCAGTCTAGACATAGCCTTAGAGAAGGGTTTTTATGCGCTGGAGACAGCGGCGTACATGAAGCCCTGGCGATTTCCTCCTGTGCAATGTCAAAGCCACCAGAACATCTAGAATTTGATCGCCAGTGCTTGTAAAGAGCGGAGCCTGGCAGAAAGATATTTGATATTAGTTTAGGAAAACCAAACACAAAATGTATGAGCTTGTGCTTCCACTCAACAGAGAGGGTGCTTCCTCGTGCCTGAGAACCCTGACTCTGTATTTCTCTGCGCTGAACCAAGCTTAACGTGTACATTTCATTTGCAGGAAACGACTCCATTTTCCACGATATCGACAGTGATACCTCTTTGACTAGCTTGAGCGACTGTTTCCTTGCCTCCTCAGAAGTTAACTCCATGCAGGCTAGAGTAGGAAACCCCATTGACAGGCTGTACTCTATGCAGAGCTCATATTTCGCCTCATGAAAATAATACTAATAAACCAACACAGATAGCTGGCGTGTCTTTAGGAAGTGACGTTTTGCAGAGCAGACTCTACAGCCATATGTTGCCCAGCTCTTCCTTCACCGTGATTCCTGCTGCCTCTGGACTGCCAAGAGCATTTTCAAGAGGACCATATATTAAATCAATCAGCCAACCTACCAACCACCCCTTCCCACACGCTCACACACACAGCCTCGATGATCCAGCGTAGCCCAGGCCAGGAGCAAAGCCTGGAAAGGATGGAAGCCCCAGCTGTCCAGCAGCCCTTGGTTTGGTTGGCGCACCGCACTGGAAGGGGAGCGACTGCGTGGAAAGCTAGACCGTTGGCCTCCTTCTTTCGTCCTTTCGTTTGGAGATTTAAACTTTTTTTAAAGCCACTGATACTGACATCAGTCGACCATATGACGAATAAATCAAAGAAACTGGAGACTCCTCCCCTCTCCTACTGCATGACTCATGCTATGTTGTGGACAAATTGCCATTTGAACTGTGAGAAGTTAATGTAAATGTGACGTTCAACATTTGTTTCCTTTCTACACTTTTTCTACATCCCCCTCGATCTGCTCCTTAGTTTATAGCCCTTGTCCGTAGGAGACTTAGAAAAACTGGTTAACAATACGCCTTGTGGAGACGCCAGTGATTTCATAACTGAGAAAGGTCTGTGACCCTGGAGAGAAGCTGCATGTTAGGGACAGATGCATTTAGATGAGTATTAATCTTGAATAATTAAACGAAAGGTGCTTACACGACACAAAGCTTTATTTAATTTGTAACGTGTGAGAATAAAGCATTTCCTTTGATTTGTAAGTAACTGAACACCAACTTTCAAGCCCAGGCGGTGATTGGCAGCCATGTGGTGTTCATTCTCTTCTGTTTATTTCGGTTTGGCATGAGACATAAATGTGCTACACTCCATTGTCCATCTGGAATAATTAAGGCCCCCGTTAGTTAATTTGCTCCCCTTCCCAAGGAAAGCGCCAGATCTCAGATCCTAGCTCAGGCCCTGAGAAGTCTCTGGAAATGAGACAAAGGACACACCGAGCACGGGGGAAGGCTCTGCCCAGGTCTGATCTCGCTTAGGCAAGTCCCTGCTGTGACAGGGTAGCCTCCAGGCCTCCGCTAGTGGAAACGCAAGGAAATGCAGAGACACAGAGGATGGTCTCAACAGCCCTGGCTGACGTTTGAGCAGCCATTGTAGATTGTAGTCGGGCATAACACCTGATAATAGCGTTGTTGTGATAGCTGTTGCCTGGAAACATTACTGATCAGGTGGAGAGGCAGACACATAAGGGCGTTTCTCATAATGGAGAAGACTTAGTGAGGAACAACTGGGCAAAGCAGTCGGAGTAATGATGGGGTGTTCTCCCAAAGAGTAAGGACCTGGTGAGGAGGGAGAGTTTAGGTAAGTCAGGCCCATTCCTCAATAGATGTGTTGCAAAGGCTGACCAGGCCGACCTACACCAAGTTCAGTGTGCTGGTTAATTTGCCTCCTTGTGTGTGGCACATGGTGCAGGCCAAGAGCAAAGCCTGGGAAGGATGGACCACCCAGCTCTCCGGAAGCCCCTGGTTTGATTGGAGCGCTGCACTGGGAAGGAAACGACTGCGTGGAAAGCTAGACCGTTGGCCTCTCTCCTTCACAGTGCGCTATGCAAAAATGCATGGGCAGGCGGAGGTGTCTGGCACGTGGCCGCAAGGCCCTGCGTGCTGCTTTGATGGTCCATAGCCACAAAGGACAGACTCAGCGGCCGAGTTACATGGGGCAGCGTGTTGCGGGTTCCTGCTGGAGATGGGTCCTGGCTGCTGTGGCAGTCGGCCCCGTTCTGAATCAGCAAGGGCTCCTTTCTGCAGGGCAAGAAAGAACCGAGTCAGCCAACGTTGCACCTGTGCTGCTCTGTGGCAAGTGGCCTGCCGCCCGTGAGCCAAGAGAGCGCCGGCGCATCTTACCTCGCAGGTGATCGACTCTGCCCGTGGCACTGAACAGGCGGCAAACAGCCACAGACCACCAAAGGGTGGCAGAGTAAACCAGCCACTCCTTTCCCAACGGAGTCCCTCCCCCCCCCCGGGGCACTCAAGCAGTGGCTTCTGAGCGTGTTCCTCTCATGCAGGTGAGATGGCGCACCTGAGGGCTCTGCTGGCCCCAGCACAGCGTCCCAACCCCCACAGAGCCCTGCTGTTCTGGGCTAACAAGCTCAAGCCATCCCCTTGCTGCTGCGTGTGGCTCTCCTACCTCCAAGAGAACGTAGTCCCAATTGCAGCCTGATGTCTCCCAGCAGTCGTGGGTCAGTCCCAGCTGCTCGCATTCGCCAGGACCTGTCTTCTCCCCGGGAGCCCACTGGCCATCTCCTGGCGATTGGGAGGAAAAGGCTTTGCTGCTTTTCTTCTCACCCAGACACGACCAGCTTTCCCCTGATGCTTTACCAAAAACCCCTCCTCACAGCTGCTGGTGTCTGCAAAGAACTCGATGACCGTCTCCGTGGGCTGCATTAGGAGCGCATGTCTCACGTGGCACATTGGAGCCATTTGTAACTACCCCTTCACAGCAGTAATCCAACCCCAGCACACACCTAGGGCAGAGCTGTCCTCTCACGCTCCTCCCTCTGCTGCGTATGGACTGTACCCAGCCACACGAGCTCCAGCCAGGCCGCGTGAGGCCAGTGCCCAATCAGTCGGTGAGAGCTGCGAGATGGCTGAGTCAAGCGAGAGCCCTGCTCCCAGTCTACCTCTCGGGCCGGCTGATGGCAGAGGAAATCCACTGCCCAGACAGGAATCAGCACTGGAGGGCCAGTGACCTTGCATGGCACCAGCGCAGCGCTGCATGGGCAGCAGTGCGGGTCTGACGCCGCTCTCAGCTGTGCCTGTGGGTGCCGTGTGCCCCCCACGTTCTGCTCTGACTGGGACCAGGTGCATTGTACACGCACTCTTGGCTGCCGTGACGCACTATGTTCCCAGTCTCGGGGGAGCCGGGCTAGGCTGTAACTTTAAAAGCAGCCGGCAGTCCTGGGACACCATGGAGACTAACGAAGGGGCAGGATCATCAGCATTCGTGGGTTTTACATTGGTGAGTGTCTAAGGTGCCACAGGACTGCTCGTTGTATTCCCAGGGCCAGCCAAGGGGGGTGCACAACCAGACACATGGCCAGTCACTTTGCACAGGCCAGTGATATCTGGCAAAGGCCAAAGTTCATTAAAACAAAATAAATGTCACTCTTATTTGTAGTACGAATTCTCCCACAGGAGTGTGATCATGGTGGTTTTAACCTGGGACCTGCAGTAAAATATTATAAAGCAACCTCTGACCTTTTTGATTTCTGGTTTACTCTTGTATTGTCAAGGGAAATGTCACTGATCAGGTGAAGGTAAAATGTGTAATGGGCCATACAGCAGTAATATCTTACACCGAGTCACACTGATAAATTCCTGCCAAAGCCTCTTAGCATCTGGCACTTTCATGGAAACCACAAATTGTGATTGTACATATGGGAGTTTGAAGGGTAGAGGTCATGACAGCAGTTTATTACATGTACCTTACAGTGATCATTCTCTCTAGCAAATTAACCTCTCTCTAGCATGAATACATCCAGTGAGCTCTTCTCAGCATTTCAATCATGCCGGTTTAGCTAAAGGAGGAATACGCGTTAGGCTAAAGCAGGGACAAGATGCAATTAACGAAAAGAAGATTGATTAGGTTTGTGTTCATTCAATAATAGTTAATGAAAGGTTATCATAACAGGAACATGCTAAATGATACAGTTGTATTGTGGGCCCCAAAGATTTCCCTTCCATCAGATGTGGTAACTGATGGATGCGGTAGTTAGCCCCGGGCCGCACACACCAGCACATGCTTTTAACCTACTAACTAACCAGCATGTTTCCATTCTGTAGCATCACTGCCAATGGAAGATTCCCACAATGTGCATCTCATCTCAGGCCTAGACTGTTGCCAGTCTCGTGATGACACGGGGGTGGCCTTACTTTCCAAGCAATTGGCTTTATGATCTGAAATGTATTTCATGTCCATCAAGTGGGAGAAAAATTATGTTGCCGTCATAGTTATGTTCTAATATAATTCCAGTCCTGATTATAATGCTTGGTTTCCGTCTCCAGGGTGGAACATGTCCCACAAATCTTGGGGTTTTCTCTCCTCTCTCAACAAATGTGTCGGCATTGTCAAGCCCAAGTGCTTCTAAGCATGCACAAGGCGTGAGCTGCAGCATGCTCTCGGGGCCCAGACTGTGCTTCGCTCGCTGGGTGCGTAGTGCAAGTATTGCCAGCCCCATGAGCGGGTTCCTTGAGACGGCCAGCGCCTACCCATCAGCAGCACCGTGGCCTCTCTGCCATGCAGTCGCTGGGTATTAAGGCGCCTTCAGCCTCGTAGAGTGGTTGATGTAATTCCACTTCCCTTGACCTCCCGAAGGAGGGTCTCCTGTCACCTTTCCTACTGATCAGTGATCTTCCAAGCCACACCCCTCATCCTGCCCGGAACATCACACTCCCTGCTCCTACTGGACAGGTGGTCTGTTCCATGGGGACGTCATGCTAACTCCGTCGGATGCCACTGCAGGGTCACCACAAGGGCTGGTCCCAAGAGCCGGAGGGAAGCGTGTGCACACGAGAATGGCGGCGGAGCCAGTTCCAGGTACACGCTGGTCCCGAGCTCCTGTGTGCTTAATTCCTCCAGCACCTGGAGTCGCTGAGCAGGGTGGGACTGAGCAGCTGGCATTGTGTGTCTGAGTCCCCCATCCGTGTTCCCTACTCTCCTTGCACAGCGCCGCTGCGTGGCCCCGAGTGCACGAATAGCACGGCCACGGCAGAGCTCGTTAAGCACACATTAAGGCCCACTGCTCAGCAAGGCACTGAAAACCCCGCTTGCCTGTGAGCTGGGTCTGAAAGCTTCTTGGCTTCGGTTGAACTCACACACAAGTGCACTGGGATGACTCCTGGGCTGAGCGTGGCCTCCCTGAACACCCGGGTGACTCCTGAGGCCGAGACAGGCTCAGAGCTGGAGTCGCTGCTGCGGCCGCTGCACAACGTTGTTTCGTTTAGCAGTGACTGGAAGGACCCCCAGCTCTGTGGCAGTGGGAGCTCCGCTTCCACGTGGGCCCCCTTTTCTAGCTGTGTATGGCTGTATCACTTGTATATTTATATATTCTGTATTTATGTTACCAACACGTAGTATTTTGTAGCTGTCTGTTACAATTTGTTTAACTTGTACAAACTATGACACTGCGCTTGCATATTAACCACCGGCCGTCCAGGGTAGCTCCTGGCCCCTCGCCCTCTGTGTTGGTAAACAGCCGCCATACTGTGTCGAGAGCGGATTTTTTATTTAATTACTTGTCATTGTTAAATTATTTATTAGTGGTTTTGGTTTTGTTTTTTTCCTGTCACTGCATTTTTTTTCCTGCCGCTGTCACCTGGCAGCTAAGGTCTGTGAGATCCTCATGCATTGTGTTTCTGCCCACGGGGGAAAAGAGATGACACTTCAGTATATTTGTAAATAAAAGCAACCTGCAAACAAACGGGCGCTCTCCTCAGGGGCAGTTTTTGTCCTTTCTGTTGTAGTCAAGCATGCACCGTGTGTGTGGGAGGGACGGGGGCTTGCCCTGTGAAATGACAGGCATAGCCTGCCTCACCAGGGCCTCCATTTCTCCTTGCTGCAGCCCCATCATTAGTAGAGCCCACCTGTCGGTTGGAGGGCGGGGCTATAAACAGCCCGGGAAAAGGGTAACCGCTTTAACGAGATAATTGCAATTGTTTAACCAGTTAACAGCGCAGCTCAGGTGCACCCAGCCCCCCCCCCCCCACGGAGGCTGCTCTAGCTCAGCCCCCCATGGGCGGGGCTGCTTCATCCGGGCGAGGTTCTGCTGCGGGTGGGGGCCGTGCCAGGCTGCAGGTGGAGGGCTGCTCCAGACAGCCTGCGTCCTGCCAACCGGGCCGCAGCAGGCAGGGGTGCTCTCCGGTTACCCGCTTACAGCACGAGCTTGCTCGTGAGGATCATGCTTACTGAGGCGTTGATTCACCGGTTAACGTTTTACACCCCAGTGGAAGGGACCCCACACTCCATGGATCCTGGTTCTCAGGCGCCTGGTGGGCCTACCGTGGCTTGGGGGGTTGGGGTGTGGCTGCACCCGACTGAAGCGGCTCACATCCAGGGCATGCTGGCTACAGCAATGAGGGGCCTTTGCACAAGCCGTGCCAGCGTGGGATCCGGCTGGCACTGCCAGTGTCTCAGCCGTCGTCGAGTCGGGTGCACGTGTGGGGAGAGGGGACGGCGGAGGCCCGGCCAGCTGGAGAAGGGGGATGAACTCAGCAGCCCAAGAAGAGACGGAAAAGGTCCATCTTCCTGTCGTGGGAGCAGCACGAGGGTCGCTCTCGCCTCCCCGAGTCGTGTCCATCGAGCCTGCAACCAGCTCGGGGCACCCACTCTAGTGCGGCTGCCGCTTGAGACGCCCAGCTCCCTGGCACCGGGGGCACCCCGCCTCGGCACGACACAGCCAGCCGGAGGCCTGGCCAGGTGCCACACGGCAGCACTGCGGCACCGAGCCGGCAGTGTCCTGGCCGAGGGCTGGGCCCCGGGGCAGCTGCTGGGCTGGCCACACCTGGGAGCAGACGTGCCCCCTCAGGCTTACAGGCGCCAAACCCCCCAGCCAGGCCCGGGTCAGCCCATGTCTGGCCTCCGCCCCGCAGAGCTGTCGGCTGTGAGCAGAGATGGGGCAGGGCACCCCTGTATGCCGGGGCCCTATCCAGAGCTAGGGCTAGCGCAGAGCTGGGTGGCACACCCAGCAGCGGGAGGGGCGGGGCGGTGGACTTAGCCCACGTTAATAGGCGCCACGAGCGCTCGCCCATAGAACGTGGCTGGCTGGGAAGTTTCACTGCCAGGGCAAAGCTTTCCTCACGGCATTTTGGCTTCTTAAAAAAACAAAACCCGAGAGGCCCCGATAGAGCGTGGTCCAGCCCAGCCTCTTGGCTTTGTAACCAAGCGCTCGGCTGACGCCACAGCCCGCCTGCCCCACGGGAACCACGCTGGTTTCTGCGCCGCGCCGGGAGGGAGGTGGTGCGGCACGCGTAGCCCAGGGGGCCGGGCTGTCTGGGCCCGAGAGCGGCGGGGGCGGGGGCGGGGCCTGGCTGGTCCAGCCCTCGGCCGAGAGCCGCCTTCGTGCGGACGACAGAGCGGGGCTGCCCAGGAGCAGGAGAGTACCAGGAGGGGCGGCGTCACAGTGAGGGAAGCGATCCAGACGCTGCCCAGCGTGGCTGTGCCGGCCCCGTTGGGAGGGCCTGCTCCTTGAGCGGGGCTGCCTGCACTGAGCCGTTGTGCCCGCACACCCCCGGCAGGCCCCGTGTGCGGCTCCGGCAGAACAGAGGGCCAAGCTCCCGCCATGCCCAGTAATGCTCGGCCCCTCGGCACCCAGCTACGGGCTAGTCCTGGCAGCTCCTGGCGGTAACGCAGACAGGGCCATTGGCGCACGCTGCGTCGTTAGGGGCTCGCAGCCAGACGGGCCGAAAGCAGGGCTGCTGCACCTTCCTTCTCAGGACTTTCCAGGCCTGGTCTGGTGCAAGCTGCCCTCAGCACGGCCACGTCTGCACGTGGGGTTTGACACTGAACCGAAGTGGAGGTCTCAAGCCTGGGAGTCCAGTTCACCCCAGGCGTGGAGGCTTGGCACCCGGAGTTTTTTACCTTGTGACCGCCTTGCCTATGCACAGCGGGTGGCTGGACAAGCAAGGGCCACGGGGCTCCTCGTATCGTGAACTAAAGAGCGGCCAGGCCAGGTCAGAGCAAAGGTCCATTGAGCCCAGTGTCCTGTCTGCTGAAGGTGGCCAAGACCAGGTGCCCCAGAGGGAGGGAACAACAGGGAACCCTCACGTGATCCCTCCCTATCGCCATTCCCAGCCCCTGACACACAGAGCCCAGGGACCCCTCCCTGCCCACCCTGGCTAATTGCCATTGCTGGACCTATCCTCCATGAACTTATCTAGCTCTTTCTTTGAACCCTGTGACAGTCTGTGAAGACTTCAGCAAAGCTGTGAAGCACAAGGCGATCCCAGCAGCTGCAGAGCGTAGCTATACTGTGAGCACTACAGCACACAGCTCCACACGGCGCAGCAGCATATGGGGGGCAGTCTTCGATGTTGGGAATCCACTTCCCAACTGGCAGTACCTTGGCTGCCAGAAGAATACTTCTTTCATCCTAGTCATGGCCACCCTAGAGGCTAGATCAGTTTAGCTACAGCACTAGGGTGAGACATAGCGAGAGCAATCTGAAATCTAAGAGTAGAGCAGCCCAGAAACAGACAAATATACGTATATGACCAAAAGACAATTGGATGGATAGGTGGGTGGGTAGACAGATAAATAGAATCATGTTCTACATATCTATTTATCTGAGGGAGTTTTGATTTGCTCACATCTAATTCTTAGGCCACATCTCCATTTACTGGAGGATTGACACGCCAGTGATCAATGATCTAGAGTTTGATTTAGTAGGTCTAGTAAAGACTCACTAAATCAAAAGCTGAGGGGCTCGCATTGACTCCAGTATTCCTTGCTGTTGTGAGGAGTAAGGGAAGTCAACAGGAGAGTTTTCTCCCACCAACCGCCTGCTGTGGGGCCACCCCAGAAAAATCGACACAAAGTACATCAACTCCAGCTATGCAATTCACAGTTGTGTATCTTGCATCAATTTTCTCCCCCAGTGTAGATCTGACCTCAGATGCTGATCTCCGGGGTGTGGAGTGGAGGCACCATTTCTCTCATGCTCCATGCACTGCAAGATACACCTTCAATGTCATTCTTTCATTTTTTAAAACTGAGGGGTTGTCATTTAAGGACTGTCAAGTCTTTCCCACTTCATCTTGGAAATGATCAATACTTTGCCCGACACTTTAGGACTGAGAACAACATTACGCAACCTAACAGTTAATACTGTTTTCAGTAGCTCTTATTTTAACCCATATAGATGCCAATGTAGCTGCTACACTTCGTTCTACTTCTCTCCATCTGCAGGACTCCCTCGACTAGAGGGCATGATAGAATTGGCCCAGAGTTAAGCTGAAAACTCTGCTCATTTACTTGTACTGCTCTGAGTCAAACACCTTCTTTTCCTTTTGCTGTTTGGCTCCAAACTGCATCATCTCCTCCTCCACTGCTTGCTATTGGTGGAATGTCCTGGAGGAAAAATGAATTGCCATTAGCAATTGGTTTCACCCAAGTCAGAACTAGCTGCTCAAATATTCATGCTTTGTGAGCATCCAATATTTATGAAGGAAGAAATACAGTTGCCCTCAGCGGTTTCTGAATCTTACCAAAAAGATACAGCGAAGAGATTAGCAAAAGGGGGGGAAATGATGATGAATATATTTGGGGCTTGGCGTGCTGCATTGTTTGTGTTGTGTTCTCTCTCTAGTGTCCGTGCGACAGAATGAAGACTGATTTATGTGGCACAGCTGTGGCAAACAAAGGAGAGGAGGCCAGGGAAATGGCTGGAGGTAAAAATGCCGGTGCAAAGGGTGAAAGGCCCGCACCTGGGTCTTGCTTCCCATGCTACCGACCCCCCTCGGTGTCCCCTGGACAATCAGATTATCTTCTGGACAGAGGAGTTCAAACAGCCCTTCAAAAGATTTGTCTTAATAATTGCCGCCTTATCTCAACTCCTGGGTTTTTATCAGCCAAGCCGCTGCTGCGAGGCAGATCCTGGGGATAAGGGGCTGTCAGTCTTAATTATTATTACCGCTGACAATGAAAGCGCATTTGTTCATCTTTCTGTGGACTGGGAAAGAGTCGCACCTAATGAACAGCTGCTGTTTCATCAATATTTTTAAGAGAGTAAAAGTAAAGTTCTAAGGGTAGGGCCTACTGTTCAAAACAAGCTGATAGTAAATGCTGCTAAATAAATAATGCTGCTGCTTCTCAGTCGTTTGTGCTCACATTGTAGCCGGTTGTTCTAGTGAAAATTATTCACGTTTTTACATTTACAGAAAGTTCTTCATTCCTGGAGGGCGAATTTTTCAGTTAACCCTTCTCGTGCTGGTTTCCCATCCCTGAGGAGATTCTCACTAGCGCCCGCAGGTAACACGCAAAGAGAGCCGTGGCAAAGTTTTCTTTGACACCAGAAAACAAAACAGTTCTGCTTGAAATCCTGAGAGTGAATTTGGACCATGATACTTCTCAAACAGAAGCCACAACAGTTATTTAATTGCCAAACTTTTCTATTACATTTCCAGAGCTAATTTTGAACTATTTGCTCCAGGTAGAGCCCAGTCCCTAATGGTTTAAAGTAGGGAAATGAGATATTGCATTGAACATGAGGACATAACGGCCAGACTGGGTCAGACCAAACACCCCTCCTGTGTCCCGTCTGCCCACAGTGGCCAATGCCCGGTGCCCCAGAGGGAGTGAACAGAGCAGGGAACCATCAAGTCTCAGAGGAGTAGCCACGTTACTCTTTAAGGGTACGTCTACACTAGCCCCCTAGTTCGAACTAGGGAGGCTAATGGGGGCGACTGAAATTGCAAATGAAGTGCAGGATTTAAATATCCCGCGCTTCATTAGCATGTTCCCGGCCGGTCGCCATTTTTGGAAATTGACTAACCCAGAAGAACTGCCCACGTCTACACGCGGCAGAGACGGGCGATTCCGAAATAAACCCCTTACTTCGAATTACCAGTTAAACCTCATGGAATTTCGGAATCGCCCTTCTCTGCCGCATGTAGACACGGGCAGTTCTTCCGGGCTAGTTAATTTCCAAAATGGCGACCGGCCGGGAACATGCTAATGAAGCGCGGGATATTTAAATCCCGCACTTCATTTGCAATTTTGGTCGCCCTCATTAGCCTCCCTAGTTCGAACTAGGGGGCAAGTGTAGACGTACCCTAGGGTGCTAGAGGACCACTCATTTAAACCTTTTTTTTAAAGTTACAGACTAACAAAAAGTAGATATGGGATCATGAGCTTTTGTGGGCACAACCCACTTCTTCAGATGACAATTATAGAGCAAGAGGCACAGATGGACAAGTATAAAGCAGGGAGAGAGAGAGAAGAGAAAAAACCCCTCTCAGTTAAAGTGTCTGTGCTAAATGAGGCTAACGGAGTGGCCTGTAAGTATCTGATAATTAGCTTTTGATGTTATCTGGGTGTTGAATATAACGGCCCATCCAAGAAATGTCTTTGTTCGCCCCCAGGAAAATGTGGCAAATTTGCAAGTGATCCATCCCCTGGTGCCCACTCCCAGCCTCTGACAAACAGAGACTAGGACCACCATCCCTGCACATCCTGTCTAACAGCCATCAATCAGTCTAAACTCTGTGAATTTATCTAGTTCTTTTTTGAACCCTGTTAAAGTCCTGGTTTTCACAACATCCTTTGGCAAGGAGTTCCACAGGTCGAATGTGCGCTGTGTGAAGAAATACTTCCCTTTGTTTGTTTGAAACCTGCCATCTAAAGAGAAAGACCGCTTTAATTTCTCTCTCTCTTCGGCCTAATTCAGGCCCTGTTGCAGTCACCACAGAGATTCCCATTGGCTGCAGTGGGAGTTAGAACTGCTCCTCAGACACCAATCTCCCCGTTGATAAGAAAACAACACCAGGTGCATCATTCACTCTTACTAACCTTCAGATTTACCATTCCACTATGTGGCAGAGGGCCTGTGTAAGGCATCTCCTTGCACACTAGGAGCCCACTGCAGATGTTCAGAGCAACAGCTCAGCAGCCATGAGCAAAAAGACAGTAACACCCAGGTGAGAGTCAGCATTGCAGTATCAGCTCTGGCAGAGCAACTCCTCATCCTGCCTACATGGGAGAAGAGCAGCTGGGCTCCAGCGATGAAGAATGGGCCTCAGTAGGGAGCTGAAACATCTCATCTCACCCATGCCTAGAAGTGTGCACTGTCATCCCAGGAGGTGGAGGTGGCACGAGGGTGTGGTGAGACACTGTTGAAGAGATTCCTCTCCCCCCCCCGACCCAGGTTGCTGATTCTCCTCTCACACCAGTTTTGCACTGGATAAGTCTGCCCTACCGCGGTGCGGCTGCATCGGTGCAACTGGCCGCTGCAGCGTGTCTGGTGAAGATGTGCTATGTCAACAGAGCGCACTTGCCACTTGCCCGTCACTCCAGCTCACCGAGACACTGAGCCATGTCTCCACTTGCCATGCCAGCAATCGATCTTCTGGTGTTTGATTTAGCAGGTCTACTTAAGTCCTGCTAAATTGAATGCTGAGGGTGCTCCCAATTGGTGCCAGTACTCCTCAATTCGCGAGGAGTAAGGGAAGCCAACAGGAGCATTTGCTTCCATCGACCTCCCGCTGTGAGGATGGTGCGCACTAAGCTCAGTTTAAGGTGCGTCAAATCCAGGTACATTATGTACATGCCTTAAGCTGACCTTCTGGGTCTAGTATAGACCTGGCCTGATGCTATGTTGGCAGGAGAGCGTCTCCCATTGACAGTACCTGTGTGGACAGTGTGAAACTTGTCATTCAAAGGGGCTTTTTCACAACCCAGAGCAACGTAACTTAGATTGACTTAAGCAGTAGTGTTGGCCAGCCCGGTTTCACAGAATCATAGAATCCCAGGGCTGGAAGAGACCTCAGGAGGTCATCGAGTCCAGCCCCCTGCCCAAAGCAGGACCAACCCAACTCCATCATCATTTGTCAAGCTGAGACTTAAACACCTCTAGGAATGGAGTTTCCACCCCCTCCCTAGGGATCCCATCCCAGCGCTTCACTCCCCTCCTAGGGAAAGAGTTTTTCCTAATATGCAACCTAGACCTCCCCCACTGTAACTTGAGCCCATTGCTCCTCATTCTGCCATCTGTCACCACTGAGAACAGCCTCTCTCCAGCCTCTTTGGACCCTCCCTTCGGGAAGTTGAAGGCTGCTATCAAATCCCCCCTCACTCTTCGCTTCTGCAGGCTAAATAAGCCCAAATCCCTCAGTGTCTTCTCATAGGTCATGTGCTCCAGCCCCCCAATCATTTTGGTTTCCCTCTGCTGGACCCTCACCAATGTGTCCACATCCTTTCCATAGTGGGGGGCCCAGAACTGGAGGCAATACTCCAGATGTGGCCTCACCAGAGCCGAATAAAGGGGAATAATCACTTCTTTGGATCTGCTGGCAATGCTCCTCCTAATGCTCCCTAATATTCCATTCACCTTCTCAGCTACAATGACACACGGTTGACTCCTATCCAGCTTCTCATCCACTGCAATCCCCAGGTCCTTTTCTGCTGAACTGCTTCCTAGCCATTTGGTCCCCAGCCTGTAACAATGCTTGGGATTCTTCCATCATCCCAAGTGCAGGACTCTGAACTGTCCATGTTGTACCTCTTTTGGCCCAGTCCTCTAATCTGTCTAGGTCACTCTGGACCCTATCCCTGCCCTTCAACGTATCTACTGCTCCCCCTAGCTTAGTGTCATCTGAGTGTTTGCACCAGAGTAGCTGCAAGGACATAGGAATGAGACTGACACTGGTTTCAAACGTTGTGGCTTGGAAATAAAACCTTTTATAAACCTTTTGCCTATTGTCAAGCTGCCCATTCTCAGGCTATTGCATCGGTAGCTACAATTGATCAAAAAATGTTATTCCAAGCCCATATTTACCCACAGCGTGGGATGCCTCAGATCCAGGATTTGGGGCAGAAATTTAAAATCACACATGCTGGGCATTTTTCAGAGTGCTACAAAACAATAATTCTGCTGTTCTTTGTAAAGATGAGTGAACTCTTCCAAGAGACGTTTGAAAGGGAAGCCCCCTTAGCTGGTTCTAAGAAACTGCCCTTCCAGGAGGCTGGCGCTGCAGTTATAGTGTCTGTGAATCTTGCTTCGAGCCACCTCTTGCTGCTCAGGAGCCAAATGTGGAGTTTGTGGCTATTGGAGGCACAGAAATGAAGCGTTTGACAGGGAAGTGCCGTCTCTTGTAAAAGTCAGCACTGACGTGAGACCACCCACGTCTAAGATAATAATATTCCCATTCTAATTCGGAAGCATGCGCCCAAGTCTCTGCCAGGATCCCAGCGACTAGGCCTCAGCTCCGAGTTCAGGGACAGCATGCTCACATGCTCGCACAATGACTGGCCTGGGACCGGGCCGAGGCAGAGGCACTGTCGGCCCTTGTCAGCTAGAGCGCCAGAAGGAAAGAGGGTTTGAAGACTTTCCTAGACGCAGCAGAGACCTCAGACAGAAGGTAGCCCCGCCTCCTGCCCACGCTGAGAAACCCACAGCAAATCAGACCATTACACCGACATCGATCAATTACCCCTCATCCCGGCCCCGGGAGGGAGCCGCGTGTAGTTGTATCTATCCACTGGGGCTCGCCCTCCCGTGCGGTGCAGCCATAAATCAAATGCAGACGCAGGGTTTGTGTGTCTCGCGCCAGCTCCTCGACGCTTGTTGTGAGAGCGCGTGTGTGTCCACCTCTCTGGCCCAGTGGGAGCCCCGTGCTTGTGTCCTCCTGGCGCTGAGAGGAAGACACGGCATGACTAAAAATGGCCCATAAAACTCCCCGTGCCCACACCCCATCCCACTGCGCTGCCAGGGGACTCGCGTCCAACGAGATGCATGAGGCCGACTGCCATCCTGCCAGGACCACAATGACCCCAGAGGCCACCCCTCCCCTTCTGGCTGGCCCAAGACCACAGTGAGGTGGCCCCACAGGCAGGACCTGCTGCCTTCATAGGAGGTAACATAGAACCATAGAACACTAGCACTGGAAGGGACCTCAAGAGGTCATCGAGTCCAGTCCCCTGCCCTCATGGTGTGACGTAGTGGGGGGTACCTTGCTGGTTGCTATGCTGGGCAGTGGGCTATGAGTGACCCCCACTGGCTGCTGTCTGTAGCGTGGCCCAGCAGGGCAGGGGATGAGTCATTATGCAAAGGGGCTTTGAACCTGTCTGACCAGTTATCTCCCAGGGAGCGGAACAATGGGAAGAAGGCAGAGTGGAGCCCTGGCTGGGAGGCAGGGCTGGAAGAGAGTGGTAGTTTCGGTCTGGGAAGCAGGGGAGAAGGAGCTAGGGAGAGGGGCTGGGATTGTAGGGCCCAGCCACCTCTCATCTCAAGGGGGGCAATGAGGCCTCCTAGCCCCAGTTCCTGGAACCAGATGACATCTGTGCTGTGCTGTATCCTGGAGAAGCAATAAACTCCCTCTATTCTACTGGCTGGTGGAGTCTGTTCGTGCCACTACGGGGAATCAGGAGACGGGGAAACCCCAACGCGCCGTCACACCTGGCAGGACCAAATACTGTCTAAACCATCCCTGATAGACGTTTATCTAATCTGCTCTTCAATATCTCCAGAGACAGGGATTCCACAATCTCCCTGGGCAATTTATTCCAGTGTTTGACCCTGACAGTTAGGAACGGGCCAGGGTATCCACTTCCCTGCCCAACAGGGAGCCATTGCCAGAGTCCTGGTGCCGTGGGCGGGGGGGTTCCGGCACTTTCTGGAGCCCCCCTGTGCTGCGTGGAGCAGGAGCATGGGGGGGGCAGGGCTGTAGCTCTCACCCAGCTGCCCCCAATCTGGGAATTTACCCCCCCCCGCACACTCCTTTGCCACACGTGAGCACATGGGCCGCTCTGATACACGCTTTCCCAAGGAGAGTGTTTCACAACAACTGCCTGTGTAATTACCCGGCGGAACACGGTGCATGAGACACACTTTCCTTTTACACGCCCCTTTTGTAATTACCACACACCCAGCCCGCCCCCCGGGGTGTGCAGACACATGTGTGTGTGTGTGCGCGCGCGCACGTTGTGTAACGATTATTAACCACGCGCTGGGGTCAGCAAGCCCTCGTTCTCATCCCCGTGCTGGGGCATTCCCAGGGATATTCCCTCCCTGCGCCTGCTTTGCTTCCTTGTCTCACTTGCTGCAGGTAACCTGGTGTCCCGCCCATCAGGATGAGTAATTGCTGATCTGATTAGCCAGCAGTAGACACCACAGTGACAGATTCCCTCACACCTGGGCTGCCGGATTGCTGCTGCTAAGGTGCTGATAGGCAGGGCAGAGGACCCCAGCTGAACTGCAGCTATTCTCTTAATCGTCTCTTCACAGCAAGGCAGGGACTACAACCTTGTTCTCCGGGACTGAGGGGAGGAGTCGATAACACAGCTCCCTGTGGCTACTGCCCATCCTGCAGCACGCAGCCATGGCACCCTGCTTCAAGCAGGTGGAGGGGAACACCCTCGAAGGTGAGGGAGAGCCCTAATGCTAGAGGGAAAAGTCCCTGAATGCACTTCACTAGGCCACAGAAACAGGGGCCCCTGTGGGGCCACGCTGACCATTGATTCATCCCGATGCCGCTGCCTCCTTTCAGGGCAGGCCCGACCCCTGCCTCCCTGCACTGCCCCCCTGGAATCGCTGCAGCACTGGCTTTAAGGAGGCAGCCTGAACTGGCATCCTGGCCATGCTCCCTCCACCTGACCTGTCTCTGTCTCTGGAGACTGGACTTAGAAGGAGCCTTCATGTTTGTGCCTAGGCACCTGCA
Source organism: Pelodiscus sinensis (assembly GCF_049634645.1). Taxonomy (NCBI): domain Eukaryota; kingdom Metazoa; phylum Chordata; order Testudines; family Trionychidae; genus Pelodiscus; species Pelodiscus sinensis. The sequence goes on from NC_134732.1 coordinate 26,169,234, forward strand.
TAGATCTGAGGCTGTGATTCCAGTCAGAGCTGAAATATTAGGCTCCCCGCCTGCGGCTCCTTCCTCTGTGTGTTATTCTGCAGCATTTCCACACAGAGGCACCCCCAGGCTCTCCGCTCACTTCCCACCTGACCCTGATGGTTTCATGTGCTGGAATTCATGCAGCTACGTGTTGTGTCTGAGAACCGCGTCGCTCCCTTCTCGCTCGGCGTGACTCGGCAGTGCACCATTAGCTGCTGCTTGCTCAGGGCTCTGAAGATGAAAAGTGCTCAACAGCCTTGTTATTCTGCTTACTAGAAAGGCAGGCGCCGTGCAGGACTCGCTGGGCTGTGCCAGCAGGTAATTATGCTGGTGCACGTCCACTAAACAGAGGCTGTGGCTGAAGTGAGTGTAGCCAGACACACCGTAATTCGCAGTGTCTGCAACAATGCATCCAGCTGCACTGAATCCCCTGAACCCCAGCCCGGCCAGGCCTATGGGCTTCTGGCTCCTGCCATACCTGCATTGGAACTGAACTTCCCTTGGCCTGACTTTTGGCAGAGTTTGTCGCAGAAATTGCCCATTTCGCTAGTTTCTAAATCTTCTGAAACTTTTCAGAGGCCTTTCAAGCGTTAGAAGATTCCTGCCAGACAACTGGACCATGCATAAGGAAGAACTGGCTTTTGAAATCTAATCTTCTCCAGCTCAAACCAGCGAGGTAGAGCTGTGCTGTTGACAGTGCGTCTCTGAAGACTTTCAATATACGTTTTATTCCATGGCTCTGGCACCACATAGGAAATTAATTCAGCGACAATATTTTCATTAGATTATAGCCCAAGCTCTCAATCTTAGGCACGTTTGTATGCTTGTAATACATTCTAATTACTTGTAAAGAATAAGTCTGTGTGCTGGTTGGTTTATTGAATATATTAAGTTAATGAATAAATAAATTTGTCTCCATGCTGGGAATGCCACGCGCCGTCAAACTTGCCACAGAAGGAGGGACCCAGAAGCAGGTTTCATTTGCCGTGTTGGTAACTGATCCCATTTGTATTGGAGGCGGATTGGCTGTGCCTCCTATGCGGAGTAAATCGCCCGCAGCTGGCTCACAGCAGCTCGACTGTTGGCCAGAGACCTACGGCCTTGGGAAGGGCTGTGGGAGTCTCTCTCTGCGCCCGGCCAGCCCACACAGAGACCAGGACTGCGCCCTTCCGGGGGAGCTGTCCGCTCTGCCGCTCTCCTGCCCTTCTGAAGGACACACAGAGGCAGCACCAGCAGACATGGGCTTCGAAATGCCCACTCCACGTTTTGGACCATGGGCTCCTTTTAGCTTTTGCCTTAGATACTTTTTCCTCTTTGTGTGGGGGTGGGGGTGGGGGTGGGGGTGGGCTGTGAGCGTTCATTACAAACCGTGGCGTGTCTGAAGGAATTCTGCCAGGGACAAGGCCCCTCGAGCTGTCTGGCTCCCTCAAAGGGTGGAAACACGTCTGTGTAGCGGCGACTCTGCGAGGATGCCTCCTCTGTCAAGTCCACGCACTCAGCGAGCGCAAGGCGAGCGTTTCAGACCCGCCCTGCCGGGTCCCCCCGTGGCTGGTGGAAGCGCAGGGCTAGCAGGGACTGCAAGGGATGGATCCCACGCTGGGACTCCCTTTCCAGAGGGGTTGGGTCTCAGCGCACCCTGACAATTCCTGACACCATCCACTGCCCCGGTGAGTGGCTGCTAGAACTTTCCGCTCTCTCCAGTGCCCCCCGTGGCTGATGCCCCCAAAGCGGCGCCCGCATCCCTCCTGCCTGGCTCCCTGCTGCATGACGCAGGGGACACGACGTGAGAACAGGCCGGGGGTGCCAAGGGGATTCAACCAGGCCCAGAGGAGCTGGCTACCGCTACTGTGGCCCTGGACTCCTGGGATGGTTGCTGGAGCCCTGCACCCCATGTTCCGGGCGGCTCTTCAGGCTGCTTGGGGGGGCACCGCGTTCCAGGCAGCGCGGGGGGGCACACTGTGGTCTGGGCCATGCCACAGGCTGGCTGTCCCTGGACCCGCCCCTTCTCGGAGCTTGGAGCCAACCCCCCCATCTCGCCCAGGGCCTGGCGAGGCTGCTGATGCCCCTTCGTGAGGGCAGTGACTCCCTCCTGAGAGCAGGCACACGGAACGGGAGCAACGCAGAGCCCTGGTCAACCCCCTGGAGGCACACGGAGACTTGGGGGAAGGCTCCACACTGCTCATTGCCTACAGATGGGGACACGACTCACGGCTGGGGCGCCGAGGGTTAATGCCAGTCCCTGCCGCTGGGGAGCCGGCGGAGCAGAGGAAGCGGCTGCCAGAGGGGCAAAGGACAAGTGTCCTGCGCATGGCGCCTCTGAAAGGACAGTTGGTCTGCACAGCTCACCTAGCCTTGCAAGCGAAAAGCAGAGCGCTCGGCTGTGTACCTGCTGGTGGCACAGGGAGAGCCGCCTGCGGCCTCCCGCACACGCCCCATTCTTTCCAGGCGTTGGAATAGCTGGGAGAGGAGACTCCGCAGAACTTCTCTGTGTGCGTCTGCTCATGCCCCGTTGTCACATTTCTCAACCGCTGTGTTGGTGCACGTGGTCGTGGCACTTCCTCTTCCACGCCGCTGGCAAGGTGCTCACCACGTGCCCCGCCCCTCAGGCGCAGGCGCCAGGAGCCGCAGGCATGAAAGCCGGTTGGCAGCAGGGAGCTGGAGCAGGCTTTGGTGTCCACACGTGGAATTCTGCCCCCCCAAGCGCCCTGCAGAGCAACGCGGTAGCCTCTGGCACTGTGGTGCGGACGCAGGCCAGCTCTGCAGAGCTATGGAGGGCGCGGCTGAAGGGCCCCAGTCTGTCTGGGTATGTCTACACTACAGCACTAATTCAAACTAACTTAATTCGAATTAGTTAATTCGAACTAAGCTAATTTGAACTAGTGCATCTATACCTTAAAACTAGTTCGAATTAGCATTTTGCTAATTCGAACTAGCATGTCCACGTTGAGTGGACCCTGAACCAGGGTTAAGGATGGCCGAAAGCAGTGCCGGCAGGCATCAGGTTAGGACTCAGGAATGTCTCAGGCTAGCCGAGGGCTGTGCTTAAAGGGACCCAACCCCCACCCCTGACAGACAGTTCTCAGGGGTTCCCTGCTTGCTTGTCTAACTCGATGAGGGACAGCAAAGCAGTCCTGGCTTGGAGTGCCCTGAGTACCCACGTTCGGCACATCACAGCACTCAGCCATCAGCCCAGCTGCACTTGCCACAGGCTGCCATCCAGGGAGGGGGGTCAATCGGGGGGCTGCAGGAGAGCTTCCACCCCGAGGAGCCCGCAGAGCCACCCCAGTCCTCCCCATCGGGGGCTCTTAACCCCATTCCTCCCTCACCTCCTTCCACTTACCCCTCCCTAGCCCCCCTTCCTGATGTACAAAATAAAGGACATGTGTGTTCAAAAATAGAAACTCTCTTTATTGAACAAAACTCAGGGAGACTGGGAAAAGGAGGTGGGAGAGGGGAAGAGAGAGGGTGGGAGAAGGGAGGGCAACTAAAATGATCAGGGGTTTGGAACAGGTCCCATATGAAGAGAGGCTAAAGAGACTGGGACTTTTCAGCTTAGAAAAGAGGAGACTGAGGGGGGATATGATAGAGGTCTATAAAAGCATGAGTGGTGTGGAAAGGGTGCCTAAAGAAAAGTTCTTCATTAGTTCCCATACTAGAAGGACTAGAGGACACCAAATGAAATGAATAGGTAGCAGGCTTCAAACTAATAAGAGAAAGTTCTTCTTCACAAAGCAAATAGTCAACCTGTGGAACTCCTTGCTGCAGGAGGCTGTGAAGGCTAGAACTAGAACAGAATTTAAAGAGAAGTGAGATAAAGTCATGGAGGTTGGGTCCAGGGAGTGCTATTAGCCAGGGGGTAGAAATGGTGTCCCTGCCCTCTGTTTGTGGAAGGCTGGAGATGGATGGCACGAGACAAGTGGCTTGGTCATTGTTTCGGTCCATCCCCTCTAGAGTATCTAGTGTTGGCCGCTGTTGGCACACGGGAGACAGCCCCAATGGGAACCAACATAGCACACTTATATCAGCCCTCTTAGGGTAGGTCTACACTGCCACCCTAGTAGGCTAATGTAGGCATTCAAAGTTGCAAATGAAGCCTGGGATTTAAATATCCCGAGCTTCATTTGCATCTTGCTGGGCGCTGCCATTTTTAAATCCCCCTTAGTGCGGACTCCGTGCCCGCGGCTACACGCGGCATGGAGTAGGTAGTTCGAATTAGGCTCTCTAATTTGAGCTACCAGTATACCTCGTTCCACGAGGAGTAGCGGTAGTTCCAATTAGAGAGCCTAATTCGAACTACCTACTCCGTGCCGCGTGTAGCCGCGGGCACGGAGTCCGCACTAAGGGGGATTTAAAAATGGTGGCGCCCAGCAAGATGCAAATGAAGCCTGGGATATTTAAAACCTGGGCTTCATTTGCAACTTCGAATGCCTTCATTAGCCACCCTAGTTCCAACTAGGGTGGCAGTGTAGACATACCCTTAGATACTTGCAATCTGGGGTCGTTCTGTGCGTGTGCAAGTGCTTCCTCCGCTCGCCGCAGAGTGCTTTGTATTCATACAAGCTGAACTGCATCCTGGTGACCTCAGACCATGTCTTCTGTTTGTCCAGCTCAGTTTGAGTTGTGACCCTCCCCTCCAAAGCACTTGCCACCGCCCTTCCCCGGGTATCATCTGCACACTTTGTGTGCGCTCTCTGGGCCATCATCTAATCCGTGATGAAAACATTGGGCAGACCTGGACCCAGCACTGATCCCTGCAGAACCCCTTCCAGCAGGTCTGGCTATCTGCATGCGCTTAGCTATGCGGCCTTTCGGCCCTGCCCACAGATTAGGTACGGCCTGGCGCTGCCTGATGGCCGAGCAGGGCTACGGTGAAGAGTGCTGACTCGGCCCTTGGCACCTTGCACTGCGACGTTCCAAGACATATTTCACCAGCTCCACGGCCATGCAGCAGGCTGACACGATTCCAGCTTTGCCGAAGGCAGGGACCAGTTGATGTAACAAAGATGGGCCAAACCAACCTGCTTAGGGTAAAATATACTCACAGCCGCTCCGTGGGGGGGGCCAGTTTCTATGCAGAGCACATTTAAAACTGTCCCAAGCGCTCCGCTCACGGGATAGCCAAGAAATCAGCATGGCCTCGAGTGCTCGGCCCCTTCTCGGAAACAAACGTGGCGCGAGCACAAGCCAGAAGCTGAGCCCAGGCTAGGGCAGAGTCAGGGGGACAGAGGCAGGAACCACCCAGCGCTTTTGTCAGCGGCACACGCTATACCCCGTGCCAGGGCGCGAGCCCGGCAGACTGGCCCTGACACAGCAGATAACCCGGCAGACACTGATCTTGGCAGCCTTTCAGGAGTGCGGTTTTCACAAGGATTAACTGTTCTGGGACAATTTCTCCAATGTGCTAGGCACAAACATTCATTTCTTCTCCACCAGACATGCAAGGCTTCTTGCTCGGCCCCCGCTCTGTGCAAACACTGGCCCATGGGAGGAAAGTCCCACTCTCCGCTTACGTGAACTCTCCATGGGTTTCCAGGGTGCTGATGGTGGGCAGGGCCACACAGCGCGCTTGTTCCCCTCCGCCATGCCAGTCTGGCCACCATTCCGCGGTGGCAGCCATGTCCTGGGGGCAGAAGGGCATCTCCTCCCCTGTGCCAGGGAAGGGTCCAGTAGGAGTCTCACTGCTCTGCCCAGGAGCAGGAACAGGCCTTTGTCTGGCGTCTGAGGGCCAGACCGCGACACGAGCAGAGGGCTGCTCCGAGCAGCCAGCCAGCCAGCCGGGCCCAAGCAAACGGCTGCCTTCCTACTGTGTTTTACGCGCTCCCCCATTCAGATGTTCGCCAGTGCGGTTACCTGTGGGGCATCTCTCCTCTCGTCATGGACTCACCCTTCCTAGTGTCCTTGGCCTGCCTGACAGGCCCGTTCCCTCTGCCCGGTCCCCTTCCCGGAGCTGCTCTTCGCAGTCCCTGCTGATAGCAGCTCACACCAGATGCAGAGAGAACCCTTAAAGCACTGACAGGAGAGTCTGCTACATTCCCAACTCGTTTGGCCTCTCGGGGTGCCAGTGGCTTTTCCTTCAGGAACCGTGGCCACAGCCCTGCTGCGGCTTCCGCCTTCACACAAATGGCAGTAGATGGAGTGGAGAGGAAGGCCTAGTGATTCCTTTGGGGCTCCAGTGTGTCTCGAAATACCACATTCATAATAGACTGGTTAGGACCAGGGCCAGCTAGGAAAGTGCCCTGTCTCCACCAGCACCGCGGCCTCTCAGGTGGGTGCAAGAAACATCGTATCGGAGAATTATGGAATAACCTACCCACGGGGAAGATTCTTCCTAGCTCCACCCATCGGGGGCTGGCTTATGCCCTGAAGCCGGAAGGTTTCAATCCCTTTTTACCCTCGGGTACGTCTACACTGCGACACTATTTCCAAATAACTAGCGCTATTCCGAAATAATTTACTCCGCCTCTACAGAGCAGGCAGCTATTTCGAAATAGTGTCAAAATACTGTCAAGCTGGAGGACGTCTTACTCCGACTCCTGTAACCCTCCTTGCGCGAGGAGTAAGGGGAGTCGGAAGAGGGCTCCATTCTGGAATAAGTGCTGTGTAGATGGTCCTATTTTGAAATAAGATATGCAATGGACGTAGCTCAATTTGCGTAGCTTGTTTTGAGTTAAGCCCGGCTGTGTAGACGTGCCCCTGGTCTCAGAAGTGAAGCCGTGTTAGTCTGTACCTGAAAAAACAACAAACGGTCCTGCAGCACCTTAGAGCCTAACAAAAAATGTCAATGGGCCCATGAGCTTTCATGGGCCCATATTTTGTTGGTCTCTAAGGGTGTGTCTAAACTACACGGCTCCATCGACGGAGCCATGTAGATTAGGCTGATCAGCAAAGGGAAGTGAAGCGTCGATTTAAATAATCGCAGCTTCATTTAAATTTAAATGGCTGCCACGCTGAGCCGACAAACAGCTGATCAGCTGTTTGTCGGCTCAGCGCGCTAGTCTGGACGCTCCCGCGCCGACCTGAAAACCCTTTATCGACCTCCCCGGTAAACCTCATCCTACAAGGCATAACGGGGAGGTCGATAAAGGGCTTTCAGGTCGGCGCGGGAGCGTCCAGACTAGCGCGCTGAGCCGACAAAGAGCTGATCAGCTGTTTGTCGGCTCAGCGTAGCAGCCATTTAAATTGAAATGAAGCCGGGATTATTTAAATCGCAGCTTCATTTCCCTTTGCCGATCAGCCTAATCTACATGGCTCCGTCGATGGAGCCGTGTAGTTTAGACACACCCTAAGGTGCAGCAGGACCTTTCGTTGTTTTTTATCCTAGTTAACGTAACACAATGTTCTTGGTTTCCACACAAAATCGTCCCCTTCTTTGCCCTCCCCTCAGTATCTCTGGCTGCAGGACGTCTCCCTGGGTTCATTATGGGTAAGGTGACCAGATGTCCCATTTTTAAAGGGACAGTTAATAGTTAAACCCGCCTGTAAGTGTCCCGACTTTTTTGTAAAAAATGGGCAAATTGTCCCATATTTTCTTTCCCCCACCCCCATCAATACTTGTGGGTCCTGCTGCCAGCTGCCTGCCCACCAGTGGGGTCCAGTGGCCAATGATAGGGCTGGGTGTGCAAGGCTCGTGGTGGGGTGAAGATGCAGCATGTGGGGCCAGATTCCCCTCCCCCTCCCCCCCCGCTGGTCCATCAGCACAGCCCCCGCTGTGTGCCAGTTCTCAGGCAGCAGGGCCCTGCTCCCCAGCCCACTTCCAGCTGGCACTGGTGGCTGTGAGTGTCTGTGGCTGGGGAGTGCAGGCAGGCACCTGACGGCAGCCAGTAACATTTTGCTTCTGCTGTCCACCCACTGGCCCTTTCAGTGCTCCCCTCTCTCTGCTTTGCTCCTCCTTCCCCAGCTGCTCTTTTGTTTCCTCCCTTCCCCCCCAGCAGGGCCCGTCCCACTCCCAGCACTTAGGGGACAACCAGCCTCTGAGCAGAGCACTGAGCTCGCCAGTAGCCTGGCTGGCAGGCTCCTTCCTCCCCCACTGCCTCTGGCCGGATCGGTGCCCTGAGCCAGCCCACGACACTCCAACCCAGGGAATTGGGGTTGGTCCTGCCTTGGGCAGGGGGCTGGACTTGATGCCTTCTGAGGTCTCTTCCAGCTCTACGGTTCTATGATTCTATGCTGGCCAGGAAGAGCTGAGCCAGCTTGTGCCCCATTCTAGATGAATGTGCTAAACACCAGCCCCGGCATAGATCTATGTTCAAAAACTTCAGCGGGGGAGCCAAGTTCATCTGTAACAGGAAAAACGTTAAAAACAACCAATAGTCTGATAGCACCTTCAAGACTAACAAAATGGGATCATGAGCTTTCGTGGGCACAGCCCACTTCTTCCGATGACGGGACAGCTTGTGCCTTGACGAAAATCAACAATTGGTTCTTACTGTTTTCAGTTTCTTTACCGATTTCTGATCTATGACAACACATTGCTTCTGACTTCAATTCTTGTGCTGAATCACTGAGAAAGGCTTTGGGTGATCAGAATAAAGAGGACCACATGAATAATTTTCATTACTGGAACCATTCAAGTGTTTTGGCAAAATAGTAGAGAAAGAGGTACAATTTTCCCACACACCCTAACATACTACATTCATCTAGTGAATTTATAACTCTGCCTTTAATAACTTTTAGCATGGAAAAAAGATGAACAAGAAAGGCCAACGTACATAGGAAAACGAATGGTCTACAGAAGGTAGATCAGGAACTTCTGTTCCTTCTGTCTCATAACACAAGAACAAGGGGCCATTCAACCGAACAGAAAAATAGCAAATTCAAAACTGATAAAAGAAAACATTCCTTGAGATTAGACTGTGGAACTCATTGCCACATGATGTTGTTCACATTTATGTGGATGGCTAGACCATCCAAAATTATAACAGTTAATGCTAATAAAAAAATTGAGAGGGAGCTAAAACCTCCTTCTTTAGAGTTTCAATAAATCTCTAAGTATTAGGGGTTAAGATGAGATGGTCATGGAATCAGACATCTTCTACTGCAGGGTTTTTTGCACCTTCCTATGTAGCATGTGGTGCTGACCATTGAGTGTCCTCAGATCTGATCCAGGTCTTGCAGTCCCTAAATTCCCATCATTTCAGTCAATTGATCTTCTCTGGAAGGAAGGTTCTTTGGCCTGTAATTCCCAGGAACACACCTTGCACTGTTGTGAAGGTAGATACAGCATTTGCTGCTGGTGTTATAGCTTCGGCAGGTGTTTGAGCACTGCGGTTCTCATTAGGGAACAGTCCTCACCAGTAGGACAAGGTGCTGTTCCCACCAATGCCATTGTCCTTGTTAGTGTCTCTGAAATGCAGCTGCTGACAGTGATGCCTAGGCCACTGCCTCCTCAGGCTGTGGGGCTTGCAAGGGGCCCACATGTTTTGGTTTATACTCAGGCTAGAAAGACACTGGGCATGACACTGGAAGGTGGGTGCAGAACTGGCTGGATAACCATTCTCAGCAAGCAGCTATCAATGGTTCGCAGTCCTGCTGGAAGGGCAGAACAAGGAGGTTCCACAGCGGCCTGTTCTGGGACCGGCTCTGTTCAATATCTTCATCAACAATTTAGATGATGGCATAGAGAGGACACTTATTAAGTTTGCAGATGATACCGAGCTGGGAGGGGTGGCAAGTGCTTTGGAGGGTAGGGTCACAATTCAAACTGATCTGGACAAACTGGAGAAATGGTCTGAGGTAAACAGGATGAAGTTTAATAAGGACAAGTGCAAAGTGTTCCACTTAGGAAGGAACAATCAATTTCACACACACATGATTCTGGGCTGCATTAACAGGTGTGTTGTGAGCAAGACACGAGAAGTCATTCTTCTGCTCTGCTCTGCGCTGGTTAGGCCTCAGTTGGAGTATTGTGTCCAGTTTTGGGCACCGCATTTCAAGAAAAATGTGGAAAAACTGGAGCTATGAGGGAAAAATGAAAGAACTGAGGTTGTTTAACTTAGAAAGGAGAAGACTGAGAGGGGCAGGATAGCAGTTTTCAAGTATCTAAAAGGGTGTTACAAGGAGGAGCAAGAAAAATTGTTCTCCTTGGCCTCTGAGGATAGGACAAGAAGCAAGGGGCTTAAACTGCAGCAAGGGAGGTTTAGGTTGGACATTAGGAAAAACTTCTTGTCAGGCTGGTTGAACACTAGAATAAATTGCCTAAGTGGGTTGTGGAGTCTCCATCTCTGGAGATATTTAAGGGCAGGTTGGACAGACACTGCCAGGGATGGTCTAGAGGGTGCTTGGCCCTGCCATGGGGGCAGGGGACTGGACTCGATGCCTCTCGAGGTCCCTGCCAGTGCTAGTGTTCTAGGATTTTATGATTCTATGACACAGAAGTGACCAAAGTGCTGAAACTCCACTGCCCCATGCTGCTTTCCCAGAGGGTGGAGGAGAAGTCACGGAGCAGCGAAGAGCCACCTACGCTAGCGAGTCGCCCTCCTCCATCCCAGTGACCGCGAAGATGGTCGTAACCAAGAGGGAGGACGCAAATCAGCAGAATCTGGCAACCTTGTGCATGGGGAGCGGTAAATGGAATGTCTCATGGGCCACCCGTAGAACCCCGATGGGCCTCAGGCGGCCCTCACACCACAGGCGGCCATGGCGTAACCAGCAGGTATTATACCAGGAGTTAGCTGGTAGCTCTGACTTTGGGCCCAGCCAGTGGGGCGGTTCTGAGATCCTGACAAGTAACACAAAGGCAGCCTCGTCCCCGCAGAGCCGGCAGCCTGACGTGCTGTCACACCGGTGCCCTGCTCCTGGGGGAACAACTCCCACTCCAAACGAGTTTCCACAGGCAGCGCCTGCCCCCGCCCGGCCTCTGGGCTCACACTCTGGAACTGTCCCTGACGGGTGCAAAGACCTGCATTCCTACGTCCGACTCCCCACTGTGGGAATGAAAGTGCAGAGGCTGGTTTTGAGATGTCACACCGAGCCAAACAACAGGCAGTGACTGCCATGAGACCCTCCTCGAGGCAGGAACGCAAGGGCCCAATCCTGCAACACTTCCTCAGGTGGAGTTCAGGGGGACCATGCACGTGAATGCAAACGGCTGCTTCTCTGCTAAGCCTGGGCAGACTAGTGGCATGGGATCTGGGCTGGCCCCTCACCAGCGTGAATACGAGTGAGGGTCACCACATCAGGCCCAGCGTGTGTTCTCATTTCTAGTGCTGCTGACCTCCATTTACCCAGGGGCTAGGGTACCCAGCTCTAAGAGTCTTGTCTTGTTTGTTTTACAGTATCATAACTTAGGAAAATGCTTCATTTGGTCAAGGACAGATGCAGGAGTAAAAGAAATGCACAGGCCAGCTGCAGACTCGGATACAATTATTAGCAACGTGAGTAGCAACGACTTCCAATTACGACTGTTTTCAAATGATGTAATAAGTTACCATGAGACAGCAGGCTGCTCTTCAGCCGCCTGCAATGAAGCATTGTATAAAATCCACTAGCAATAAAGTCTTACCAGGTGATGCGGCCGACAAGTGTAACATTCCCGCCTTCAAAGAGTATGTGTGTCTTTTAAGTACAGGGGTTTTTAAGCTGCTATAAAAATCTGTCAAACATCATATAAGTGAAGAAATGATTGTAAAGATTTTTAATATATGGAACTTTCATATACACTGTTACCAAGGAATTAATGACATACTGCGGTGTGCAAGCCTGCTTAGAAGTTAAACAGGATAAAGAGGCCAAACCCCACTTGCCATGTGGCAAAGAAACAGAGAGAAGACAACATATAGGTAAAGGGCTCAACCACAGGAATGCATTGAATCTAAAAATACAATGTTCCTTTTAATCAGCAAAATGAAGCTTTTAAACGCGGAACTTAATTCTGGTCACAATAAAAATCAACTTGGAGTTTTGCTTGCGTGGAGAAGGGAGTTTCCTTTCTTCTAATATTTCCATGGGCAACCCCCCCAAACGTTGTGAAGCCTGGAATAGTTTTTAAGGATGTCTGAGCTATTTGTGAATGTAATGGCAGACCAGCGAGAACCGTACTGCCAGACAGAGCAAGAGCGAGCGAGCGGCAAAGAGGATTGCTTTTCCAAACATCCGTTTGTTGCAGAGATCACCGTGACTGCAAAAAGAGCAAAGTAGCCCAAACATTAAAGCAAAGACAGTTTTCACACAGGGATAGGAAACATGGTGCAATACTCCAGGGAAAAAACTGAAAAAACCACGAATGGTCCTGCAGCACCTTAGAGAGGAACAAAACGTGGCGATGGGATCCTGAGCTTTCGTGGGCACAGCCCACTTGACGTGCCCCTAAAAGCTCACGAGCCCATCGCCATGTTTTGTTAGTCTCTACGGTGCTGCAGGATCGTTCGTTGCTGAGTTGTTTTCGGTTACAGACCAGCACGGCTCCCGCTCAGACATTCACTGCAGAGAATGACTACAAAGAAATTCTCGGGCCCTTGGGAAGTGAGTGGCCCAGTTCTTCGCCCTTCTCGTGGGTGGTTCCCTGTCTGAGTAATCAGTGACGGCCCAAGTGACCAGATGATGGGCCTGGGTGATGAGTCTCTGCTGACACTAGTTGGATCCTGTACGATGAGGGCATCCCGGAGCGCTGCGGTAAAACAGGAGTTCCCCTTTCAGCAGCTGCGTATGACAGAACGCCCACCCTGGCCAAGGCAGCCGCACGGCAGGCTGCAGGCTGGGCTCTCACAGGACACTGGGCGTTTGCTCATGCGGGTTGGGTGCCTGACCCCTTCAGGCCCCTCTGGGAATCCCAGCCAGAGGCAGCTGATGACCCACCTCTCCTGCGTGGTGCTCAGTGGTGCCGGAAGGACATTCCCACCCTCCGCCCAGCTGCTACGCCCCCAGCCCTGGGCAGACCCCAGCTCCCTCAGCCCAGCAGCGGCGTTCTGCTGCGTGAGAATCCACCCAGCTGGATGGTTCTAATGCCAGAGCATGTGTTAAATTTCCACATGCTGTTTGAGGAGCATCTTCTGGGGAGGGAGCAAGCCCAGGCCCAGACCCTACCTCCAGGAACGGTCCGTTTGCCGCCAGCCGTGTTCCGAATGTGGCATTTCAAATTAAGCAATGGCCCAGGAGCATCCATCCTGTAACCAGAGATGGCAGCTGATTTCAACGGTGTCTGCTGGAGAGGTGAGAACAGCTGTTCCCGGGACGCTGGATTGGTTTGTTTAAGGGAAACCGACTTCCCTTTCCCTGTGAAATGCACCCCTGGGAACTGGCCATCAGCCTCTGCCCCTCCTGGGCCAAAGGAGTCAGCAGCCCGCGATCGGCACGCAGGGAAGGCCACGAGGCTTTCTCCTCAGGTAGAAGCTGTCTGGACCCTGCAGAAAGGAGCACGGGAAGCTGGCCCCCCGCACAGAGGACTGTGCTGTGAGCACCCAGAGCAGACAGGAAGACGAAGGCCAAGGGCAGTACGGCAGGGAGGCCAGCCGCCTCGGCTGGCAGCACAAGCAGCAGCTGCTCCCAGGCCTAGGAGGTTCCGGGAGGCTGGGACAGCAACGGGTCGATGTTGCTTTGCAGGGCCCTGGTCTTGAGGCCAGTGGGCTGCCGGTGCTTTGGAGGTGGCCAGCTCAGGTCCCGGGGGGAGGAGCACCCCAGCCTCTGCCTGAGCGCCGTGGGGCTGAGCCCCTCTGGAGAGAGATGCCCTGCTCTGCTGTTACTCTGGGAAGGTCACTCTGAAGACCCAGGAGGACAGGGGATGTATCTGTGGCTCCCACTGATGCTGAGGCACCGCCAGGCAGCGGGGGGAGCTGTGGGCACCACCTCCTCAGAGATGGAGCTATTTTCTGAGCCCTGCGATTTGTCCAGCTGCACCTCGTACAGAGGGGCTGCCCTTGCCCCCCCGCAGGCCAGGCCAAAACCATCAGGCTCTGACTCTCCTGCACTGGGCGCTTTGTGCCAGGTTTCTGCGTGACAACGAGCTCCCAGTGGCTGCAGCCAGAGATCTCAGACCCAAACGGTTCTCCTCCGGGCTCCTCTCCCTCCCTCCCTCTGACCAGTCCAGACTGTCCCCTTTGCGCCTCCCAGCAGTGCAAACAGCGGGAGACCACAGGCCACTGTAATGGGGCACCTGCTCCACTCTGGCCAGCAGGGATTAAAGCAGGCTGGAGGGAGCCTGTGCAGAGCCCTGGCCAATCAGAGAGGGGCTTAGAGGGATCCAATGAGAGAGCAGCTTGCTGATGCAGCCCTGGTTATAAGGAGGTGCCCAGCAGAGCAGAGGGCAGAGAGCAGCCAGGTCCTGAGCAGGGAGGGTGCAGGATGGGTTCCCAAGAGGAAGCACCTTCAGGCCAGCAGGGCTGAGCAGGCTCAGCGGAGCAGGAGAGGGGCTCCTGCAGGCTCACGTGGGAAGTGGCCCAGGGACGGGAAGCAGTTAAAGGGGAGGGCAGGACAAGGCTGCCACCAGAGCGCCCCGGAGCCCAGAGTCGTAGGTGGGCCTGGGTCCCCCTTGCACTGCACCTTGCCACAAGGACAGTGGCTGATACAGACTGCGGCTCGCCTTGAGGTCAGGGGCTGGACCCTGGCTGCACTTGGCCATAGCGGAAGGCTCAGAGACTGAGACCAGTGTGATGGGCCCTGCTGGGGCCATGTCTGCAAGAGGACCCTGCACTCCTGGGAGGGAGGTGGGTCCAGAGCTAGAGTGTGGAGAGAGCGGAGCCATGACAGGGGAGACACCGGCCAGAAGAGGGCGCCCTGCTGAGGATAAAGCTAATTCCTGGAGTGACCAGCAGGAGGCGCTGTGCCGACGAGTCGCTGCAACTCCACGTGGGGCTGGCCTGAGCCACTCACCCAAGCCCTCCTTCACACCCGGAGACAGGCTCAGGTGAGCAGTGCCGTGCGTACAGAGAGTGACCATGTTTCCCAAAGGCTGGGCCTGGCACCACGGCTCACTCGAGCCCTACTGCTCCCTGCCAGAGCCCTGCCCCCCACATGGGACTGGCATCCCCGGGCCCCCACATTCCTCTGCACCCCACCTTTGACCAAGACCACTCGGCCTCTGTGCTCTTGTCACTCAGTCAAGTGGGCAGAAGAAAGTGGGCCAAATACCCAGAGGGGCAGGAGGCCAAGACAGGGCTTAAGAAAGAGACTGTCTGGGCCAAGCCAGGGTCATTCTCACGCTCCCAGACAGGAGAGCACAGAGAGGGAAAGACCCTCTGTGGAGAGGGAGAGGCTACATCCAGGGCATTCGGCTGACCAAATAACAGCCCCAGCCGCCTGAAACGGAACAAACATTGTTTTCTCCCTCAGATTCCCTCGTGTGCACCAGCTGAGCCACGCTGAGCAGCATGGGGCAGGGGATCAGCTGTGGGCCTGATCCCAGCTGCCTCAAACCACCCTTGTCACATGCAACAAAGAGCAGGAGAAAGGACTTTTGTCCTTTATTGCAAGTCGGAGCAGCCTGCATCTGAATGGCTGGGCAACAATTAACCGGATGAGATTCATCTGGTGCTTGGCACTGGCGAGCCGGCCACAGTGTTGAAATAATGGGCGGTGCCTGGTGTTTGTTATGACTCGTCTCGCTCGGGCTTTGTCTATGCCAGACCTCACCGCCGAGCAGAGCTGGCTGGCAGGGCTCAGTCTTGCTGAGCGGTGGCTACGGAATAAAGAGAAAGGAGGGGACAAAAGTGCAACAATAGGCTGGAGGGGACAGAGGTCTCTTTCCAGGCCCACAGAAGATAAAGAGCACAGGAGCTCTGCACTGGTCATTTCCCGGCACCTCTCTGCCATTCCCACGCTCACGGCAGAAATCCCCTTCCCGAGATGCTTTCAGCTAGGACCGACGGTTATGGCCAAGCTCTTGAGCCTTGACAACAGAGCACAGCATTAGAACAGAAATCTGCAAGCCTCCGTTCTAGCCATATGAACATTGTACCGCAAGGGCAAAAACTTCCTACCAGTCCAGCTGGGGCCGAGTGCGCAGCATTTAGGGTTTCAAAGGCTCGTCTCTGCGTGGGACATGCTACCAAAACGCCCTTTCCTCATGCTAATCCTATTCTGCTGGAGATCAAGTCCTTTCTGTGGGAGTGTTTGTCCTTGGCTACAGAAAAAAGATCCTTAACCACAACAAACCCATTGCCAGCAACTGTCAATCTCAGCTACTTGGGTCTATATTATATGCGCCAGCTACCAATTTGACAGTCATTTACGTTTTACTGCAGAGGTACCTCACGCATTGACACTGAACTCTTGGCAATCAAGGCTTCTTGGCGTTCTTTTGGAAGCCAGCGTATGCAGTACTCTGAAACATGAAAGCAACTTAATTAGATTCAGAGCTAGAAGGCACTTACAGTTCCCTGTTAAATTTTCTCTTGCAACACTTGCTTGGGAGTGCAGAGAACTTCTGCTTCCAGCAGGATGAGTCTGTTAGCTTGGAGGGGAGGCAAATGCAGAATGTGGGAGTTAAACCTCATTTAGCTACAACCTCCCCCCCGAACACTCCAGTAGTGGATTGTTCTAATTTGGTGAAACACGTGAGGTCAGAGGTGGCGACAAACCCTTCACGTGCGCATGGAATGGAAAGGAAGGCAGCTCGTGTGCTTAGTACAAACCAGAAATGTGCTTTTCGCTTTGAACCCAAAGCTGCAGCATTTGACAAACAGCAGGACAGAGCTCTGAGGTTTGGTTATTTCATGTAGTGCTGGGGAAAATGGCACACTGAGGAGCTCTGATGTTTCCTGTTTATTATGGTTACTATTTATTATTTGTCTTGTGGTGGGTCTCAGACCGGGCTGAGAGCCCTAAAGTCTGTGCCCACCGCAGAGACCACAATCTAGGAGTTAGACTGTGCACTGCAGGAAATGAGGGTACAGCACGGACGACAAGGTAACAGCAGGGAGCCACTGGCCTCAGAAGTCACAAGTGGCTACAAGCTAAGCCGTATTTGTGGCCCACGTGAGCATAACATGGAGACTCCCCCATTTCTGCATGAGACGGAAATACAGCACCATGGGTCTCTTGGCTGGGAAGATGGGTAACTAGGCTGCAAAGAAACCTCCACCTCACGTCAAGTTCCATTCTAGCCAGCACTTGGGATCAGAATTGCCATGACAGACTTCCAGATATGTATCCCTTTAAGTGACAATCTATTCAACTCTGCTAGGCTACAGCTATGAATAGGAAATTGTCACTCTCGCAATGCCAGTTGATTTGCACCCTTGTTGGCGCCGGTACTCCTGCTCCTGCGTTTGCTCCCATCGACCTCCCACTCGAATCAAGGTGTGTGGACTCCATAACTAACGTAAGCTGGAATTGCATGCCTTCAGTCGACCTTTCCCTGTAGTGCAGACCTGGCCTAAGTTGATGGACTTAAAGGAGCCAAGGGCGATAAGGAGGGATTTTGCCAAGCCACCAAAGAAAAGAGCAGTGCTAGAACTCAGCCTGCCAAGGTGATGAATATGGTATCATGGAGGGGTGTAGGGAAAGGAGTTACTGATGTGCTGCGCAAATGAATCTTTAACATTCAAATAAACAAAAAGCTGTGATCATAACAATAGCACCCTTCTTTAATAAATATACTACTTTGCACACACAGGGTGTCTGTCATTCGCAGGGACTGTCAGCCACGCCCCTCAAAGCATTTGGTAGACATTCATTACCTGAGACAGCGGATAGCCTGGAGCCAAGTATTATTGTCTGTCTGACCTGCTAGGGAGCAGGTAATTATTATCATTATGCACTTTTCCCAGATGGATAAACTGAGGCACTTGATGTTAGTCAACGATTTTACTAAGGATCTAGAAAAGGGGATAACAAACATGCTCATTCAATTTACATGTGAAACCAGTTTGGGAGAAGCCTCCAACCTAGGAAGACAGAAAAGGACTCTAAATGGACGTAGTGATGTTAGAAATACAAGCAGGCAATAAAAGTAAAATGTAATCAGAAAAACTGGTAGCGACTGTAAATACATACGTGAGGCATGCGGGGATGTACAAGGGGGCTATTACCATCCAAATGTCAGAGAGTAACCTGCAGAGCAGACAGCAGACAACACACTAGGTCCTCAGCTCCCCTAGGCCACGAGAAGCGTGCGACGCTGGATCCAGGCCAATTAGTTATATTCGATGCCCATGCGACGGGTGGTGGAACAGCCCAGCTTGTGGGTGGGCTCATCAGTGCTCGCAGCTCTTTGTTTTAGATTCCACATACCGCAGGCTGAAATGCGCATCTGAGGAGCACGTGCACTGGCGTGTAGGTGCCACCAAGCTCCTGAGTGGCAGCAGCACCCTCGTGGCTCAGGTCAGGTGACTATAAATAGCAGAGGCCACAATGGCGATGGAAGCCAAGCAAACCACCCAAAGGCCACACTGAGAAGGTCCCTTGGCCTGGCTGCCTTGAAGATCCACTGACCGTTTACCCCGCAGCAAACAGACTCCGCACAGCTTCATTTCTTGCCCAGAGCCCGTTGCATTTTCTACTTTATGTTGCTTCGGTTTCTTTCTTGGCTTCTCTCATGCTCCCTCCCCACCTCAGGTCCCCGGCCCGGTGACAGTGTCCCCACCAGACTGGTCAGGCCTTTGCACTGGGTGTTCCAGCTGCTGAGCCGAGCTGCTTCCCTCCCTGGCATGAAGTGGACTTTCAGGGTGCGCCGTGCAGGGAGAAGGGGAGGTGTTATTTCCGTACAACTGGAGAGATTCGATTTCCTTCTCGGATGGGAGGCAGCTGGCGACTCCGTCCAGCCCACGACGACAGCAGGGCTAGCCTTTGAAAATGGCAGCAGAAAACAAAAGGAAAGTTGCTTCTGCGAGGCAGCTGCAGCTAAGGGGTAAGTGCAGGCGAGCTCCTGCCAGGGCTCCTGGACTCAAGAGCCAAAAGGGCCAAGGACTCGTTTTGTGACCTTGAGCAATTTTTACTTTCTCTGCAACTGGAAGTTATCATCAGCCTCCCAGCAGCACTGGGATTGAAGCATTTTTGTATCCTCCATGGAAGCTGAAACGTGTTGTTATTAGCCTTTAAAAGTATCCGAGTCACATTGTTCTCTTGTGATACAGGAGTTAGGGAGGCCAGAATCCATTCAGTTAAGACTCCTTGAGTTAGTAACCGTATTGCTAATCCATGTTTCCTTTTTAATCATCACTACTGTCTTGTGTATTTGTTGGAGTAATTAATTACAACAGACATTTATCTATCAACCAAGCGGAAGAGGAAATGGAACCAATGAGCAGTAATTCCTTGCCGCTGATTACGGCATGGAAGTGGCAGCATGCGTTCTTGGTTCAGAAGCAGGTTCCCTGCATAGTAGCTGATCTTTGGCCCTTCTAGAGAGGGTCCTCGCTTCGGCTGCTCTTCATTTCAGGCTGTTGAATTAGATTTCCAAGACTCTGCTTCCCATTCTGAGTAATTCCCTCCATCCCCATCTCGTGTCAGCCCCTGGCCTCCCATCCCTCAGAAAGGATGCAGTGGAACGGAGAGTGGCATTTTCCTCATTTACTAGACCCCTCTCTGTGCAAGATTTTGCATCCTACTAATGCCAAGAAAAACAATAGTTCGCAAACTTTCAGAATTTTGTTTTACTTTTGCTGTGTGTGTCCTTGGCACTCTCGTTAGTTCAAACTGTAGAATTAGCTGAAAATGAGTTGCAGCTGGGCACACAGCGTACCAGAACGCTGCCATTTATTTCAGACCCTTGATGTACATACATGTCCCTTACCCAAAATGCAAAACATAACAAGAGCTGGCAAGGAAAAGACGTCTCTGCTGCTTATTGTAAAAAACGATTTAAATAAAATGATCTGGGTCCCGATTCTCTCTTTTCACTTGACATTTGGCCTTTTTCACCTGCCTTGGTGGACGAGCTGCCCGACGTGGAAATTCACCGACGAGCAGGGAGGAAGACGGGTTTGGTGTCACGCCTCTGGTGCCCAGCTGCCCCACTGTACGCTGCACAGTCAGGTCCAGAATTCTGTTCCTGGAGCCTGCCCTGCTTGCCCCTGGAGCTCAGCCTCAGAAAGACACAGAAATGGTGTCCCACGGCCAGGACACAACAGGGTCCGGGGCCCGGCCGCGGTCTGGTTTCTGGGAGCACTTTACCTGGCCCTGCTAGGACGCGATTGTCTCACAACCCTGAAATATGTCGAACACAAAGGCTGCATGGACGGCCCTTTGAGGGTGGTAAGTTTGGGGGTTTATTTCTTCAGCCCCCTCATTGAGATACACATTAAAACTGGTCACAGCTCCATGAGGGCAATTCCTTCCCTTTCAACACACCCGGCTAACGATGCCAAACTTGCAATGGGAGGAAAGCAGCATCAATTCCCAGAGCGGTCTCACTTGCCCTGCGAGTTCCTTTGGCAGCCGGGAGGCCCACGATACAGGACAGGTTGGACCTCGCTGGTCCAGCACCTTCAGGACCTGACTGGTCCCAAACAAGGGGATTTGCCGGGCCAGGGAAGATCCTTCGCCTCGTGGTCGTGCTGCCACCAGGCAAGGCCTCTAGCCTGCCCCCGCTGCTGCCTGGGGCTCTCCCCAGCCCTGCTGCTGTTGCTGGGGCCAGAGCTCTGCAGCCGGGGTGGAGGGACAGGGCTGGAGCTCCGCGGCCCGGGTCAGCACTCCCTGCCTGCTGCTGGGGCTGGGGTTCCGGGGCCACTGGAGCCAGAATGCAGCTGGAGCTCCGGGCATGGGTCCAGAGCTCCCTGGCTGCCACTGGGATTGGAACTCCCTGGCCGGCAGGGAGGTCCACGGCTGTGGCCAGGCTAGAGCTCCCCGCCAAGCCACCGTCCTATGCCCCCCGCACTCTGGGCTCGTGGCTGAGTCTCCGGTGTCCTTTACGGTGCTCCACCCCACCGCCAGCCATCCCTCTTCCTGAGCTCTGTGGTCCAGGAACATGGTGGTCCATGCTGGCCCAGGGAGTCCCGGTTAAGGGAGGTACAACCGGCACCAGTATGAGCGGATAGTTCTCTACAAGACGTGGAAGGTCGAGGTCTCACTCCACGAGCTCTGGTGCGTCCGTAGGACAAGGAGTGAGGCTACTGATCTGCACCAGGGCTTTGGTGAGACCGCAGGGAGAACTCGCTACTCTGGAGGTAGCTCAGCTCTGCAGGGGGCTTCCCAGGGAGGGAGACTGGAAGCTGCATCATCGGGGGATGGTAGGAACAGGCTGGACAAGGATTTTGCCCTGCCTCAGCGCGGGGTCTGAGCTCGATGGCTCCCTCCATGCACCCCTCGTCCTGGCTCAGCGTGCGCCTTTAACGTGCCCAGCGAGGGCAGAGCCACGGTGTCTCCTGAGGGGACAGGACAAGCCCGTGGCGCACTGTGCACACTGCCCAGGGATGGCAGCACATGGGGAGAATTGTTTCCGTAAGCCGCTCAGACTGGGTTTTGGCAGCTCTGCCGCATAGCAGATAGCCACGCAACTGGGCCTGGCTGCATGGACTTGTGTTTGGTTTGCCCTTTGACTTGGCTCCTTTCCCGCTTCTCAAGGGCTTGTCAGGAATCCGTCATGGCGGCTCTTGGCGGCACTGTGAGTAGCCTGCAGGCTTCCAGAGATCCTAGCACAGAGTGATCCACCATGTTCACACAGAGGCACAACAAAACCTTGCATTGTGACTGCATTGATGCCTCACTTCACCGTCCTGTCCCAGCCCACTGCACGCTGCGGGTCTCTTCACACACAGCTGCCGCGTGGTGGCAGAGCAATGTACACAATGCTCACCAGAGCCCACCTCCCCAGGAAGTGTCCAGCCCTGGCTCCCCTACCCGCAAACCAGCCTCTCATCCATGACCCACTGTAAAGACATACGGTTCAATAGATGCTCACAGGATTATTTCCATGGCAACTAACTGTGATGTCACCAGGAGATGATAATGATGAATTGACTCTGGGCTTCAGAGAAGGGAAAAGCTCCTATTCCAAACCCAGACGCGCCTGCTAACAGCAGGAGATAGAGCAGACAGAATTCGCGTATTTGGGGTAAATCTTTGTGCTGGCCACATTTCCCCCAATGTGAAAGTGCCATTTTAAAGGGCAGGGGGACACTTGACTTTACAACCTTAACACCACATTAATATTAACATTTTGCATCACATGATTTGTCTCTTTCTATAGGAGCAGATGCACACTGCTCATTCCTACCACTCTGCATTTGGCCCCAACACAAAGGCACTGCTCCAAGGAGTCCACATCTCAGTTAACGATGTGTTAGATTCTTGGCTTGGGTGTCTATGCCCTGCACTTTGAGTTACCACTCCCAGCTGCCTCCCGTCTCATTCGGGCGGATGCTGTGTTTGACACCCGCTTTGCTCCCACTGTGCACGCGGCCTGCGCTGGCAGGCAGCTGGGCATCTGGCCATTTGCAGCCTGTGACAAGGGTCTCGAGGTGCCTTTGTTTGCAGGCCCGTTCAGATATCTGCAGTCAGGACATGCACAAGACACCACACAAGGGCTGCATCTGAGTGGCTGCAGCTAAAGAGGCTCTCGTGTTTTACAGGAAAAATTCACCTGACACCCGGCAATTTTTGAAGGGGCTTCCAGCCACCTTAGAACGTTACACTTAGATTGCACCGATCAGCTCGAAAGAGAAGGAATGGTGACCTGTTCCGGTAACCTCGTGAGCACACCCTGCACCTGATCATTTTCTGAGGGTGAGGGTAACATCTGCCACCTCGGCACCTCCTGCTTCTGGCGGAGAGCAGAGATTGAAAGAGAAGGGAGAAGCTTTTCTCTCTATCTCTATCTGGCTTCTGGTACATTCTGATTCCTGTTGGGCCAAAAAATCCACAAAGAATCCAGTTTCAGAGAGATGTTCAGCCCAGATTTACAAACTCAAAGGCTTTGAAGCTTGGTGAAGCATCAGAACATCCGGGTGTTTTGACCTGTAGAGCATTTGAAGGGTTGACGTGTCCCTGGCCTGACAGAGAACAACTAGCATGGTTATTATCTATGCAGCACCACGGATGTGTAAAATGCTTTGCGGACCCCCAGGAACCTGTCATGCTGCACTAGATGCAAGGAAATAGCATAAACGAGCGTGGCCGGGGGTAAATGCGATAATGACACGAGTTTCTCTCGTTGCTACTTTCCACGTTGTATCCGAGGCAGCAGTGGGAGGAGGTGGGAGGGAGCTGACTGGGGCCCCGCCTGTAACCACTGACATTTTCAGCGGTTACACGGTTACGTAAGGACACATTGTAACACCCCGTGTGAGCGGTGCTAGATAGGTCGGGCATCAGCACCAGGAAGTTGAGATTCTGATGGTCATCGCTGCCATTATGTCTCTTAGGGTACGTCTAGACTACATGCCTCTGGCGACAGAGGCATGTAGATTAGGCTACCTGACAGAGTAAAATGAAGCGGCGATTTAAATAATCGCCGCTTCATTTAAATTTACATGGCTGCCGCGTTGAGCCGACAAACAGCTGATCAGCTGTTTGTCGGCTCAGCGCGATAGTCTGGACGCTCCCCTGCCGACATCAAAGGGAGTTGTCGACAACCCAGGTATGCCTCATCCCGGGAGGCATACCTGGGTTGACAACAACTCCCTTTGATGTCGGCAGGGGAGCGTCCAGACTATCGTGCTGAGCCGACAAACAGCTGATCAGCTGTTTGTCGGCTCAACGCGGCAGCCATGTAAATTTAAATGAAGCGGCGATTATTTAAATCGCCGCTTCATTTTACTCTGTCGGGTAGCCTAATCTACATGCCTCTGTCGCCAGAGGCATGTAGTCTAGACGTACTCTTACTGTAGCACCTGGAGGCACCGGCCGAGACCAGACGCTGTGCTAATCTAGAGCTTTATGACAGAAGAGGAAAGTGCAGGGTCTCCAACCTTTTTAAGCACGAGATCACTTTTTGCATTTAAGTGCAATCCAGGATCTACCTCAAACCCAAATACCCTTGCCCCACCCCTTCTCCTAGGCCCTGCCCTTTCTCACTCCTTCCTCCCTCCCTTTCACTAGGCTGGGGCAGAAGGTTGGGACACAGGCTCTGGTCTTTGGGATTTGCACTGTGAGGGGGTGTCACGTTGCTGGATCTTGAGGGGAGCAACCAGATCACTGATGCACCCATAGGTGGGGGTGTTGGCCCCAAAAATGGTATAGAAGTGGTCACCAACCAGCGGATCAGGATTGGAGCCTCTGACAGGATCCTGACCCATTTGGCCAAGTGCAGCACTTCAGCTTCCCCTCCCCCACTGCTGTGCACCTCCTGCTCTTTGCCTTGGAGCTGCCCTTCCTCAGGAGCCTCCTGCTTGCGGTGCACAGCAGGGAAGGGGGAGGAGGGCGCTGATGTCAGGGTGCCCCCTCCCACCCTGTAGTCTATTTCCACAGAACGAAGGGGGTGGGCACGACAGGCACAGGCACAGGCTGGCAGCGAAGGTGACTAGAGACTGGGGCCTGTATGTATGTGCCACGGGGTCAGCGCGTCACGTGGTCTTCACTGGCTACCTGTGTGAGGGGAGTCGACTACTCGGGACGCCGGGTTCTTCCTGAGCAGCTCGCACTGCGCACGCTGCACTAGAACCAGAGGAGCCTGCCAGGGCCTTGCCAGCAGGAGAACAACTTGGGCCCCATTCCAAATGGAGCCACTTGATGCGAGCAGCGTTAGGCGGGAGAAGAGGTGAGTAAGACCCAGGCTGTTTTGCCCATGCGCATGCTGGCCTTAGCCGGAACGCTCAGCTTGCTTTGATCTGACAGATCCCCACGTTGCTCAAATCTCTTTTGACTGGTTTAAGGAGTGGCTGCGCCCCAGCTCAGGAAGCCGCGGGAGCTGGCACAGCAGGCAGACTGCTCGGCTGTAGGGTTCCCACGTGGCAACGGCCGTCAGTGCTGAACTGCTGCAGGACAGAGGGCAGGTCCAGAGTCACGCGAATGGCTCAAAGTTTTCTAAAATCATCCAGGAAAGTGGCTTGTTAGTATTTACAGTAATTTAAGGTGCTTCTTATTGCTCCAGGCATGGAACTCATAAATATTACTCAGTGCTATTTGTCATTGGCGCCTCTGTCTTGCATAAGGTGAAATTAGATACTTATCTCTATATTGTTAATGTATTAAACATAAAGATTTATGGGTTGTGAGAACTCACTTGCTCGGAGAAGATTAAAAACTTCCTTGATGAAAACTCTTAATGCGAATACCAGGAGTGCCAGTGTGTGCGATAAGGCAATTATGGTTTGGAGGTGTGAAGAAGCCCCAGGCACATGCGGAGGCATTTTCCTTACCACTTCACAGCATTCCAGGGCTTCTCTCCCTTCTCGCCTGGAGGTGCCATCTCCTGTCTCTCCATGAAAGCCAGCAAGTGAGGAGGACACCGGGAATCTAAGTGCAATTGTGATATGGGCTCTGCATGGCAGTGTGTGCCATCGACTCGTCTCTTTCCCTTGCTATCCCCCGGGGAAGCAAAGAATCGCACAGGGACCTCTAGGTGCGCAGATGCCTTGTTTCACAGCTAGAGAAAGTGCCTCTTAGAGTCTCTCTGGACAAAGAGGCATATCCTATGATGCAGAAGACTGACAGGAATCACTCAGTTCACAGCTCTGCAAGCACAGATTTCCTACCTTCCTATATGAAAATGTCACAAATGGCCAGACGTGGATGCAATAAGAAATCCCTTCCTTTGGCTGCAGTTTTCGGTGGAAATGCCAAAAAAGTAGAGAAGTCTAAGAGGAAGTCCCCGTCATTCTGGAAAAGCAGGAGCTGCAAACAAGCTTCCAGAAGCTGGACGAAGAATTTCAAAGCTTTCTTTGCAAATGAGGCTCCATGTTACACAACAGTATTTGAACATTTTGTTTTCAGCAGCGTCTGTTATTGTGAGTAGAACATGGACTGCTCCTGTTCCTGGTGCCCAAGTGTTTAAATATAAGATTGGTCCCCCCATACCTGACTTTTTTTAAATCATCAGGCTACTTTTGTATTTTGAAGATGACATTTTTTCTTTGTTGTGGTTTCAATTACCAGAGAGCTCACTGGTGAGTTATTCATTGATGATGTCTGTGAGTGTATAAAATTCTGCTGTCTCTCTCTGAGCTGTAACATGCCATAGGAAATGCTGCACTTCTCTCTCCCTTATTTTTTTGCACTCACATTCTCGCTCAGTGCGTCAGGCTTTCACTGTGCAGATGGAAAAGGGCCCATTCGTAATCCGTTTTTCGAGTGCATCTTCTAATACTAGATACAGACAGACCAACAGAGACCTGCCCACTCTGTATTTGAAAGGATGGTCCCTGTTTTGTGCCTAACACCTCCCAGCCTATATTGAATAAGGGTTTCCTAACAGTCATTTAGAAATGGGTCAAACTCTCCACTTGAACAACACCACAGAGGCAATGGCCGGTCACCGGCAGGGAGCTTAGCACTGGATTTTCATAAGGTCACGTGGTGATTTCATGCAACGAATTACATGTCTTGTGGGAGAAGTGCCCGTAATAGAACCCTGACCTTACGTTTCCCATGATGCCTTTGGGACAGCAATGGTCACGCTCCACACAGATTTCTGTCCCTGTTCTTGCACCATGCCCCTCGCCTTGTGTCAGAGCGTCTTGGCGCACTGCCCTGGGCCTTGAGCCGTTTGGGACTGAGACCCCTCCCAGGCCACGGCAGTCCCGTGGCCACACACCTCTGACCTTGCTGTGCTCACTGGTCACCCTCTCCAGAGATGCAGCACTCAGCTCAGGCAGCCTAAGGAAAGGGTAGGGAGCAGTGGGAACTAATGGGCTGCTCGTCATTTGCATCACGTGCTCATTGTAGGCAGCGGAAAAGCAGATTCCTGGATAAAGCCAGAGTGGTGAAGGAGGAATCTGGGGTCCAGCTCTCCCCACAGGTGGCCACTGGAGGAAGTTGGGAGGAGCCAACTAATGACCACAGACAGCACCAGCTGCTCACTTTCTTCACCTGCACTGGCAAGAGGAACTCACCGCGGGCCCTTTCCGACGCCGTTGGGTGCATCCCAAGAACTCTCCCCAGCGATGGCCTGGACCCCGGGGTGCACGTTTGCACCTCTCTCGGCTGTCTGATGCTCCCCAAACCAGTTGCCTGTCTGCACATTTTCCACCGCTGGGGGCCAGTTCATGAGCCTAAAGGGAGTCAGTGTCAGAGTCTAGATCTTGCAACACAAAGATGAAACTAAGAAACCGTACAGCAAGGTCACAATCCATAGCAAAGGAAACCTCAGTCAGGTCTCACCAGTCCATCTCCTGGGGCTGCAGCAGGTTCCTCCCAGGACACTCACCTTTTCCAGGATAGGTGTAAATGTTGAGGGTCTCCTCACTTCTCAGGGAGTTTGTTCCACATCCCGGTGGTGGTTATTACCGGCCTAAGTTCCAGTTAGTCCTTTCTCCCACTAGTCTGCCTGTTCCCATACTTCCCCTTCTTACACCTGCTGTCTCCTCCTGAGTGCCGCTAACTTCCCCCACTTCTCTAATCTCACTCACACCACTCGTAATATTTTCTGTCCCCCCTAATATTTGCAACTCTTTCCATTTTAGCACAATTAATGAATCTCATTATCTTCCTATTTATTCCCACTCCCATATCATTAATGAAAACTAATTAAAATAATGAGACTGGACATCACCGATTCCTGGGGAGCCCCCGGGCATCTCCCTTGAATATGATAAACTGCAGGTTAACATCACCCCGTTGAACTGTCCAAAGGGGAATACACCCTCTCTGTGCTTGCCATCCCCCCAAAACAGCCATGCAGCGTGTCAGTCAGGATAGCCTCAGGGCCCTGCCTGCCTCCCCCATGCCCAGCACTACTGATACCACGGGACCACCACGTGGCAGGGCAATCATGAAGAAAAGTCGTGTTGTCTCATTTTGACCTACGTGGACGATAGCGACAGAGACTAAGGGTGCGACTGGACGGCTGGCTGCATTCCATGAGTGCGCACTGAAGAGCTCTGGCCAGAGGTGATTAGCTGCTTGGAGGATGAGCACGGGCTAACGTATTTAATAGGCATCTCTCTTTCGCCCGCCTAGAGTCAATCACTGAAATATCATTTTGGTGATTAGTTACAGAGTAGTTGGGTTAGTCACTTACAAAAGTAAATTAAACCTGCCCCAAGGAGTAGCTCACCATCAGATTTCAAATATGTTAAGTTCAAACATTAATTATGGCAATCAACTCATCTTCTTTAACCCACACACTGGCTAAGGATCACATAATTGCGACAGGCTGTACGTGAGGCAGCACCTCAAATCAACTTGGAAACAAGGCTGCTGGAAGAGCACATGACTCTGCTGATCAGGGAGCTGCATAAGTTGCTTGTTGGTTTCTGGGTGGAGTTGAAGGTGCTGGTTTTGAGGTTCTGCCTGAGATGTCCCCGCTCTCCCCATGCTACCCTGCCAGATCTGTGGTCAGTAGGACCCTCATTACAACAGGGAGGGAGCTGTCCGCAAGTGTCCTAAACTTCAGAATTTACTATACCCAACTGCTCCAAAATAGCCCAGATTTGTTAAGGGTGCGAAGTGCTTCTCTTGTAAAGGGAACATACTAGGAGGGCCGAGATTTGCAGAGGAAACAACATGGTTTGCATTTCATTTCTTCTCTGGCACCTATTTTCTTATTTTCTGGTTTGAGGGAGGGGTAAATGTCAGTTTTACTTTGACATCATTATATTTAAATTATATCAGCTCCTAGACTAGGCATTTTTATAGTTTGTAAATCCAAAGACATACAATAATTAAGAAGCATCCTGGAATGTGTGCAATTTAATAGATCTGTACACTTTTTTTAAAAAAGAAAGTATTTGGGGGAAAGTATATGGAGAATCTGGTGTCTGTACTGAAACTGCTGCATGAAATCAGAAAAGAGAAAACTTTCCTACACTGAAAACTAAGTTTACTTGCATTATAGTTCAGTTTTGCAGTCATTCAACAGAGGCCCTTTTTATTCCATGCATTATGGATGTTTAATTGAAAGGTTACATACAGGGTCATCAACATGGCACACAATGCCTCTAGCCTTACAATACACTTTCAACTTCAAAGGGATTGGCTACATTCCTGAACCTTGTACCAATAAGCACTAATAACACTGAAAAATGAAAACCAAAACAGATGTCCCCAATAGCATTGGTTCTTATTAGCCGTTCACAGCTATTCTTGCACCTCTAGGCATAGACTCTAGAAGTAAAGTCTTCTCATGTTGTGTGCAAAGTTGCATTACACCACAGTAATGCCATTGGAATGTTCACCTTCATTTTCGCTTATTTCACTCTTGACAGACTGTCTCCTTTGTAATCTTAAAAAAGTTGTTTAAAGTGTCATTTAAAAATGCACGAAAATATGTAAATTCTGGCAACGCTATGTACTGCTTGAAATTCATTGTTTACAAAAGCACCATCATGCATTTTGGATGGAATAATTTGAACTACGTGTACACGCTGCTGCGCGCTACATGAACTCTGAGCACTTCTGGCAATCTCTCATTGCCCAGGGATGGTCCAAGGCATGTAAGAGTTTGGTTTTAGTGTTATCTGTTCTCTCATTCACTATACATCTTCTCCATTGACATTATGTCAGTCCCAGGCACTCTCACACCTGGACGTCCGCACTGCTTTCTAATCAATGGAGCTCAAAGAAGAGGTTAGGGAAAAGAGAGTCAATGGTGACTGGCAATACTGAGGCCGCTTCTCCACTTGCCGTGCTGGAGATCAATCAGGCATTCGATTTAGTGGGTCTAGTAAAGACCCGCTAAATCGCATGCTGAAGGTGCCCCCAGTCGGTGCCAGTATGCCTCTATTTGCGAGTTGTAAGGGAAGCTGATGGGAACGTTTGCTCCCGCTGACGTCCTGCTGTGGAGACGGCGGCAAACTTGGCATAAGGTATGTCAGCTCCAGCTACGTTATTTACAAAGCTGGTGTTGCATACCTTAAGTTGACCTTCTGGGTCTAGTATAGACCTGGCCTTAGAGAGATGGGAAGATTTTTAAATGAGGAGCGATGGAATACCTAGATACAGTTTGCAAAGAGAATGCAACAGTATAATACAAAATAATGAATGCTCTAAAGGAGTTAAATCAGACCCTTTGTCTACCTCTTTCATAATCCAAGAAAGGTCACATTCAATGTAATGCATTCAATGACATTGATAGATGACATATTTATAACTGAGAAAAGAAAATACTTTCTTACATGGTGCATAATTAACCTGTGAAACATCCTGCCACATGATAAAGATCTGAGGGCTTAGTAGAATGTCAAAAAGGACATTTATGTGGACAATGAAAACAGCCCCAGTTATATTACATAGAACTGTTTTAATTTAGAAGGGATCTAAACACTGATGATTCAAGGCATAAAGAAATTACTAACTGACGGGATAAAGCATTATGATAATGGATAAGTTAACCCAAAATTGTCCATTACAGGATTTCTTGCACTTTTGAGGCAGTGAGCGCTGGTCCCATCAAGGAAAGAATACTGAATTCAATGAACTGCTGTTCTGATTACATATTGTGATTTCTCTGTTGTCATTGTAGAAGCAATGCATCTTTGAATACCTGAAATAGTTCATCAAAAATAAAAATAAAATTAACAGGCATCTGTCCATTAAGAAAACATTTTCACTATAGCACAAAATCACGGGTCTGTATTAGAATAATATTTACACCATCAAAGTGTAAAATATATATCTGTCCTTGGCTTGCAAAACTTTCTTCTCCATGTGATTTAGTCTAGCTTTCTAACATACGCTCTGTGCGTCTAATTCTCCCACTGTGAGAGGAGAGGTGACAAACTAATGAGTGGCCTAGAAAAGGCAGATCAAGAACTTCTTTCCTGTCTCACAGCACAAAAACAAGGGGCCATTCAAAGGAAGCAAGCTGAGAACTGATACTAGAAAATATGTTTCCATATAATGCACAATTGACCTGTGGAACTCATTGCCAGGGGCTATCACTGAAGCCAAACTCTGAGCAGAATTTAAAAAAAGATTTGACATTTATATGGCTAACATGAACATACAGTGTCATCACGGTAAATATTAAAAAATAAGCAATTATTCCACGCCCGTCTATTGCAAGGCTGATTTGTATCTTCTTCTGAAGCTTCTAATACTGGGCACAGCTTCTCCTTTTGTCAGAGACAGGACATTCCACAAGATGGACCGCTAGTCTTATCCAGTCTGACAAAATCTGTGCGTCTAGACCAGTCTCTCTCAAACTTACGACCAAGGAACACCAAACAACACATTTTTTTTTTATGAGGAACACCAAGAATTTTTTGTTGAGCAAAATGGGCGGCCATTTTGAATTCTGTTGCTCTCCGCGGCTCAGTTTAAGAAACACTGGTCTAGACTGAGTGGAACCTCTCTCACCAAACAGTCCCAGTCATTTCAGTGGTTCAATTGGACAGGCTTTTACACACCCATATATGCATTTAAGCAGACGTTTAGAATTTAATGGCCATTTGCCTTTCAGTAGGCGACACCATACTGCACATTCATTCGTTAGTTTAAATACTGAGACTCATAGGTACAACATCCTGTGTACCTGGCGAAACCCCTCATGTTCTAGGAAGAAGAGCTAAGATAATCCGGACCCTACTATATTTTATTGCGGGTTTCTTTGATAGCTTGATTTCCTTAGCGAGCAATATCAGGGTCAAAGAACAGACATTTTCAGTGTGGAATCAGTCGAAGCACCCTCCCTCTCTTCTCTCCCGCCGCTGCCACAGACACCCAAAGTCTTTCATGCCTTGAAAATGCCACAGCTGGCTCTAGGCTGCCATCTCATGCCTCCCCCCAGCGTGCTCTTAACACTGACAGTAGCAATGCAAACTGGTGAGCAAGGAAGCTCTAAATGCCACTTGGGTGCAAATGCAAATGAGAGAAAGGGGGTGACCCGCCAGATGAAGCATCTCAGGACACGTTGGTTGGCGAGTAATTTGTGTAATTGTTGTGCCGAGGAAGGGAAATGGAAATCGATTACAGTAGGCAACATGGCCTTTGAGGGTATTTTGAGCTCTCAGCCAGCATCCAAGGTCTCAGGCACCCTGGAGTACACAAGTTCCCATCCCTGCTTTCAGCATCATCCTCATGGAGCAGCATGGTACTCCGAACCATCGAGCAGCGTAAAAAAGGTAAGGATGCAGTCAAGCACAGACCACAGACTTTCTGATCTGTACGAGACATTGGTTTTCCCTGCAGTCGTTGTCTGGTGGGCCCGTCGGGCAGATGAAGGATGCTATCGCACAGCAGAACCGTGCAACCAGATCAATTACACCAGGCACTTTTGGAATATTAAGAATGGGCTTTGGATGCCAGCACAGATCTGCAGGGACCCTTCAGTTTGCTGGAGGGGAAGTGGCGAGGCATTTATTGTGTGCTGTACCACGCAGGCTGCATAATTTGACTTTGCAAAAGAGAATAACCCTGAAGGAAGACATCAGTCAAGAAAGGAAGAAGAGGGAGGAGGAATTAGTGAGGACGGGTGTGCTCAAGTGGCTGACCCAGATGTGCTGCAACAGCAGCAAAGCAGCTGTGCCAGGGATTTCCTCCAGGTGGGAATTCACCACTTCTGAAGCAGGAAACACTCAGTTTCCAGTGCAGGACCACTGCTGCCCATGCCTCTGTGGTCGTGTGTCATATCCAGGAGTTCCTGCAACCTGGTCTCTGTTACCTACTGCTACCATCACGCTTCTCGCTTGGAAATTTTACCTACGGGCGCCCCTCCCTCTGCTCCCTTGAAGCCAGAACCGTATCCCCAGGAGCCGAGATCCCCTGACTGGTAGGGCAGCCGTTCTTTGAAAGCCACCAAAGAAATCTCCATTCACCATAGCACCACTCCAGATCTCATTAACGAACTGAGAGTTAATTATTCACTATTCAAATCCATGAGTGTCCTGATGGCTAGTGACTGCATTCTTTCCAAGCCCTGGAAAGTCCTAGTTTATATCCCAGTTCAGCTTTTCTTCTCATCAGCCAGGACTCCCATGTTCTCCCTGCCTGGTCTCACCAGCACCCTCTCGGCAGCCCAGACCTCTCATTCTTGATGGAGAAACCTCTCTTGGCAATTTCAGCCAGCCTGGACCAAGCCATCTCCAGCTGACCAGTCTTCACACTCCCCCTGCTGACCAGGGTGGCTCCTAAATACCCAGTAGGCCCTTGCCTTAAGTTTGAAACTGACTCTCCCCCACATACCTCAGACCTAAATGATATAAACCCAACACAAACGCTAACAAAAGGGATTTGCTTTGGAATGACCCATGATTTGGTTGTGGTTCTTGCTGGTTTCCCCCTTAGTGATATTTCTGCCCAGAAGTGATTGTGTCCAGCAGTCAACATCTCTCAGATCTTGTCTGCAGCTAGATTTATCTCCCCTGCCTCCTGTCTGCGTCTCGGTCAGAATTCACGGCTAGCGAGGCCTAGAAAGTCTTTCCTGCTGAATCAACGGGCAGAAAGTGAAGAGGAAAATGAATCCAAATGACTCAGATGGCAAATGATGAATCCAAATGTCTAGTGACTTGGACAGCAATCAGTTTGTCTCTGCCTCTGCAAGACTTAATGTGTTCATTGTGAGCCGCCTAAAAGATCAGGAGCAAACCAAACCCTACTGGCCGATTTCCTCTGTTTTCTTTTAGCTGCCATCCCAAAATACTTCACAGCAGTAAAGGTTCCACAATGAGGTGCATCCAGATGCTTCGTCCAGATGATACATAAAGTTCAGGAAATTCACGCACACATCTGGGTACTAAATAACCCAGCAATAAAAACTGAATTTTCTTCATACAATGAAAAGAAACCCCTTTTGCAGATTAATCTAAAGATGGCTGACTCAGGTAGCACTACAATCCCTGGGGAAAATGGGGCGACCTGCTTTGTGTAGCACACCCAGAAATCCAGGTGAGGGAACAATGACACTCAGAATTGCTGCTGGCCCTGAAACTGCCTGGGAGAAAGATCAACTCCTTTGTAAGGACACAGCCACGCTAGCTGAGCTGACCACGAGCCCGCAGGGCTGGCTGCAGCAGCCTCTCCCACAGATACAGAATGTTGCTTCAAAGGTAAGTGAAATCACGCAGGGAGAAATGGCACCAGCAGGTCTATGTGCATTAGGGAAAGGGGGTAAGAGAAACACCCATCACGTTCAGGGTTCATTCTCTCCTACTGTGACAACTGGGTCAGAAATTCAAGGCTCCATTCTGGGCCTGTTTTAGTGCCCGGTGCCTTTGTCCTTTCTTTGGGCCAGATGGCTACTTTCATCAGGCCTGCAGAATCAAGAAGCGGTTGCCGCATTCATGGGTGGCTATAGTGCCATTGGCCCTGCCAGCTCAAATGCTAGGGCTGAGCTGGCACATGAGGCAGGCATGTCTAAATGCGAGAAGAAGCCAGAACACGCACGGGGACACCCACCTCCTCTCCTTGCCATTCCTCTTGGAGCCCAGGACTCTCCAGGCAGCGTATCTGGAGTTACTGCCCGGGGACAAGTCACGTAGCCGGTGTCTGGTCTTGTGCCTCAGACTGCTACAGGCCCACGCCAAGCTCCAGAAATGCACTGCCCACCCCTGCTTCAATGTGCGCGCAGTACGCAGAAATTCCCTGTATCCTGGGGCAGGGAAAGGCAGTGAATCCATTCTTCTGTACTGAATAGTCTGCAGAGATGACTTTGGTCAGGCTGCTACGATAATTGGTACTTGAAATAAAGTTAACTCCACCGCTTCATGGCTATCTAGAGAGATGAAATACTGATAATCTAATGTCCCTTCTGTTTGTGCCAAGAACAAAGGATGGAAAATGGCTGCATCCCTTCACGTTCCAATCCCGCCGCTTCCTACTGCAACCGAGGGCATCCGGCTAACGCACTACACACAAAAACCAACCAACCAAGTCCCACGGCTCCTTGCCGGCTACAGAAAGGAAGGGCTGGGGCCCCAGGGTGTGGCACGAGGCAGAGAGACGCTGCTGCTTCCCACAGGAAGACGGCATGAAAAAAACTCCTTGCAAAGTTAGCGCTAACCCTTCCGGCAGCCTCCATCTCGTGGCTCGGAGCAGGCTGTCCAGGGCACAAACTTGCCCTCCGCTTGCGTCTAGTGAAGCACTGGGCGGAACGAAGAGCAGCTCAAGCTGCTCCTGCACTGAAAGGGAGGGTATAAAATGTAGCCCCACTGTGACTATGCCACCCCCCAGTCTTCCTCCAGACTCAGGAACACCTCGGGGAACACCACGTACATTCCGGGGCAGTAAGGGCCAGGGACATTTTCTCTTTCTCCACCAGGCAGCCTTTGGGAAAGACATTCTAGCAATGAGCTAGATGGAACGAAAGCTCAAAGGCTTGTGATGGATTTGGGTGCATTAGGGTGCTCGGGTGCTCGCGATGGATTTGTACGGTCTGTGTAAAAGAAAGCAGTAAGAAAACCAAGAGACAACAAGAGAAGCACAAGTAGGCTCTGTCTACGCAGCAGCATTATTGCGGAGGAACTGATGCTATTCTGAAATAACATGGTCTGCGTCTCCGCTGAAAGCATGTCTCGACATGTCAAAATACTGTCGAGCCGGAGGACTCGTTACTCCGACTCCTGTAACCCTCATTGTATGGGGAGCAAGGGAAGAGGGCTCCAGCTCAGACTTCCTGCTGCGTAGCCAGCGCCAAAAGCCAAAATAAACTATCTCCACCTAAGCTACACAGTTGACAGCTCAAGTGGTGTCGCTTCTTTTGGCGTCAGCCCTGCGGTGTAGACGTGCCCAGAGTGTGGCCCTGCCAAGAGTGCAGAGTGCAGGCTAGACAGGCAGACCCGGAATTGTATGCAAGGAGCCTGCTCCTTGTTGTTTGATTCTAATACGTTCAGGGAAGCAGGACCCTCTGTAACGCTTCGTAAATAGACAGGGTTGCACCAAAAATGCCATTATCAACGTCTCCTACAAAAGCAGCCCAGAAAGACCCAACCACTGGCCAGCTCCTGGGGCCCAGGGGGTTAAAAAGCCAGATTGCATTCTGCGGTGTTCACGTGGAACATTCTCTCCCTGTGCTGCTTGGGTTTTTGCTCCAATCTCTACAGTACCTCCCTTGCTGACCCCTCCTGCCTGTCCCCTTCTTTTGTCTTTCCACCCAGTGAATACCCTCCTAACACAGCGGAAAAGGGACCACCACAAAGGGGGAATCGCAGAAATAACATGACATTCGCCATCACATTGTTCACGCTAGATGTTCTCTCCTTTTCCCTACGCTGTGGCCACCTGGTCTAATTGGACCACAAGCTCTCTTGGGCAGGCCCTTTTCTCAGCTGGCCCCTGCACATGGCTATAATGAATCCAGTAAATACAACAACTAAATATCTGCACAGGGATGACGATGGCAAAGGAAAGACCAAGCCAGCGTGAAAAAGTTAAGCTTGCAGCCAGCGCCATGTGCAAAGCAACAAGGGAATGAGTGTTGTTCCTGAACCCGGCCTTCGTGCCCGGAAGGAGAGTCAGGCACTGCAGTGTTCTGTCTTTTCTTCTTCTCTCAAGTCACGTCTCGGCCACTCTGGGGAGGTGGCCTTGTCCTGGGGAGACAGTGACACGCTGGGCGCTGCTCTCCATTCCCGACAGACCCCAGGGCAGACTGAAAACAAACACCTTCCCAGTCCCAGCCCTGCCCAGGAGGGGCCCCACTTTGCTAACAGCCTAGTGTCCAGCTTCCAGGCCACCGCAGGCACCACTGATCAGTCGCTGTCAAAGTCAGTGTTGGGCTTTCTATGTGTTGGGATTGGTCCTGCCTTGGGCAAGGGGCTGGACGTGGCGGCCTCTTTCAGCTCTGTGGTTTCCTATCAGTCCCTGGACCAAAATGCACAAGGCTTGAAAGTCTGTCCCTGCTATCTCCACTTGACCTCGGAATGCACTCACCTGCCCATCAGCCCCTGAATTCTCTTAGAAATAATAACAGATATGTAAATAGTGTTTAATGTGCTTCCTTCAGCCATGACAGAGAAGCAGGGATTGTTACTCAGCTACTAGACACCATGATCTCAACTGAGAAAAACGTCTTCAGGTGACAGTGTTTATCTAGGCCCCCGTCAGTTTGCCAGGGCTAACCAGCAGCCAGAACAAATGGGGCGGCACTAGAGATAACTCAAGTGAGCCAGAGAGAACAGAAGGCAGAAGAGTTACTAAAGGTGCCAATCAGCCCTTGGCTTCTGTCACATCCCCACTTTTGTCTGTAAAGTTCACCAGCGGAGCTCCGTCGCGAAGGATACACAGGATGAGATGACTCTACACACAATCGCATTTCATTTGCAATAAGGGCAACACCTTGTTTTATGCTATTTCCATGAGCCCATTTAATTGGGCTTGTGATTATTTAGTGTCATGGCTGTGCAGCTCTTTTATGGGGAGACAAAAGAAAATTTAATGAAAATTATTCACAAGCCCAACTTCTGACTAGTAAAACTGAGAGTTTAATGGAAGAGGCAAAGTCCCCATCTGGTACTTCTCTTTGAAAAGAACAGCCCACGTGAAGGATTTATTGTGACATTACAATGCTTGATGTCAAATAATCTAGCTGGAGGAACATTATTGCCCTAAAGAGAGCCATCAGGCCCTGTGTGACATGGATATTTGAAAGGATTAACTACACTTAAATCAATATGGGCAATGAAAACAGAAATAACCAATCTTTTGGCCACTCAATTATTTAAGAGTGTCTGTATTCCCCACAGAATGGCATTAAACACACATTTAAGAAGACTGACAATTAAATCTGTTTCTTTAATGCTAAGACAAGGACACAAGGATCCCAGACACCTGCACAGTAAGGCCTCATGTTCAATCACTGAAAATTCTGATGTGACTGTTTTGGGTACATAGTGGGTCATGTTCTTAACTTTGCTGTGCAATTGTGATTACCCTGGTAAATTACCTCTCACACCATCCTGGCCATGTAAAGATGATTTCCATCCACAAAGAAATGCCAAGTTACAGAAGCAGAGTTCTAGGCGACTCTCAGAACTGCAGACGTATCATCATTTGGCCACTATTCCCTTTGGGCCCTGGGCAGAGCTGATAAGGGCCTACACTTGTAACTCACAGCCATAGGTGGGACAAACATTTGCAGTGAGTGATCACTACCCACATACTGCCTCGTGATCGGATGTGACCCTCGCGGGTTGTCCAGGCAATGACATGCTGCCTACACCTGCGAGCTCCCTCTTCCCTCAAAAGCATGAGGTGCTGGCTCTAAAATGCTCAGACCGTTACCACTAAGCACATTTGCAGCTGACTGACTTAAGCTGAAGGTTGCAGCCTCCTTTCCCCTGTAAAGACATTTGTCTTGTAGGTCTATGGCTTTTAAAAGCAGCATAATGTTTTACAAAATAAATGCTCCTCTCTTTCAGTTGATGATTAAACCATTTTCCCTTTGGGCCTTGTTCATCCCAAGCATGCTGAGGAGCGATTCCTGATTTGCAAACACATTCATAGGACATTTCTTTTTTCAGATGGTACATCATGCACCAGTCAAAGCAGGAAGCATTCAGTGTCTGGAGCAAGCACACACCCTATTGCAAATATCACAGGAGATGGGAGAACATCCGCTTCTCCCATACCTGCTTTGGCTTCCTGGCCTAAAAGTCAAAGATTGTCCAATACACTAAGGCTACGTCTACATTGGCCCCTTTTCCGGAAGGGGCATGTTAATTTCAGCTATCGTAATAGGGAAATCCGCGGGGGATTTAAATATCCCCCGCGGCATTTAAATAAAAATGTCCACCGCTTTTTTCTGGCTTTTAGAAAAGCCGGAAAAGAGCGTCTACACTGGCCCCGATCCTCCGGAAAAAAAGCCCTTTTCCGGAGGATCTTATTCCTACTTTGAAGTCCTGGCTCCGCCTTGGACTGGCCAGTGCAACTGACAAGGGGCAGAGGAAAATGCTGCCAAAGCCACACTCCCCCTGAACACCTCATTGCTCCTGGAGCCAAGCGTGAGGTTCCCAGGGCCCCCAGAGCCCGGCTGTGCCTGACAGGCATGGCTGGGCCCCGGGTGTCTGGGGATGGACTTGTTCAGCCTCTGGAATGAAGTCTGGAGACACCACAAAACCCCACTTCAGTGTGGAGCAAGAACTGATGCTCTGTGGCTGGACAGTGGCCAGGGCGCCCAGGGCAGGGCCTTGGGAACGTTGGAAGGAGTGTTGGCCCGAGAACGGAAAGGAACCAGATTTGTCCTGTGAGCACCTCGCATGGTTACTGTTGCCAGGGAAATTGCTTCCTCGGTCTCCCTCCCTCTCTCACATCCCCTTCTGCCGTATCGCCCTGCCCTGCAGAGAAGCTACTTCCCCTTCAGCAGCCTCCAGTCTCCAATCTCCCCCAGATGGTGACTCCCCATCCCACTGCAGCGGGCGCCCACTCACACTAGCTCAGGAGCACCGTGTCCATGCGAGAGATGCAGAGGGACCAGCTGCCTCACAGCAGGGCTTGGTGCCACGGAGTGGAAAGTTGCTATGAGCCATTGTTAATCTCTTGAGCCTCCCTGTTGCCCCCCTCCCCCGATCCTTTGCTGGATACCAGACTGGCTGGACCCTAGTTTTCAGGATGCAACCTTCTCTGGCCTTGAGCACTGGCTGGGATACAGGCTGCCTGTCACGGGATAAGCACTCGCCCCCACGGCACCTCCTACTGGTGGCTCTGGGAGTTACCTCTCTAGCACCCCCTTTCCGCCCACAGTATCCTTTCCTCATACTGCCCTAGGTCAGTGCCCTGCACTCTAGGGTCCTCCCCTCCCAGGGGATCCCCAAGCTCCCTACACCCACCTTGGCTCAGTGACCCACTGCCAGCCAACAGCTAGCCCATGGGTGGGGCACCCCAGGCCCAGGGGCTGCATCCAGCCCCCAGCTTGTCTGGATCTCGCCCAGAGGCTCAGGTCTTCCCCCAGCATTGGGGAGCCTGTGCTGGAGCTCCAACCCCACTGCTATCCCCCTGTGGGTCTCAAACCAGCCTGGGCTCCCCTAGGCTCTGGTGTGCCCAGGGAAGTGGGGAGTCAGGGGCCACGCCAGGGAGCATTTGCTTTTTCTGGTTTTGCTTCTCCCTGGTGTGCAGCCCCCACTGATTTCCCTGTGGGGCAGCAGCCCCCAACCCAAAAACAGGTTCCCTGCCCCATCTAGCCCCTTACCTCAGGGGCAGCCTGCAGTCAGACAGGGCCACTGAGCATTGGCAAGGGGGCGGGGGCCTGCTGCCTTTGGCTGCCTGGCTGTTTCCCTGCAGCCTTAGCACACTCAGGCCCTGCAGCCTGGAAGCTAGGCCAAGCCAGAGCCCCTCAGCTCTGCCTGCCTTTCCCCCAGTGCTGCTCTGTCTGCAGCCCATATCGCCAGGCCAGAACCCCATCCCACTGCTCCGCCTGCAGCCCATATCGCCAGGCCAGAACCCCTCCCCGCTGCTCCGCCTGCAGCCCATATCGCCAGGCCAGAACCCCTCCCCGCTGCTCCGCCTGCAGCCCATATCGCCAGGCCAGAACCCCTCCCCGCTGCTCCGCCTGCAGCCCATATCGCCAGGCCAGAACCCCTGCCCGCTGCTCCGCCTGCAGCCCATATCGCCAGGCCAGAACCCCTGCCCGCTGCTCCGCCTGCAGCCCATATCGCCAGGCCAGAACCCCTGCCCGCTGCTCCGCCTGCAGCCCATATCGCCAGGCCAGAACCCCTCCCCGCTGCTCCGCCTGCAGCCCATATCGCCAGGCCAGAACCCCTCCCCGCTGCTCCGCCTGCAGCCCATATCGCCAGGCCAGAACCCCTCCCCGCTGCTCCGCCTGCAGCCCATATCGCCAGGCCAGAACCCCACCCCGCTGCTCCGCCTGCAGCCCATATCGCCAGGCCAGAACCCCTCCCCGCTGCTCCGCCTGCAGCCCATATCGCCAGGCCAGAACCCCTGCCCGCTGCTCCGCCTGCAGCCCATATCGCCAGGCCAGAACCCCTCCCCGCTGCTCCGCCTGCAGCCCATATCGCCAGGCCAGAACCCCTCCCCGCTGCTCCGCCTGCAGCCCATATCGCCAGGCCAGAACCCCTCCCCGCTGCTCCGCCTGCAGCCCATATCGCCAGGCCAGAACCCCTCCCCGCTGCTCCGCCTGCAGCCCATATCGCCAGGCCAGAACCCCTCCCCGCTGCTCCGCCTGCAGCCCATATCGCCAGGCCAGAACCCCACCCCGCTGCTCCGCCTGCAGCCCATATCGCCAGGCCAGAACCCCTCCCCGCTGCTCCGCCTGCAGCCCATATCGCCAGGCCAGAACCCCTGCCCGCTGCTCCGCCTGCAGCCCATATCGCCAGGCCAGAACCCCACCCCACTGCTCTGCCTGCAGCCCATATCGCCAGGCCAGAACCCCTCCCCGCTGCTCCGCCTGCAGCCCATATCGCCAGGCCAGAACCCCTCCCCGCTGCTCCGCCTGCAGCCCATATCGCCAGGCCAGAACCCCTCCCCGCTGCTCCGCCTGCAGCCCATATCGCCAGGCCAGAACCCCACCCCGCTGCTCCGCCTGCAGCCCATATCGCCAGGCCAGAACCCCTCCCCGCTGCTCCGCCTGCAGCCCATATCGCCAGGCCAGAACCCCACCCCGCTGCTCCGCCTGCAGCCCATATCGCCAGGCCAGAACCCCACCCCGCTGCTCCGCCTGCAGCCCATATCGCCAGGCCAGAACCCCACCCCGCTGCTCAGTCTGCAGCCCATATCGCCAGGCCAGAACCCCTCCCCGCTGCTCCGCCTGCAGCCCATATCGCCAGGCCAGAACCCCTCCCCGCTGCTCCGCCTGCAGCCCATATCGCCAGGCCAGAACCCCTCCCCGCTGCTCCGCCTGCAGCCCATATCGCCAGGCCAGAACCCGTCCCCACTGCTCCGCCTGCAGCCCATATCGCCAGGCCAGAACCCGTCCCCACTGCTCCGCCTGCAGCCCATATCGCCAGGCCAGAACCCCACCCCGCTGCTCCGCCTGCAGCCCATATCGCCAGGCCAGAACCCCTCCCCGCTGCTCCGCCTGCAGCCCATATCGCCAGGCCAGAACCCCACCCCGCTGCTCCGCCTGCAGCCCATATCGCCAGGCCAGAACCCCTCCCCGCTGCTCTGTCTCCCTCCAGCTTCCCCAGCAGCCGGGTCCCTGCCTCCTCCCTAGCTAGAGCAAAAGCGGGTCGGCGCGCCAGGAGCCCTTATTTATACAGCCCCAGCTGGGCCCTGATTGGCTGTATCAGCCCCAGCTGTGGGGCAGGCACCGGAGCAAAACTCAGTCACCTGGGTCTCCCCGCTGCTGCAGCTGCCTGCAATTCCATCCCTCTCACCGCCCGGAGATTGCCAGCCCTGCGCGGCAGGACCGACCCCCCCCCCCCCGCCCTGCTCCTGCAGCGCCTCCGCCTCCGCCCTGCTTGGCCCTCTCACCCCCTCCAGCCCCCCCCGCCCAGGGTGGGCTTCCTCCTTGCTGCCCCCCTTCTCTGCGCGCTCCCCCCTTTGCCAGTGTGGAGAGGGGTTGGGTTTGGTTTCACTTTCCCAGCCCAGTTGCTACTGAGCCTGCTGCCGGCTGCTCTCCCCTTGTCCCCCCCCCCCCCACACACACGTGCTCCTCATAGTCCCCCTCCCCTTGGCAGTGTGTGAAGGGGGCGGTTTGCCTAGCCCAGTGAGCCCTACAGAGATAGCTGCCCCATCCCCTGCTTCCTGTTTCCTCTGCCCTGCAGTGGAGTTGGATGGGTGTGGGTGGGAATAGGGTTGCCAGGTGTCTGGTATTTGCGCTTTTTGTCCGGTAAAAAAAATCAGAGAATACCAGACACGCGTGATGTGCAGTGTGCGGCGTGCGGTGTGCGGTGTGCGGCGTGCAGTGTGCAGTGTGCGGCGTGCGACGTGCGGCGTGCGGTGCGTGGCGTGCGGTGTGTGATGTGCGGCGTACGGCGTGCGGTGTGCAGTGTGCAAGGTCCGGTATTCTCTGATTTTTCCGGCTGCGCACCGGACGGAAGCCTGGCGTGGGCGAGGCGAGCAGCTGGGAGGCGGGGCCACGATTGGCGCTGGGAGCCAGTGATTGCGCAGAAGCCTGGCGTGGTCGGGGGGAGCGGCTGGGAGTCCCCTGCTCCCACCAGGCTTTTGCACAATCATAGGCTCCCAGCTGGGACTCCCAGGCAGTGATTGCTGGTCTGGGCCCATCAGGAGTGGCAGGGAGAGGCAGTACTTACTATCCTGCGTGCCTTTTTTTTTTTTTTTTTTTTGCTTGACCAAAATACCACGTGTCTGGTATTTTTGGGGGGGACCATCTGGCATCCCTAGGTGGGAATGGGAGAAAGGGAGTGAGGGGGTGAAGGGAAAAGGCAAGGGAAGGAATGGGGAGTGAGGGAAGGAGCTGAGGAAGTGGGGGAAGAGATAAGGGAAGGAATGGGGAGTGAGGGGAGTGAGAGAAGGGAGTGAGGAGGTGGGGGGAGGCAGTGGCGAAGGAATAGGAAGTGAAGGGAATGAGGGGAGGGGTGAGGAGATGGGAAGAGGCTGTGGGGAAGGAATGGGGAGTGGGGGAAGAGGCAAGGGAAGGAATGGGGAGTGGGGGGGTGAGGCAGTGGGGGAAGAGGCAAGGGAAGGAATGGGGAGTGGGGGGTGAGGCAGTGGGGGAAGAGGCAAGGGAAGGAATGGGGAGTGGGGGGGTGAGGCAGTGGGGGAAGAGGCAAGGGAAGGAATGGGGAGTGGGGGGGTGAGGCAGTGGGGGAAGAGGCAAGGGAAGGAATGGGGAGTGGGGGGTGAGGCAGTGGGGGAAGAGGCAAGGGAAGGAATGGGGAGTGGGGGGGTGAGGCAGTGGGGGAAGAGGCAAGGGAAGGAATGGGGAGTGGGGGGTGAGGCAGTGGGGGAAGAGGCAAGGGAAGGAATGGGGAGTGGGGGGGTGAGGCAGTGGGGGAAGAGGCAAGGGAAGGAATGGGGAGTGGGGGGGTGAGGCAGTGGGGGAAGAGGCAAGGGAAGGAATGGGGAGTGGGGGGTGAGGCAGTGGGGGAAGAGGCAAGGGAAGGAATGGGGAGTGGGGGGTGAGGCAGTGGGGGAAGAGGCAAGGGAAGGAATGGGGAGTGGGGGGGTGAGGCAGTGGGGGAAGAGGCAAGGGAAGGAATGGGGAGTGGGGGGGTGAGGCAGTGGGGGAAGAGGCAAGGGAAGGAATGGGGAGTGGGGGGGTGAGGCAGTGGGGGAAGAGGCAAGGGAAGGAATGGGGAGTGGGGGGTGAGGCAGTGGGGGAAGAGGCAAGAGAAGGAATGGGGAGTGGGGGGGTGAGGCAGTGGGGGAAGAGGCAAGGGAAGGAATGGGGAGTGGGGGGGTGAGGCAGTGGGGGAAGAGGCAAGGGAAGGAATGGGGAGTGGGGGGGTGAGGCAGTGGGGGAAGAGGCAAGGGAAGGAATGGGGAGTGGGGGGTGAGGCAGTGGGGGAAGAGGCAAGGGAAGGAATGGGGAGTGGGGGGTGAGGCAGTGGGGGAAGAGGCAAGGGAAGGAATGGGGAGTGGGGGGGTGAGGCAGTGG
This sequence comes from Pelodiscus sinensis, assembly GCF_049634645.1. Lineage (NCBI taxonomy): Eukaryota > Metazoa > Chordata > Testudines > Trionychidae > Pelodiscus > Pelodiscus sinensis. The sequence continues at coordinate 26,213,605 of NC_134732.1, forward strand.
GGGAAGAGGCAAGGGAAGGAATGGGGGGGGGGTGAGGCAGTGGGGGAAGAGGCAAGGGAAGGAATGGGGAGTGGGGGGTGAGGCAGTGGGGGAAGAGGCAAGGGAAGGAATGGGGAGTGGGGGGGTGAGGCAGTGGGGGAAGAGGCAAGGGAAGGAATGGGGAGGGGGGGGTGAGGCAGTGGGGGAAGAGGCAAGGGAAGGAATGGGGAGTGGGAGGTGAGGCAGTGGGGGAAGAGGCAAGGGAAGGAATGGGGAGTGGGGGGGGGTGAGAGGAGGGGGGTGAGGAGGTGGGGGAGAGCCAGTGGCGAAGGAATGAGGAGAGTGGGAAGAAAAGGGGATGAGGAATCGGGGGGAAAGCAGGAGTCCAGTTGGCATGCAGTGTTCCCTCAGCACCAGCTGGGTTCCCTGGTTAAGCAGGCCCATGTAACCCTGACCAGCCCGGCTCCCCTACACCTGGACTGACCCAGCAAGCTCCCCACATCCCCAGCCCATTGAGCCCCAGCAAGTTGCACCTGGACCCCTACCCTCTGAAATGAATCCCCCTTCCTCAGCACCCCACCAAAGCCCACCTCCCCTCGACTCCTCCACGGAGCTCAGCCAGCGTCCCATTGCCCCTACACCAGAACCCCCCAGTGAGCCTGTGTGCCTCCAGATCTCCCACTGAGCCCCCCCACACCCAGATTACCCCACAATTCCCCCCTGCACACATGGCTCATGCTGTGCTGAACCTTCCCAGCCCCACCTGGTGTGCCTGGCCAAGAGGGGCAGGGTCAGGTGCAGCCTCACTGCTGAGATCCTGTACTAGGGGAATCTGGGGTCTCAGGGTGATCTCCCCACCTCAATGCAGCCAGTGGCCTGTGCTCCCCTCTGCTAGCAATGTGACGATGAGAGGTTTTCTCAATGGCCTTCCTGTCACACACGTCCAGTGTGACATGGGACCATCACTTAAGGCTTGGTCTCCAGGGGAGTTTTTCCACTGATTAAAAAAAAAAGTGGCTAAGGATCTTACATTATCCTGTGCCTCAGTTTCTGCATCCAAAAAGAGGGATAACAATAATTGCCTGCCTCACAGGAGTCAATTCCTTGGGTTTAGTGAGGTGCTTTGATGTCATCAGATGGAAAGTTCTGAGCAGTGCAGTTTTGCAAAGTGGTGTTTACAATCTCAAAATCTTTCTGCTTCATTCATGCAGTAGCCACTCTTCTGGATTTCAGGAGAATTTCAATTTAGGACTTTATGGGATGACGTCTCCTCCTATTGTGTGATGCTGGAGCAGAGGAGAGAAGTTTTAGGCAGAGGAGAGAAGTTTCAATGTGTCATCAATATGTTCTGAAATACAGAAATGGGAAGAAGTAATTGTCTCTCTAAAGGTTACAGGAAAAAAGGAGCCATCTATTGATTTTGATTTCAGGATAAGCATTTCCACACTACATCCCGTCCTTCACACATTCAACCAAGACAGACAGACAGCCACTTGTCACCAGAATAAATTGGAAGAGGGTCTGACCTTTTCCAATGGGGGGATTCTACCAAATTCATTCAAAGTGTGAGATTTTCCTCAAGAAAACTAAACTGCTAAACAAGCACGCTTGCCAATGAGATTTCAGCAGAAAATGTTTCAGGAAGAAAGGAAGGAAGGATGGCCGGGCTGGACCGGGCCGGGCTGGGCTGGGCTGGGCTGGGCCGGGCTGGGCTGCTCCCCGCGAGCTGTGGGCAGGGGTGGGGAGCCCCTTCCCCAGTGCATCACTGCCCCTGGCCGGGCTGGGGTCAGCCCTGGACGGCCCTCGGCTCTGCCTGGCCCAGAGCCACAGCCTGCAGGCAAAGGGCTGGTCTGGGCAGGGAAGAGACTCTGCCGCGTCCTGCCTCTCCTTGCCCCGGGGGTGCTGCCCTGCTGGTGAGTGCGCTGGGGGCACAGGGATGTGAGGGCAGGGGTTGCCTGAGGGGCGATGGGGAGCGAGGCTGGAGCAGAGGGAAGATGTAAGGGGGGGATACAATTTTACTTTGCAAAAGCTGCACTTTCCTTTACTCCCCACTTCTTTGCCACCGTCCCTAACTAGCTACTTGGCTGCATTCTCATCTTCTCACCCTCTCTGAGTTACTCCCTCAACCCCCTCCCACCCTCAAACTCCCCCTCGTACCCCCACCCCACACCCTCTCCTGCTGCCAAACTCCCTGCCAGACCCTGCCTTCCTCACCCCTCCTGCATCCCTCTCCCTCTCGCTGGCAGCCCTGCCCTGCACACACCCCAGAGCCTAAGGGGGTCCACAAAATCCACTAAGTCTGGCACCCCAGAAAAGTAAATCTGGCCTATGGGAAGCCCTGAACCTCAGTCCTCCCGTCCCTTCTCCTCGCCTGGTGGGGCTGGAGCACCAGAGGAGGAAGGTGTCTCAGCTGGGGGCCACATCAGTGAGGGTTGGGGGTTTGGGAGGAGTTTCTTTGCTTCTCACTTGTGTGGTCCCCAACTGATTTCTATGTTGGTCAGTGGCCCCCGACCCAGAAGGGCCGGGGACTGCACTTGACCTCTCGAGGTCCCTTCCAGTTCCAGTGTTCTAGGATCCCCTGGTTTGGGAGAGGCACTGGGCACAGGGTTATAGCTGTGGACTTGGCAGCAGAACTCCTGAGTCCATCTGTGGCTGTGAGAAAGTCTTTGGTCGAGTGGTACCAACAGGACACTGCTGCTGACTCATCCCATCACTTTAGCCAAGGCCTCGGCTCTCTGCTTCATGCTCCTTGTGCATAAATAGACAGGAAACAAAGGGTAGGAATAAATGGTAAATTTTCAGAATGGAGAGAGGTAACTTGTGGTGTCCCCCAAGGGTCAGTCCTAGGACCAATCCTTTTCAACTTATTCATAAATGATCTGGAGAAAGGGGCAAGCAGCGAGGTGGTAAAGTTTGCGGATGATGCTAAACTGTTTAAGATAGTCAAGACAGAAGCAGACTGTGAAGAACTTCAGAAGGATCTCACCAAACTGAGTGATTGGGCAACAAAATGGCAAATGAAATTTAATGTGGATAAGCGTAAAGTAATGCATGTTAGAAAAAATAATCCCAACTACACATATAGTACGATGGGGGCTAATTTGGCTACAACAAATCAGGAAAGAGATCTTGGAGTTATGGTGGACAGTTCTCTGAAAACTTCCACACAGTGTGCAGCGGTGGTCAAAAAGGCAAATAGGATGTTAGGAATTATTAAGAAAGGGAATATCTTACTGCCCCTGTATAAAACTATGGTACACCCACATCTTGAATACTGTGTACAGATGTGGTCTCCTCACCTCAATAAAGATATTTTGGCCTTGGAAAGGGTTCAGAAAAGGGCAACTAAAATGATCAGGGGGGAACAGGTCCCATATGAGGAGAGGCTAAAGCGACGGGGACTTTTCAGTTTGGAAAGAGGAGACTGAGGGGGATATGATAGAGGTCTATAAAATCATGAGTGGTGTGGAGAGGGTGAATAAAGAAAGGTTATTCATTAGTTCCCATAATATAAGGGCTAGAGGACACCAAATGAAATTAATGGGTAGCAGGTTTAAAACTAATAAGTGAAAGTTCTTCTTTACACAGCGCATAGACAACCTGTGGAACTCCTTGCCAGAGGAGGCTATAAACACTGGAACTATAACAGAGTTTAAAGAGAAGCTAGATAAATTCATGGAGGTTAGGTCCATAAAAGGCTATTAGCCAGGGGATAGAAATGGTGTCCCTGGCCTCTGTTTGTCAGAGGCTGGAGAGGGATGGCAGGAGACAAATCGCTGATCATAGTCTTCGGTCCACCCTCTCCAGGGCACCTGGTGCTGACCACTGTCGGCAGACAGGCTACTGGGCTGGATGGACCTTTGGTCTGACCCAGTACGGCCATTCTTATGTTCTTATGTTCTAAGGGCCTGAACTTTCCCAATCAGAAATGTCCCCATTTGTCAAGCTACCCCCCATCCTGTGCCTGGAGCCAGCCTCCGCCCCACAGCCCAGCTGAGATGCAGCCACCTCTGGGGCAGGCTGTGACGTAGTGGGGGTACTTGCTGGGCTGTGGTGACCCCTGCTGTCTGGAGCAAGACCCAGCAGGGAAAACCTCGCTAGGCAGAGGTAATGCCAAACTTGTTGAGCCAGGGGCCAGACACCCCCCATGGAGAGGAACAAAGGAAGGTGGATGCTGCCCTGGCTGGGGGGCAGGGATGGAAGTTGGTTAGTTGGTTGGTGGCTGTCTGTGAGGATGGATGAGACAGCCTAGGGAGAGGAGCTGGAGTTTAGGGGCCCAGTCTCCCCCCAACTCAAGGGGGCTTGAGGCATCCTAGCCCAGCTCTGTGACCAGACTACATCTGTGCTGTGCTGTATCCTGGAGAGGCAATAAACTTCCTCAATTCTACTGGCTGGTGCAGTCTGTTTGTGCCATTTCGGGGTGCAGGAGACGGGGGACCCCAACGCGCCGTCACACAGGCCCTTCCCTGCAGAGCACCTGGAACCTGCAGGCGAGGGAGCAGAGACGCTAAATGCCCTCCGGGCACCTGGCACTGCTCAGACTCCTACTGCCGCCTCCCCGCAAGGCCTGGGCCCTGGCCAGGTGGGACACCTGTGCCGAGGTGCAGCGGAGCCAGCTGAGGTCTCGCTCCGGCGCGGCGGTCCCGCTGCTCGCTTCGGATCAGTCCGGCGCAGCCTCGTTCAGCGGCCGGGAGTTGATCCGGAATCGCCCCGGTCTACACCAAAGGCTGGAACCCGGCTGGGCACTTTGTGCTCGGCCTGTGCACACACGTGTCCCGGGGGAAGGGGGGGTCACTGTGTTCATACCATGTGGACAGATACTCTCGGATCTGCAGTGCGCCCGAGCCGAGGAGGGGGCCGAAGCCTATTGGCAGAGCGGTGACTCGCCTCTCCCCGGACAGCGCTGAGCCAGCCGGCCACGGAGGGTGGGGCGGGGAATGGACCCTCCAAGGGCCTTTTCACTCTGGGCAAGCTACAGTGTGTCTGTCACTATGGCAACCTGCGGGGGTGTCAGGAAATCTGCATCCCGAATGTGCCCCCCAAATGGGGGTGACTGAGACGGTAGCATGGCACCTGCCCCCCGCCCCAAACCTGCTTCCATGGTTACAAGAAAACCCGCAACAGGCTGAGCGGGGCTTTCCCAAGCCCAGGGAACACGCTGCAGTCCCAGGTGACCTCGCAGAAGAGAAACGTGCTTTCGCCTTCTGAAAGAGCCAGACTTTATGCCTCCTTACCTGGCTCCTGAGTGCGGCCCCGACAGGCCAAAGAGCAGTGACCTGCCAGAATCTCACATCAAGCTGCAGGAATTCCTGGCTGAGTGTTTGTCCAGCTCAGAAACCAGAGTTGCCTGATATTGAGACATTCACTATGAAAGACGGGAAACACATGAAGCAGAGAGTGTGGATAATTTCTCAGATGACACCGATGATAAGCGTGATGTAATAACACGTAAATCTGTGACATCACAAACAAGCTGCCCAACTGATGTTTTAGTATTTTTTGGCACGAAAATGTTTCAAGACAAGCGCTGACTTTTTTTTCTCGATTTGCAAACATGTATTTTTTAATTGGCAAAATATCCAGGTGAGTTATTGGGAAATTAAATTAAGCATTTTTTCAGCTACTGACCGAAAATATTTTCCAAAAACACCTGAAGCTTCACAGTGAAAAAGGAGGCAGTTTATTTTTGTGGCAAGAGAGAAAATGCACAAATATCCATGGAAGAAGAACCTCTTTCTCCCATGGTTTTTTTGTGGCTATTTATTTACAAATTCCTGTTAAATGCTTTACTTGTGTATTACAAGAATTAAAACCCTTCAAGAAACAAGTTCAGACATTTGGCAGGAGCCAAGTATCTTGACCTGCAAATTAATTCAAGTTCTGCCGTTGGAGTGTCAGAAGGATGAACATTTCTCGCATACTTACTGAGAACCACCTGCCGCTCACCAGGGCCTGATCCAAAGCCCCTTGAAATCCATAGGAATCTCTCCATTGGCTTCCATAAAGGATTAGGAGTGGGCCCAAAGCTAGGACTCAGTAACAGGGCTCCTGCACTCCCTGAAGCCAATAGGAAACTTCCATTGATTCCACCAGGAAGCAGGAGCAGAACTTTGTGGCATAACAGTGTGAAATTCTTGCATGGCAAGAAGAAACTATCATTAGGGACCTGATTCTGCCCTTGTTAGTCAGATAAAACTACACTGAAGGCAATGAGTCAGTAGGCCTCCTTTAGGGCACGGCCACACAGTGGGGCTAAAGTCGTCACAAGCTACACAACTTCAGCTACGTCAATCGCGTAGCTTAAGTGGAAATCGCTTATTTCAGCTTTTGGTGCTGTCTGCACAGCAGGAAGTCGAAGGAAGAACAGTCTTCCTGCGACTTCCCTCACTCCTCGTGAAATGAGGGTTACCAGGAGTCGGAGTAAGACGTCCTCCAGCTCGACATTATTTCAGTGCAGATGCTGCTGTGTAGACGTACCCTGAATGGCCAACTCTTCCCCCTCTGCAATGTCTAATAGCACTTCTGCCTAGCACAGCTTCTCCATGTAAGTCCTCAGGCATTTCCACGCTTTGAAATAACATCAATGGATGGAGAGAAGGTATCAGAAATCTGTCCCCCAGACTGCACCAATGCACGGTGATTGTCTTCGATGTGGCGCGTTCCATCTCTGGTTTTATATTCTGCCAACAGCTACAACCAGGTGATCGTTCTGACCCTGAGAAACGTGTAGGAGAAAAGCAGGAAGGGGGTGGAATAACTCAGCACTCATCTAGACTGGCAAATAGAGCTCTGATCATGGTGCTTCTACCTTCGGCCCTGGCTCCGGGTTCACAGTGCAATGGGACCGATTTCAGCCCTCACTGCACACACCGGTGCACTGATCAATCCTGCCCTGCCTATTACTGCCCTGAGGCTCCAAATCTGGGCCAAATCTAACCCACCGGGGTGGAGCTAGATGAACTGTGCCTGAAAGAGGCCACTTCTCATTGGAAATGTCCCTGTGATAAATTCCCCTTGAGGTCAATGTAACTGCCGGCCAGATCCCCAGTGGCTACCCTCACTGTGGCTTCCCTGGGAATAGTGGAAATGGGCTGATTGGTCCGGGTGAGGATCTGGTCCTTGAATGTCGTCGCACTCCACGTGCACCTGAGGCTAACGCAGTAGCTGCCAGGGCCAGGGTAGTGCCGGTCCTGTTATTTATGAGGCTGAAGGGAACAGAGACACAGCTACTCCAGATGATTATTTGGCCACGGTCTGACTGTGAGCCAATGGCAAAGGCAGGAACAGACCCTGGGTGTCCTGGCCCTTCCTCCAGACACTGCACAAGGCTTGTCCACATCTGAGGGCATCACGGTCTGCGGGGATCTGTGGTGCTGGCTCAGCAGTTACAGCAAATGCTTTATCATCTTAAAACTGCAAGCAAGGAGCAAAAGACGTGGGCTGGTGGCCTGTGCCTGTGTCCGGGCGCCAGCAACTCCTGAGTCCTAAGTGGGCCACTGTGATGCAATATGACCCTGGATGAGTAACACAACCTCTCTCCCTCAGGTTCCCCGTTACACAAGGAGGCGAGGCCCATGCCTCCTGCCCAGGCTGCTGTGAGGGTTCATCCGAAAGCCCTGGAAGGAGTTGGGACAGATGGAAAGTCCGGTGGGAATGCTAATCACCGCGGAACAGGAAGGCGCTAATCTAATCACTGGCATCTCAGAACAGACTTCCCTGTGCAACTCTGGAGGCCATTGTCTGTCTTGGACTGTTCTCAGCATCCAACGCGAAAGAGGACAGAGTGCCCACTGACCAATCTGCAGCAAACAGCCCCGTAGGAGCCCCGAGTGCTACATACCAGCCAATTGGATGACAATTACAGACTCTTCCAATTGCAACTGGGAGAGCTGAGAACCCTTTCGCGGTGGAACTTCCCTTCCTCCGTTTGAACGGGGGGGGGGATGTTTGCCTTGTGTTTCGCCAGGCATTAGCATGGCAGGGACAGAAGGAACAAGCTCCCCTGTATTCCAGAGCTGCTCTTCTTCCAAGGGAAAACAGATGGCCTATGAGAACTGCAGCAAGCGCTGGCCGCTCCCAGCTCCTAGGGGTTACAATGCTGCGGCTCCGGAGATGGGCAGTGACCCGTTCCTTTGGGGCCGTGGCTAGCTGTGGTGCATACAGCTGCTTCCTTCACTTCTTGGCGCCTGGAGGGGTCGTGTTGTAAGGATGGCAACATTTCAGCAGAGCTGAGAGGAGCGGGGAGGGCGTCCAGCTCCCATGTAAGGACATCTCAGACTCACTTTCCTCCCCGTTCTCATTGCTAGATGTTTGAGTTTCCACTAGAGAGGGCTTTAAAAAGAGGGCATCATTTTCCTATGCAGACCCATTTAACCACGTACCTTCTGTGTAACTGGAGAGTGAAGACAATGTAAATCCAGGGTAAGGGCGCGTTCCCGGAGATTGCCCAGTAGTTGTGCCTGATGTCATCAAATAACTCACAGATTAATTGTCATGTACACTGTAGACCATGCAACTGACCCTTGGGGCTGCCTCCAGCGGCTCTCCTTGTCCCTGGGAAAGGGGCCAGGCTGAAGACTGCAAACACTGAGGCGCGCCAGGAGCTAGTGACCTCTATTGTTTTCTTCTTTTTTCCCTCCAGACAATTTTTGGCTGATGAAAGGTGCCAGGTTGTCCATCCTGTAGACAACCATCTCTTAGTAGGCCACCCATCATGAGCAGCTGTGGGCAGCAGTGGGTCAAGCGGGCCCCCATCATGAGGCTTCGGGGCAGGGAGACAAGTTCAAAGACCAAACTGCTCATTTGGTCTCCTGATCCCTTTGGGTCAAAACCATCATCCCAGTTATTCACGCCTGTTCTCGTTCTGGAGTTATGCCCTTGGCATCCAAAAGAGAATCTGAATTGTGCCCAGTGGAGTCAAAGTCACAGCCTTTGTTCTGCCAAAAGGAGGCAGGGCCAGTAGTGAGGCTGCCTGGTGAGCTTTGGCCCATTATTTTCAACAGAAGATAAAACAGGAGCGTGACGGATTGCTCCCCTTTGAGATGACGCTTGCTGTGCTGAGATACCACTGACTCCACCTGTTCTGCCAGCCCGGGCCCCTTTTTACCTGTCTTGCTGACACAGGCACTTACATCTGCACCAGCAGACATGCAGGCAGGACCATATCCCGCTATGGAGAGACACAGACGCTGAGATCAGCTTTGGGAAGACTCGGTTTAAGGGACTTGTCCAAGAACTCAGGTGCCTACCTCCCATGGAGTGTAGACTCAGAGCGATATGAAACTCCCTCCCTCCCTCAGTGGAAAATATATACAGCCCCTTGTGCCCTCCACCCACGGGTAAGACTTGTACAAACTGGGTTATGTGACAAACAAGAAACAAATGTATAAAATACAAAAGGTAAATTTTTGGTGACTATGAGGGATAGCAAACAGAACAAAGCCAATTGCTAAGCAAATAAAACCAAGCGCACAAACTAAGCTTGATTCACTGAAGGAGTTAGTTACAAATAGTAATTTCTAAATGTTGTCACAGGGAGTCATGAAAGGCAGCTGCCTTGGCCTGGGGCTTGAGCCCTGAGGTATTATTACTCACAAACTAGTCTCCCTGCCAGCTTGGGCCCAATTCTTCTCTCCCCAGTTCAGTTTGTGCTAGAAGGCATTTTTCAGTGTCTCTTTTGGTGGGGAGGCAGAGAACCCCGATGCTGTCACTCCCCTGCCTTATATAACTCTGGTGTAAGGAGGGAACCCTTTGCCTTCCAGAGGGAAATCACTGGTATGCCAAAAAGGGAATCCAGTACCATGTGAATGGGACCAGTCATTCCTCGCAAGCTGACTAGAGTGCCCATCGGAAGACTGGCCCTTTCATAGTCCACTCTCTGGGCTCATGGGCCATCACTGTTGGACCTGAAGAGCTAGTTGTGGCTGACACCCAAAGCTGCACATTTGAAATACAGATACATGGTCAATATTCCTAAGTTCAGATACCGAAATGATACTGGCAGACAAATGGGATAAGCCCATTCAGTAAATCATAATCACTTTCCAATTATATCTCTCCTGAGCCATCTTGCACAAAGTACATCTCAGTTATGTCCTATTCATCTCAGAAGCATATTTCCATAAAGAATATGGAGCATCATGTCAATAGCAGCACAATAAGCTCCAGATCTTTCCCTCGAATTTCATGTTAAGAAATAAGCTGTGCATCTCAGTTGCTGAGCTCGTAGAACGTTTTCCTTCATTTCTGGCTGTAACAGGCAAAGATGAAATCCCGGTTCTAAGATATGGTCAAGGAAGTGAAGCAAGATTCTCTCAGAGTCACGTAATCTAGGGATGGAGACAGAATCACAAGACCAAGGCAATGGGAAATTAAGGCCAAGGAAGGTCAGCTCGTACATTATTACCAGCCTAAATTTCAAGGGAAACTGTGGTACGATACACTTGATGAAAGCCAGTCAGAGCCTCACATACCACATCACAAAGCTACCAGTACATAAAGGGATGAACTTTTTATTAACCGCTTCATGCCAACTGCAGATAAAAACCTAACATCAGTTCTGGTGAGATTGGTCTTTAAACTCTTGCGTTTTCTCGCTCTCCCTTTTTATCTTGTCCCACTTTTCTAGGAATGTCTCATCACATAGAAAAGAGGGCTATCTCTAGAATTTCAGGAGTTACCAATAATAATAAATAATAAATGTCTGAAGACATGGCATAAAAACAGAGCATAAAATCCAAATCTGAAACATCTGCGAGTGGCACTGAATACTAGCACAGCAACACACATTTGGGAATTGGGAATACACTCTGACATTTGTGGTTATACTTGTATGAATCCCCTTTAATATATTTACAGCGAAATCCTTCATCTACTAAAGACGAAGACAAAAATCCCATTAGCAGTCTCTATTAGCCGGGGGTACTCACTCCACGGCCCGGCATTCAAAAAGTTAGAGCTAAATATTCTGATGAGTAATCGTTCTTCTCCCTCGAGAGCCAAGATTCATTGCTTCCTCCTCCCACCAAAACAGCTTGTTGAATAAATTGCCTGCTCTACGAAGTGGCATTTCCCACATCCTTGTCCAAGTCCATGTGGTTGGTAGCCTGGTGTCTGGTTGTTTGGTTAATGGACCAAAGTGGTTGAAACAAAGAGTACTCTCTAAATTCCCCAGTTCTGTTTAAGTTTAAAGGAGTTACATCTCTGCTTCCCTGAAGCTAGTGATATCTCTGGGGAGTTCCCTTAGGGTCTTTGCAGATATGCTAGGAGAAGGTGAACTTTTGATGAGATCTGAAAGTGGGAAGCGGAGGCAAGGAGAATACTAAACACAGTGTCTCCCCGGGAGTACATAGGCCATTAAACCGCTGATTCTTTGGAGTGCATCTTCTCTTACGATGCAGTTTGCTCTAATGTTTGTCAAACGGAGGCCCCAGCCCAAAGGCAAACACAAGAGCTGAAAATTACAGTCATGTTGCTGTGGGGCTTCTTCTGGACTCTTCTGCCACCAAGTTTGTTCACAGCTCAGCCCCTAGTTCATATTAACAAACTACTTCAAACTTTCCCCAAGTCTGTGTGCTACTCTGCATGTCTATTGCAGTTCACTCAGAAATTTCAGAGGCTGAGTGTCCTTAATAGGATGAAGTATTTAACAGGAATGGACTTAACCATATTTCACCACATTCACTGCCTGTGCTATGCAGCCATGGATCCGCTGTCCTCGAGCTGCTGACGTACCTTAGACGTTCACACTACGCTGCCCTATTTTATAAAACTGACCCGTGCTTTGGTGCCAATGTAGCACTCCAAGGCTACGTCTAGACTTTCCGCAAATGCTTTTAACGGAAAAGTTCTTCTGTTAAAAGCATTTGTGGAAAAGAGCGTCTAGATTGGCACGGACGCTTTTGCACAAAAGCACTTTTTGCGGAACAGTGTCCATGCCAATCTAGACGCAGTTTTGTGCAAGAAAGCCCTGATCGCCATTTTCGCAATCGGGGCTTTTTTGTGCAAAACGGTTCTCAGCTGTCTACACTGGCCCTCTTGCGCAAAAGCATTTGTGCAAGAGGACTTTTTCCCTAACGGGAGAGTCATTGTATTTGCGGAAGAACACTGACAATCTTACATGAGATCGTCAGTGTTCTTGCGCAAATTCAAAGCAGCCAGTGTAGACAGCTGGCAAGTTTTTCCACAAAAGCGGCCACTTTTGCAGGAAAACTTGCCAGTCTAGACACAGCCCAAATGTTTTAGGTTAGGAATGAGTTAACGGAGGCAGGTTAAATCTTGGCCTGTTTGGGGCAAAGCATTTTGAGCAACAATTTGCACAAATCTGAACCCAAAACTTATATGAACTTTCAAAAAATCAGATGGAAACTGTATCCTAGTGCTTCAGGAGGTATCAGGGCCATCAAGTCATGCATGAGCTAGCCTCAGTAACCACTTGCTTCCACTGACCCTCCCTTTCCATCCCTACTATGGCTTATTACTCACTTGTCTTCCAGGAGACTGGCAGAGCCATGTTCTCCTGGGAGAGTGCGTGGTCCACCATAACATGGCCCTGGTCCTGGCTAGGTCTCTACCAACTCCTGAAGTACAACTAAATACAGAGAAGAAGAAAACGAACAGCTCTCTCTGATTTTACCTGCAATTGTAAGTAGATACCGCTTGTGGTTAAAATTCCCTTGTCTGCGGAGAGCTACGCGGTACACTGTTTAAATCCTAACTAAGCCCAGAGACTAGAGCTGGTGAAAAAAAATCTTTACATCATTTTTATCCAAACATGATTTTTGTTTTATGGAGTTTTGGGGGGGTTAAACAAAACAAAATTTTTCATGTTTATGAAATGTTTGATCTTTCAGTGAAGAAACAGAAATAGAAATGTTTTCAGTAGAATAACAAGAAATAACAAGTGAAGCCTCCACCCTACCAAGCCTGCTATTTCAAAATAAAGGGCTGGTTATTTTGAAACAATAACTCCTGCTTTCTATGAGGAATAACGCTAATTTCAAAATAGTTATTTCAAAATAGCAGTAGTGTGGATGCTCCCGTGATGCTATTTCGAAATAACAGCGCCCCAGAGTAATTCAAACTAATGACTCCCCTGTGATTCCTGGGGCTCTAAGTCAAGGTAGCACTTCCACATTAACGGACCCTGCCTTGGACTAATTTTGAGGCTTCCCTGTGGTGTGGACATGCTAGTTCAGAATTATTATTTCCGGAGTTAATATTTCGAAATAAGTTATTTTGAAAAAATGTCCTAGTGTAGACATGCCCCTGCACCTCTCTTGACAGAGCTCCCATTCTAATACTCACCTTTGCAATGGCATCTAACGTTGAAATTCTGTGTTCATTTTCGATACTGTACTAGCTGAAATGGAGATAAGGCCAATTAACCTGACTAACGTTGTTTGCTCCATTAAATATAAATATCTTATTTGGCTGATACAGTGTTACTGACGCTGAAAGACTCTGGGCATGCAGTCTGCACAAAAACAGCGGCTTCTTCCAGAACGCCATTGAAAACCTCATTTTTTGTCTTTTCTGCTCTGGAAGGTTCATTTTCCTTTGAGAATTTCATATGTGGGTTCCAGTGGCAACTGAATAAATCAGTAAAAAGTTTTGTTTTTCTACATGTTGTCTTGAGTAGTGTTGGATCCAACAATACAATTAGTTTTTTTCATCTATTTTTGTTTCATTTAATCCTTAAGTATTAGCTCCAGTAGGTTTTTGCATAGTCATCCACCTGCTTTACCTGACATTTTGTCCACTCGGATTTGAAAGGATGTTACGGCTTGGAAGAGACAAAGAAGACACTCTGGGCAAGTCTGGTGTTGGCATTTACAACCTACAGGAAACGTCCTGGCCAGGAATTCTGATGGAGGCTCTACAGAACGGTGGCAAGAGGTTCTCGTTAAATTGGGCAAACCGGTTTCCATTAAGCAGCTGACCTGAATTGCCTGAATCCAGAACTTTTCTCCAATGTTCAAAATAAATCCTGCTTTTAAATGTTCACACACTTTGGGATGAAAGCACCGTGATATCCATAGAATAAACCTGTTCCCGCAAGGCTCACAGTGTAATTTCAAGCTGAAGAGATTCCAATTAGTGTTTTAATTGAAGGGGCTCATCTGAACCTGCACAAACTTTGTGCTAAGAGTCACTAATGAAGGCAGCCTCCTGAAAGGTGAGCTAGGGCATCTCCACAGACAGCAGGGAGTCTGCTTTAATGACAACCCTTTTTAGCTTGTCAGAATAACTAGGGCTTGGCCTGCAGGTATGGAGCGCTGAGGATAAGCAGGTTGCTCAGGAAATGCTGGTGGAGCATGTAACTCTCGTGTACATATCTAGCATAGGTAGGCCATTCCCAATCCCTAGGCGGGGGGTAACTCAGTCAGCTGCTTGGTCACTTCCAGCAGAAACAATGGTGGGACCCAAGGTGTGGTCAGGACCACTAGGACTATGCCGGTAATAAAAAGGCAAAACACCTGGTGAAAGCAGCAAGCAGATTCCTTTCTTATTTGCGTGTTAATAAGTGATCTGGCAGGCAATCCCAAAGGGAATTCCAGTGAGAAAAAAAGACAAGAAGAAGAAGAGTATCTGGCCTGTTTGCTCTGAGGAACACAAGTGCTTAGAATAGAGTAACTGGGGATCTGTCTCTGAGTCAGTTCTAGCTGAAAATGCAACAGGCCTGACCACATTCAACAGAGAGACTGATCTGAGCAAGGCCACGGAGTCCTTAGAATCCCACTAGCTGGTTGTGCAGCAGTTCCCTGTACCCAGAGTAAGGTGCAGAGCATGTGCTGGCTCCTCTGTTCTTAGCTACTTCCTGTTCCTCACAGACTAAGCTCTGGTATTCCTGCCAAACAAGGCGTTGGGCCTCTTTCCTTCCTACATCCAACACAGAAAAACCGCCCTCCTGTCTAAATCCTATTGATCTGAAGCCTCATTTCTGCAGCTATTTCAGATCACAGCTTTCGTTTCATTAGGCAAGAGAGCCTGGGATCGGACCGCAGGGTGTGCTCTACAAGCCGAGGTGGTGAAGAGGCATGGATACGGGTATTGGTGATACTCTGGTTTGTGGACACAGCTCATGGATATCGAGTGACATCAGGCCCACGGAGGGCTTGCTGGCTGGGGTTTAGTCTGCCAGACACATTTGAAGAGCTTCAGGAGGGGGCAGCCTTGTGCTCCTAAGGAAGAACCGGGCCCCCTGGAGAGTGGGTGAGCCATGCACAGAGGGTCCATCCCCATATGGCCTGAGAAGGCCCAGCTGGCACTTGCAGACATGAATTTTGCCTTTCAAGAGAAGCAGAAACCTGTAGAAGCAGCAGACTGAAGCGTGCCAGTCCTGGCTGGCTGGGAAACGAAGTTCTGGTGAGGGGCCCCACATCTCCACTCTTCAAACAGCTACTCTCCCGCTATTGCTCTCCCAGGAAATGCAGTGGGAGGGAGCCCAGCCTTGGAGTGCAGCCCGCACTGGCATTATATGCTCCCTCCCTTTCACCTGTCTCAGAAATGTCTCCGCTGAATTGAATTAAAGCTTTGCTCGGTCGTGCTCACTTGGGGCGATTCTGTGTGTGCGTGTGCTGATGGGTAGGTGCATGGGAAGGGGGGGTCTGTGTGTGTGTGGGGGGGGTGCATTAAGATACACTCATGGGCAATATGATGGAGTTTTTCAAAATCTCCCAGAGCTGACATGCCTTCTAGTGCAGCACCATTCACTTCTTACCGACACACATCTTTGCATCCAGGCCATTTTTAAAGTACATCGGCACAAATGCAAGATTCGACACCATGACGTCTCCATATGTAGGGAATCACTTAGGGATGTTGCCGTCACATGCAAAAGGCACGGAAAGGCCTGTAGCTAGCAGGAGACAAAGAGAAGCCCTTGCTTTTCTAAATTGAGTGCGCCCCCAAAACTGGAAAGCCAAATACTAAAAGTAGCAAACAGGTCAAATGGAGAAATTCACCACTGCTGGGAAAGTCACCATTTTTTTCAAGGTAACCAGCTAAGATATTTTTCTTTCAGCTGCAGTTACTCGTTTTATGGACACAAGATTCAGTTTCTACCACTCTTGTAAAAACAAGAAGTCCTGTGGCACCTTGAAGACAAAGGGTACGTCTACTTTGCACGCTTATTTCGGAATAAGCTATTCCGGAAGAAATCCTCCAAAATAGCTTATTATGAAATAGCACGGCTACACTGCAGGGAAGCCTCAAAATTAGTCCGAGGCCAGCTTCCCTAATGTGGACGTGCTATCTCAATTTAGAACCCCAGGAGGCACTGGGGAGTAATTACTCTGACTGGCCCTGGGGAGAAGCTATTTTGAAATATCAGCAGTGGAGCATCCACACCACGGCTATTCTGAAATAGTTATTTCGGAAAAGGCGTTATTCATCATGGAATGAGATTTACAGAAGTCAGAATACACCGTCCGTTATTCCGAAATAACACCACTGTGTAGACATATCCTAACTCATTTATTAAGGCATAGGCTTCTGTGGGAAAAACCCCACTTCATCAGATGTCTCTGATGTGTGTATTAGCCAGTATGAAACCTGCTTTCAAAACCTGAGAAAGTGGGTTTTTGCCCAGGAAAGTTTATGCCCAAATCAATATGTTAGGCTACGTCTAGACTGCAGCGTTAAATCAGAAAAAGATAGCGATTTGTGGTAGTGCAAATTGCGTATCTTTTTCTAATTTACTTTCGGAAGAGGCTTTTCTGAAATTTGGCACATCTACATGGCACCAAATTTCAGAAAAAAGTGCTCTTTTGACACCTCCCTTATGCCTTGTAGAATGAGGTTTGCAGGGATGGCAAAAAAGTGTTTCTGCTTTTTCGAAAAAAAAATTGGAAAAGCAGATGCATTCCTTAGATGCGGCGTTACTTTTCCAGGATACCTCTAGTATGCAGACTAGACGTAGCCTTAATCTTTAAGGTGCCATGGGACTTCCTTGGTGTTTTTGTGGATTCTGACTAACATGGCAACCTCTCTGAGACTTACTACTACAGTAGTTTCACACAGCTGAAGATCCAGCTATCGATCTGGAGAAGTGTATATATATATATATATATATTATTGCTGGCAACAAATATAAAGAGAGACTGGGAGACAAACACATTGCTTGTAACAGAAAAATAGTCTTTGTAAGGGCAGCCCATAAACAAGAAAGAAGGGTAGCGTTTACAGAACAGGCTGAACGCATCCAGCTATTAGGACAGCCAAATTCGGTTGGATGTTTTCCTGGAGGTTTCAGCACATGACATAATCATTCAGTCAAGAGTAATCTTTTCATTCCTGGAGACTTCAGGACAATCCTGGATGGTTGGCAGCCCTACCGGTTACTTTGGTTCTTAACCCCAAAATACAGCTGACAATTTTAGTTGAAACCGAGGAACAAATCGTTCCGGCTTAAGGCAGGTGCCGCCGTGACTAGTAAGCACTGTCATTCCTCCCTTCGCCCCATGTGGTCTCTCACCACTGAGCCAGCCAGTCAATGGCTTTGGGGTAAGGCCCAGCGGGAACAGACCCTTCCTTTCTCTGCCACCACCCATTCCGATCCAGCCCACGTCCCCAGCGACCCAGCGGTTGACTTGTGCCAATGGGTGTGCTGTGAGCCCCGCTCCCACGGAATGGGTGCCCAGGTGGCAGTGATGCGCACCTGTCAACCCTGTTCTTCTCCTGCTGCAGGCAAAGGGACTTGTGGCAGACGCTGTGGCAGCAGGTGCAGCCCTTGTTTTCAGCCTCAGGAGAGAAGCCAAGGAGTAAATGGCCACTGACAATGAACTCTCATTCCGGGACAGACTGAGGCCCACCAGGGCGGTGGGCGGGAGGAGGGGTTTGCCATTGTGGCCCATAATGTACAACTTATGCTCAAGGTCTTTGGTCTCCTCAGCCACCAGCTCACGAGCACTAAGCCCTGAGACACAAGCTTACCAAACACAAGGAAGGCAGCGTACAACGCACTTGGTGGGGCAGCCGCCAGGCTGTGCTTGTTCCGCCACCTAAAGATGAAAGACACTAAAGAGAGGCAAGGCGGGGGAGGCCATATCTTTTACTAGAGAACTTCTGTTGGCGGGAGGGCCCCTCTGTGGAGCCACACAGAACTCTGGGAATGCCCCCCAACAGAAGCTGGCCAATGAAAGAGGTCGCTCGTGATCAGTCAAAACAGTTTTAAAAATGTGAAAAAATGGTCCAGTGATGCGTGATAAATGGGATGGAACCATCAGCTGCCCATGAGCATCCCGCAAGCAGGAAACGTAGCCAGGCTCATGGGATAAGTGTTTTATTTGTTGATTCGATTCACCCAGTAGAGACAAGAATAAAACCCTCATACCCAGCCACCACCTGTGTTAACCTGTATCTTGGACATTAGAGTTGGTGCGCTCCCAGGGCTGTGGTATTTCAGTAGCAAAATCAATGAGATAGGTGTGTTCTTATTATTTACCTGCACAGAGCAGCAGTAACTGCTTAAGCCAACATTATTGTCTAGCACCTTGTAACCAGGGGCCCCAGAATGAAGCTAGGAAATGCCATTGCCCAAATAGTGAATTAGCCAGGGATACGAGCCAACAGGGAAATAATTCTGTTTACTAACTGCAAGCAAGTAGTAGTAATCATTCATAACATGGTTTTCTAGCAACACCCTTTTGCCAAATATTGCAGAGGCATAGCCTTCCAGTGTTGCATTGTATGGACGTCTTTTCATCTGAGATTCACAATGTGAGCAACAAATTGGTAAACGAACCAGCTATAATCTTCACCATTTGCATTAGAAAAGAAGTGTCACAATAAACTCACTCTGATGATCATTCTTTGAACTAAAAAGGCCCGTGGATACGTTAAAATCAACTTTTCTCCCTGCTACACATGCAACTGCATTAGTATGAATTACTTTCAGATGAAAAGGCAAATATTCCTGCTTAAACATGTATTTGCAAACAGTAGCCTGGTGACATCAGTTTAGGTTCTACGGGGCCAATCCAGAACCCTACTAACTCCTGTGGTAAGCCCACTTGCTTGAGTAAGAGTGCAGAATCAGGCCTGACAATAGCATCTGCAGCTGGTTTTTGAGACGATGCCTTTCTCAAAGATGGCTGAGTATTCTGACAACGACAAAGACAATGAGAAAAATCTTTCCAGTGATTGCTAGCTGATATTTATCAAAGGCTTTGGCATGAATATGGTGATGGTGGAAGGTTTCAGCTGTTTTATGTCTCAGCAATAGTTTAAACAATAACGTTCCTATCACCGAGTGGTGTAGATAATATCTGCAATAAAACTGGGTCTTTTATGTTCAGAAGCAGACAAAGCCCGGAGAGCACATTGATAAATGAAGCTGAAGCTTCCCAGTTTGTTGTGGTGGAGCTCCCTCTAGCTTATGGCATTAAACCTATATCTGTAAATCATATTGGTTTAGACCCAGCTCTCCACTTTCGGGGTAGAAAAGGCTGCAGCGTTTACATTCGTACTAGAATTTCTGACATTTCTAATCCAGCTGACTAAAACCCGTAAGACCCATCAGCAGGCCTGATGACAATACATTTCACACATTTACAAGGACCATATGGGGGTACACTGGCATTCCAGGGATATGAGTATCACTAGCAGCACTTTCTGCCTTTTCCAGCTTTATGATCGTCTAGTAATATTCAAGGAAAAGAGTAATACAGTTCTACACACTTCCCTGAAAGAACTGGCCTGTCTGGACTGGAAAAGCCAGGCAACAGAGTTAATGTCCAACCTGTATCCATTTTACAAATGTAAATTCATGTGTAAATGCCCAGTAGCACACTGTATACATACATTAGTCACAATCCAGGATAAACATATCTAATCAAGAGGGGAGCTATTATTTCTGAGGGGCAAATTGTGGAAGGTGACTCAGAAAAATCTCATTAAGCATGAACTATCTAGATAGCAATCAGACAAGAAGCCACCTTAATTTCCCTTATTTAGAATATGGGTAATCACAGATTTATTCCAGAGTCCATACAGTAGCCCATCTAGAGGATCTTGCTGTTGTTCAAGTCAC
This sequence comes from Pelodiscus sinensis, assembly GCF_049634645.1. Classification (NCBI taxonomy): domain Eukaryota; kingdom Metazoa; phylum Chordata; order Testudines; family Trionychidae; genus Pelodiscus; species Pelodiscus sinensis. The sequence continues at coordinate 26,233,616 of NC_134732.1, forward strand.
AACCGATGATGGTAAATATTAACAGCACCTTTAAAAAGTGCTGATTTAATGATCTGTTATGGAAACAATGTTTTGCTGAAATGCTAATTTGGGGAGATTAAGAAGACATTTCTGAAGAATAATATCTCAAATCTGATGTGAAGCTTAAATAACCAGTGAAATGATAAGCAGGCAAGAGCTAGAGGAGAAGAGTTAATTAAAAATCTCCAAGGCAACTTATATTCCTTTGTCACAAAATAAATGCCATGCTAGCGATACAGTACCTGTAAACTGAAAAATCACCAGCTATCGAAGCTAGCCCGAGAACTAAAAAAGGATTTACAGTCTTGCAGTGTCTTAAATATTCTATGTTTTAAATGCATTTGGGCACATTTTTCATAAATACTGATCTCTGAATTTTATATTTATCTTCAGAGCCACTTAGCTGGCATAATCCCCATTGATGTTAGTACTGTACTGTTAGAATTAAGTTTACTTGTACAATTATTTAAAATTAACAACAACAAAAATAACCTTATTGCAGAGTATGGAGAATCTGAATCAGTAGAAATGAATATTAAATTCAGGATGCAAAATGAAAGACAAAATAAACTATTTATGATCCCAGTCTGAGAAATTAAAACCTGCTGGAAAATGCACCTATAAAAATCTTTTAGAACTGAACATGGCATTACTTTACAGTTCTCCTTAATGAATTATTCCTTATGAAATTACAGCATGATATTTTTTTGGCTGTACATGGTTTGAAAGGAATTGCTCTTAGTGCTTAGATGTGATTCTGCGATTTCAGAAACTAATTACACTATAAAACGACCTATCAAAAAGTAATGACCAGCTGTCAAAGACAAAGCTACACATATTTCGAGTTATGATTACCAAATAGCTATTTACTGAAGTTTGTTATTTCTTAATTAGTGCAAAATTATAAATCAAATTGGATTTGAATAAGTTTTTGAAAAGTGAAAAATAAATAATCTACTTATTATCAATGTAAGACTAGCAGGAGATTTCTGAAGTCAGTTATTTTGTTCCAGTAGCTTAGGTTTACATGGCACTTTACAAAATACATAGTTTAGACAGGTCCCACTCCTTAGGTCTTTAGAAGCTAAACTGGACAGTCTAAACATAAATTACCAGTGAGGTGTGAATGTAGAAGCTGATAGAGAGTGAAAGTGAAAGGAAATGGGTGTGTTTTAAGGTGGAATTCCCACCAGTGTTCTGAGTACACTTTGTGCTGTGATAGTGCCAAGTGTTCTAGTCTAGACTCAGATCAGAGTGGGAAGAGACCATGTCATGAAACCCTCATGTGATTTATTGCTCAAAACCCATATTAAAATATTGTTGCTCTTGAATAATAAATTGTCACAGCCCCACAATCTGCTAGACAAACCCTTTGTATAAATCTCTCAGATTCATTACAGCTACAAGCTCAACCCAGTCGGTGTCATTTCAAACAATTATTTGAAATATGCCACATTTGGGTTCCGGCTGACTCTTTGCTCTCCGTGATAATCCATGAGAATGGTCTGAAAATGGGGCACCTGATCAAACTCTGACCCTTTAAGGGCAACATACAAACAATACATAAAACTGAGGAGGGATCCGAGGGGAGAAATACAAATGAGTTTGAAATTTATTTTAGCAATTCAAATAGAACCTTGAGTGAAAATAAATGACTCTTCCCATCAACAGTGGTAAGAGTGTGGTCTCTGTTTCTTCAATACAGTAAAATAAAATATTTATTATGGATCCAGCTTACAGTAATTTTCACTTCCTCGGTGCTGGCCTTTCTTCTAAGAAGTTCTCTTAATTACAACAGAACTCTTTTTCATGCACTAAATCCTGAAAACAAATCTTATTTCAAATAATGATTTTAATAAAATATAAATAATTCATTTATATACTTTGAATACATTAAATAAAATACAATTAAAACCCCTCACAAATGCCTAGCAACAGAAGCAAAGCTCTAATATATTGGTCCTATATGGTACGGAGTGGTGGCTTCCAGTGTAATTTACAGATACCTTAGCTCTGCATTCTTGTTTCAATAAACATGCATTGCAGATGACCTGATGAGGCAAGCAAGTCATTTATTTTGCCTGGTGTGTGGGACAGGGAAAGTCTCTCTATCGATATAGAGCTACATAGAATTCTTTGAGAATGTCAACACACACATGGATAAGGATGATCCAGTGGCTATTGTGTACTTGGACCTTCCGAAAATCTTTGACAAGGTCCTTCAGCGAAGGTTCTTACGGTAGGGAGTCAAGGGACAAGAGGGAAGATCCTCTCGAGGATCAGTAACTCCTTAAAAGGGCAGGAATAACTGGTCAGGTTTTACAATGAAGTGAGGTAAATAGCAGCACCTGCAAGTAGTTATATAGGTACCTGTGATGCTCATACATGATCTGGAAAAAGGGGTAAATAGCAAAGTGGCAAAATTTGCAGCTGATCCAACACTTTTCAAGATATTTAAGTCCAAAACTGACTTGGAAGAGTTGCAAAGAGAAATCACAAAATTGTGTGAGCGGGGAACAAAATGGCAGGTGAAAATGAATGCTGCTAAATGCAAAGTAATGCACCCTGCAAAACGAAATCCCAGCTATACATACAAAAACATGAGGTCTAAATTAGTTGTTACCACTCACGAAAGAGATCTTGGCATCATTATGACTACTTCTCTGAAAACATCTGCTCAATGTGCAGCAGAAATCAAAAAAGCTAACAGAATGTTAGGAACTATTAGGAAAGAGACAGATAATAAGACAGATAATGTCATAATGTCACTATATAAATCAATGGTATTCCCATACATGGAATACTGCATGAAGCTCTGGTCATCCCATCTAAAAAAAAAAAAAGATATATTAGAATTGGAAAAAGTATGGAGAAGGGTAACAAAAATAATTAGGGGTATGGACCAACTTCCATATGATAAGAGATTAAAATATTTGGAAGTGTTCATCTTGGAAAAGAAAGGACCAAGGGGACTTATGATAGCATCTATACAATGAAGACCAGTGTGGAGAAAGTGAATCTGGAAGTATTATTTACCCCTTCACACAACACCGCAACCCATAAAATTAATAAGGAGCCGGATTAAGAAGGAGCCGGAAACATAAGGAAGTACTTTTTTTACACAATGCACAGCCAACCTGTGGAACTCATTGTCAGAGGATGTTGTGAATTCCGAAAGTATAACTATGCTCAAAAAGAACTAGATATGTTCCTGAAGGATAGGTCCCTCAATGTCGACTAGCCATAATGGCCAACAATGAAATGCCACACTCTGGGAGCCCCTAAACTTTTTACTGCCAGAAGCTCAGACTGGACAATAGGGATGGATCACTCAATAATTGTCCTGATGTCTTCATTCCCCCAGAAGCATCTGGCATTGGCCATTGTCAGAAGAGAGGATCCTGGGATAGCTGGACCATTGATCTGATTAAGTGTGGCTGTTCATATGTTTATTCTATTGAGAGTAATCAGTGCTGTGCACATCAGAAAATTAGCACATAACGTGATAATAAAGTCCCAAAATTTTGCAGCTAACAGTACAATGATGTGCACGAAAGCCACTTAATGCCATGCAGATATATTTATTCGAGTTCTTTACACGCAACCTAAGTTACGCACACAGGAATTAATATTTTGCAGTTCATTGTAAAACTGATCTTTTTGCACAAAAACAAAAAGCATTTTTATGAAAGAATTTTCTAGCCTAATCAGGCTTTTAAAAGGTAATTGTTCTTTCAGAAAGTAACATGATCACTTCATACATTCTCTTCATTACAAGGCTTTCTCCTTTTTTAATATTGTGTCAGCCAATGAGACTAAAGACAATGCTACAGAGAAATGCCAATTATATTTACTGCTGGTGTATTCCGCAAGCGCGTTGTGTGATAGGAAGCTTTTTCTGTAGCTCTGACATGCAAGAAAATCCCAGAGGGCAGTGAAAAAGAATCAGGCAAACGGAGGGGCTCAGAATATTGGGCAATGAAAGGAATCTACCTGTTCAGAGACTTGGATTTTCACTCCTGGGCTCACGGCTTTTTCTGCTTTACATGTCACTTTATGCATAGAATTAATAAACTGCATTTGACTTTCCATATAAAATTATCCCCTAGCTTCAGCACTATCATTCCTAAAGACTCCACTGAGGCAAATGTTTCCTGTTTTAATATTGCTCAGAAGATACACCAAACGAGGGCAGGAAGAACTTACCTGAGCACAGTCCCTCAAAAACGTTGCTCAGGTCAAATGAAACACACAGAGAAATGTGTGTGCAAAAAACAGGAGCAAAGCCACACAAACACTCGCAGTGAAGTCAAAGCCAAAGCTCTCATTGCCTTCAGGGCCAGATGGAGTGCCTGATTTTTAATACGCCCGACTCCTCTCTGCTTATTCGTCTCTTCACATTTCCTCTATTGTAAATAAGGATAAACTGTAGCCAATGCGAGTAAAGAGAAAGAATCTTTCTTTGGCTCCATTAGCAATTTGCCTCTCGTTCTTAAATAATACTCTAATATAACTTTTAAAATTCAAGTTGAGTGCAGCAAAAGAATACAAGACTGCCAGACTGGACAAGTAAGAGCAGGGTTACAACTAGCTTAACGTCCTGTGACTGTCAGAAGAAGGAACAAGAACCACCCTAGTGAGCAACTGTGGAGTAACCTGCCCAAGGAAAGTTCCTGCCTATCCCCCAGCTATTAGTGTTTGGCTTAAAGCATTTTTATCCTGCTCATCCTGTTTAAAGTAACTCTGACTGTTTCAATTACCCACACAATTATCTAATCCTTCTCTGAAACTGGCTAATCCTCTGGTTTCAGTGATATCTGCTAGCCACGAGTTCCGCATCAGCTGCTTGTTGTATAAAAAAGCAGTTCCGTGTATCCATTTTCAATTGTTTGCCTTTACTTTCATTGAACCTCTCCTTATTCCCATTGTGGAGAAGAGCAAAGGATTTATCTTCGTTAGACCCTTCGTTTCTTTAGACACCTCTCTCAAGTCCTTTTATTCATCTCTTCTCTGAACTGTCCCCATCTTTGCAGTCTCTCCTCATCAGGCAGTCCCTCCCGGCCTCTCAGCATTCTCATTGCCAGGTCTATTTAGACAGTGTGAGCAGAAAAGGTGGCTCACACAAAATGCCATGTGGATTTCTCCCTCCCTCCTGGTGCAGTGAATTCTCCGCCTGGCTTTTGGCTGTGTTGGAGAGACACGATGAGAAGAAACTGGGCAGAATGTTTAACTCTTAAGCCCTTGGGCTATTTTTCTCACAAACTCCGACAGTTTAGTTTGAAGTTGTGATCACTGTATTGCTCTCTTACCAGACAAAAATGGCATCGTTAAAGAAACCTGCCAGGTCATAGCTACTCTAGCCTCTGCTGCCAGCCCTCTCAGCTCCCAGACTGAGCCAAGGTAGCCCTTGTTTAGCCACAATATTGCCTCCATCCCGCGGACACCTGAGTTTATTTCACTTGTGACAGTGCAAATGATGCAAACCCAAACTGCAATTAAGCTGTTGTTCTCTAATCCTGATGCGTGTTGATACAGAAAGCCAGAGATGTGGGAAGTATAACAGGTTGTTTATTAAACTAATACACATTGTTTACGGGGCAGGGACAGGAGGGGGGTTCTGAAGGGATTCATTCAGAAAAAGCAAGAGTCAGATTTCTTCTGCGCGCTGTGGTCATTCTTCCATTCATGGTTAGAGTGCAGCACGGGGGGGGGGGGGGGGAGGCCTTTTCCAGAACAGAAGATAAATCCTGCAGACAGAGCTCTCCCTGTTTATGGCTAAGTGATTTTTAAAGGACATAAAGGAGCCTGCATAATAATACGATACTCTGGATTTATGGGACTATTTACTTCACAGTGTTTACTTCAAACGCTCTCAGAACTATTGTTGTGTAACACCTAAGACTTATGTTACTTGCAATACATGGTGCACATGTCCTCAGACAAAGACAACACTGCACTGAAATCCTATCACAAGATGCTAAAGAGAACCCCCAATATTTTTTCCTACTCCAAGAGTCTGTGGCTACATAGAATCATAGAATCATAGGACTGGAAGGGACCTCAAGAGGTCATCGAGTCCAGCCCCCCACCCTCAAGGCAGGACCAAGCTCCATCTACACCATCCCTGACAGATGTCTATCTAACCTGTTCTTAAATATCTCCAGAGAGGGAGATTCCACCACCTCCCTTGGCAATTTATTCCAATATTTGACCACCCTGACAGTTAGGAATTTTTTCCTAATGTCCAATCTAAACCTCCCCTGCTGCACTTTAAGCCCATTACTCCTTGTCCTGTCCTCAGAAACCAAGAGGAAAAAATTTTCTCCTTCCGCCTTTGGTGACACCCTTTTAGATATTTGAAAACCGCTATCATGTCCCCCCTTAATCTTCTTTTTTCCAAACTAAACAAGCCCAGTTCATGAAGCCTGGCTTCATAGGTCATGTTCTCTAGACCTTTAATCATTCTTGTCGCTCTTCTCTGTACCCTTTCCAATTTCTCCACATCTTTCTTGAAATGTGGCGCCCAGAACTGGACACAGTACTCCAGCTGAGGCCTAACTAGTGCAGAGTAGAGCGGCAGAATGACTTCACGAGTTTTGCTTACAACACACCTGTTGATACAACCCAGAATCATATTTGCTTTCTTTGCAACAGCATCACACTGTTGACTCATATTCAACTTGTGATCCACTATGACCCCTAGATCCCTTTCTGCCATGCTCCTTCCTAGACAGTCGCTTCCCATCTTGTATGTATGGAACTGATTGTTCCTTCCTAAGTGGAGCACTTTGCATTTCTCTTTATTAAACCTCATCCTGTTTACCTCTGACCATTTCTCTAACTTGCTAAGGTCATTTTGAATTATGTCCCTATCCTCCAAAGAAGTCGCAACCCCACCCAGTTTGGTATCATCTGCAAACTTAATAAGCGTACTCTCTATCCCAATATCTACATCATTGATGAACTCTTCCACAAGAACTCTTCCACAAGAGCGCGTCTACACTGCCATGTGCTTTTGCGCAAGAGCATCCATGGCAATGTAGACGCTCGCTTCCGCAAAAAAGTTCCGATGGCCATTTTAACCAGAGGGGCTTCTTGAGCAAGAAATTCATGTTGCCTGTCTACACTGATCTCTTCTGGAAGAGCTCTTGTGCAAGAGGGCTTATTCCTTGTGGGGAGAGGAATAACTCTTCCAGAAGAAGCCCTGTTTTACAACGCTATGCTGTAAATTTACTTCTGGAAGAACGTTCACGCAGTGTAGACAGCCAGCAAGTTTTTGCAGAAGAACAGCTGTTCTTCCGGAAGAAGCTGTCAGTGTAGAAGTAATTTGTTTGGTAGGCCAGTTCACATACCATATCACCTTTATCGGGGAAAATTCACACTGCTAGTGAAACTGTCAAGGCATCATGTGATCTTGCGTGTTACCAAACATAACTCACCTTGTGCTTTGGCTTTGAGTATTTTGCTGTGGATTTGGCAATGAAAAAACATTTTCACCCAGGAAATAGTACATTCTTCCCTGGGGCAACACAAGTCAATCCATGTGTTGTTCCAGGTTTGAAATGAAGATAGTTTTGCCTCTAAGTGAATTTTTAAAATTCTGAAAAAAACCAGGTGAACACTTTAGTGTTCTGTCATTCAGACTGGCAAGACGAAAATCAGCATCTTTGCCCCTGATTATTATTATTATTAGAAGAAGAAGAAATAAAAATGTATTGACTCGTGGGCTTCTTTAACTAAAGGAGATAATTATGTAAGTAAAGGACTTTTCAAGGGATATCAGTCTTCTTTTCCTTCAGAAAACGCTCCTTTTTAAAGAAAAAGGGGGCTGAAGCTAATGCTAGCAAGAGGACAATTAGGATGAACATGAGCGAGTAGTTTCTGTTACACACTGGACTTAGTGAAACCATGTGATGACCAGAAATGCTGATATATCTTATTGACTGACAGTTATTGGGGACCATCAGCTGTGACGTGTTTTCAGTCCCTTTCCAGGCTGACCCAGTGGTTCCCTTTTGTCATAACGGGCCTCTTTGCTGATGCAGGCATTTAATCAAAGCATTAATGTATCTTCACCAACATCCCATTGGTCAGCATGCTCGAACGTCAGGCACCTAAATCTCTGCTCTACCCCTAAGAAAGTGGCTGGATAGTTAGTAGTGCTGAGCACTGGCAATCATGTGGCCTACGGTGGGGGCTGCACGTGGGCAGCACTTCTGGAAGCCAGGCCATTTCTTTAACTGTCCAGCCATGCGGTCCATCCACAAGGCCATTACGGCACTGTGTGTATGTGGAGCCCTGCTTGGTTTTTCTCAGTGCCGTGAAATTAATTTTTCTTCAAAGCCAACATAAAACAAAAAGTTTCCTTTGATTAAAGTGAACAAAAAGCATGGCCCTTGTGTCTGGTTCATTGTGCTCCAGGGCCAAGTCCTGCTGGCTGGGAAATTTTTAACAAATTGGTTTTTCAATGAAAAATGCTTGTTGCATTTGCAACCCTTTGCAAAACAGGTGGTGATCTGAAACATTTCCCAACTTCCAAAAATGTAGAGAACAAAGTTTTGAAGTTGTCAAACTTTTCATTGTGACACATTCAAAACAAACAATTCCAGGTTTTCTGTTCAATGAGATGTTTGTTTAGAAATGTTAGGCTGGAAAAAGGGGGTTTGCTTTTTTAAAAAAGGTCAAAATCTAAACAAAATGCTTAGAAAATTATTGAAACAAAAGATTTTGATTGACCCAAAATAAAAAAAATTGAACAGTTTTTGGGGGAGGAGGGGTTCAAATATTCTTGCGATTTCAACTTTTTGTACCAGTGTGAGATCAGAACTGCTTTTGACCTCATGGAAATATTCACAGAATGGGAACCCAGGTTCCTGGTCAGCTCATCTGCGGGTGCCTTGTTCAAGTGTAACCTACACACCTGGGGTAAGTCTACACAGCAGCATTATTTCAGAATAACCGACGTGATTCTGAAATAACATGGTCCGCATCTTGTGACGTAGTGGGGGTACCTGGCTGGTTTCTATGCTGCTGGCTCTGGGGGAACCCCCACTGGCTGCCGTGGGTACCACGACCCAGCAAAACAGGATGAGTCACTATGCAAACCAGTGGCCAGACACCCCCCATGGAGAGGAACAAAGGAAGGTGGAATGCTGCCTTGGCTTGGGGGCAGGGCTGGAAGTTAGTGAGTTGGTTGCTGGCTGTCGGAGGGCATGGAGGAGAGCCTAGGGGAAGGGGCTGGAGTTTAGGGGCCCAGTCTCCCCCATCTCAAGGGGGCCTGAGGCATCCTAGCCCAGTTCCTGTAACCAGATTACATCTGTGCTGCGCTGTGCTGGAGGAGCAATAAACCACCCTCAATTCCACTGGCTGGTGCAGTCTGTTTGTGCCATTTCGGGGTGCAGGAGACGGGGAACCCCCAACGCGCCGTCACACTGGTGTCAGAAGTGGGATGCACTGCACCCCGTGGATGGAGCTTCCAGCGGCAAGCGACAAGGCGCAGTAGAAGCAAGAGCCCTGGAGCCAGGCATGCTGGAGACAGAGCGAAGCGGTTCCTGGGAATCGTGGGGCGCTGCAGCACTAGACTGGTGAGTCTGCACCGAGGGGCCCAGCGGGCAGATGGCCTACGCCCGACTCTTGAAGGCAGAGCTGGTGGGGCTGTGCAGAGAGAGGGGCTTGCCGGTGCGGAAAGCAACCAAGGCCCAGCTGATTACCCAGCTGGAAGAGAATGACCAGCCACAGGGCCAGGATCTTGTCCCCAGGGGAAGCAGCCAGACCCCCCCTGAGAGTGTGTCAGGCTCAGAGAGGGGGAGGAGCGCTGGAACCCACCGGAGAGATGAGACAGCGTCTCCCGGGAGGCCTGCAAGCCGTAGCCCATCTAGGGCAGGGGCCAGCCCAGCGGAGCTGCGGCGGCTGGAGATCCAGCTGCGGATGAAGGAATTGGAAGTACAGGACAGAGAGAAGGAACGCCAGGACCGAGAGAAGGACCGCCAGGACCGAGAGAGGGAGCGCCAGGACCGAGAGAGGCAGCGACAGCATGAGCTGGCCATGGCAGAGCGGAGAACCTGCGGGGCCCCGGCTGCGCCAAGAGTGGATGGGCCCCAGAGTCCCGGGGATGCCAGGCGCTTGGAGAGGCTCACAGTGGCCCAATTGAAGGACGTGGGTGACATAGACGGGTTCCTCAGCTCCTTTGAGAGGGCCTGTGGACTGCAACGGGTTCCCCCAGCTGACTGGCTGCAGGAGCTCGTCCCCGCACTGAACCAGGAGGCGGCCGGAGTGCTCAGTCAGCTGGAGGACCTACAGCCCGGGGATTACAACCGAGTCAAGGAGGCCCTGCTGCACAAGTTCGGGCTGACCCCCGAGATGTACAGGAAGAAGTTCCGGGGGGTACAGAAAGGGCCACGGGAGACCTATGTGGATCTGGTCTCCCGCCTGGCGCAATACTGCCGCAAGTGGGTGTCTGGAGTCGGAGCCCAGACTGCAGAGGAGCTGCTCAAGCTGGTCATGATGGAGCAGTTCTATGCAGCGTGCCCACCCAAACTGAGGCTGTGGCTCAAGGACCGGAGACCAGAGAACCCCCAGGAGGCCGGGAGACTGGCGGATGAGTTCACGGAGAGCCGGTCCGGGTGTGAACGGGAGTCCCGGAGAGAAAGGGAACCGCGCAGAGACCGGATCTCGGCTGAGCGACGGAGGGAGTCAACTACGGGGCGAGACCAAGGAACAGGTCGTCTGCGCCCCAGAGAACCAGCCAGGGCCTGGACAGAGACAGCCCAAAGCCTAACTTGCCAGCGCTGTGGGCAAAAAGGCCACAAGAGGGCTCAGTGCACCAGGTCCCAGGACCGGGGACTTTCCAGGGTTAACTGGCTGGGGCGGGAGGAAGGGCAGGCTGCCCCAGAGGCAGGGGCTGGCAGGCAAACCTCAGCTCAGAGAGAGGGGAAGGATGCTCAGTGCACCTCCCCTGGGAGGTCTGATTCTCAGGAGGCGGATTTCTCCGTGTACCGGGTGGGGGCAGGACGGCCCCTGCGGAGCGAGTGCCTCATACCCCTGGAGGTGGATGGTAGGAAGGTGACGGGCTTCTGGGACACGGGGGCGGAGGTGACTCTGGCCCGATCCGACATAGTGGCCCCGGAGCGGATACTACCCCACGCGCAGCTGACCCTGAAGGGCATAGACGGGTCCCCGTTTAAGGTGCCTGTAGCCAGGGTGCATCTGAAATGGGGGGCGAAGGAAGGCCTCAAGGAAGTGGGGGTGCACCCGCACTTGCCCACCGAGGTGCTGATGGGGAACGACCTAGAGGAGTGGCCCCATGAATCCCAGCGGGCTCTAGTCACTACCCGGAGCCAGAGCCAGCGGGGGGCTGACAACGTGGGTCCAGGGAAGGACTCCTGGCAGCGTCCTCAGGGTCCCATCCCAGTGGACACGGGGTCCAGCCAGGCTGGGATTCCGGACCTAGGCAGAGGTGGGGGACAGGTCCCGATCCCTGCCTCAGCAGCTGAATTCCAGGCTGAGGTGCAGGCAGACCCCTCCTTGCAGAGGCTGAGGGACCAGGCTGGCCTCCGTGCAGCTCAGCCCCGGGGGAGAGGTGGCCAGGAGAGATTCCTGCGGGAGCGTGGGCTCCTGTTCCGTGAGCGTGGGCTCCTGTTCCGTGAGTGGCTCCCCCCCAGGAAGGCGAGGGCATGGAGGGTAGAGCGGCAGCTGGTCGTCCCCCGAAAGTATCGCCTCAAGCTGCTGTATTTGGCCCACGATGTCCCCGTTGGGGGCCACCGGGGGATCCGGAGCACCCAGCTGAAGCTGCTCCAGCACTTCTATTGGCCGGGAATCTTTACAGCCGTGCAGCGGTACTGCCGGTCCTGTGACTCCTGCCAGAGGGGCGGGAAGGCCCAAGACAGGAGGAAAGCGGCTTGGGGGTCTCTACCCCAGATAGACCCTCTGGGCTGGCTGAGAGAGTTATGGGAGGGGAAGTCCTCCCTGGATGGAGCATCGGGGGTGGAAGCCGCCCTGGCTGTCCAGAGAAGGCTCGCTGGGCTCATGGCCCCGGCCCGAGAAACCCCGGCCAGAGATCAAGGCCAGCGGAAGGGTGGGTGTGACCCCCGAGGACAGGCCTGCGCCAGTCGCCCTGGAGCGGGGCGGCGAGTGGACAGAGGGAAGCCAATTCATGTGGGGCCTCGCCACGGCCGGCCCGAGTCAAGGGGAGCACCCATGTCCCCAGGGCGGGTTCCCACGCAGAGGACCCGAACTTCCCTAGGTCACGAGCGGAGTGACCCTGCTCAGTTCGCTCTCGGAGGGGGGAGAACTGTGACGTAGTGGGGGTACCTGGCTGGTTTCTATGCTGCTGGCTCTGGGGGAACCCCCACTGGCTGCCGTGGGTACCACGACCCAGCAAAACAGGATGAGTCACTATGCAAACCAGTGGCCAGACACCCCCCATGGAGAGGAACAAAGGAAGGTGGAATGCTGCCTTGGCTTGGGGGCAGGGCTGGAAGTTAGTGAGTTGGTTGCTGGCTGTCGGAGGGCATGGAGGAGAGCCTAGGGGAAGGGGCTGGAGTTTAGGGGCCCAGTCTCCCCCATCTCAAGGGGGCCTGAGGCATCCTAGCCCAGTTCCTGTAACCAGATTACATCTGTGCTGCGCTGTGCTGGAGGAGCAATAAACCACCCTCAATTCCACTGGCTGGTGCAGTCTGTTTGTGCCATTTCGGGGTGCAGGAGACGGGGAACCCCCAACGCGCCGTCACACATCTACACTAACAGCAGTTACTTCTACACTATGTCAAAATGACATCAAGGTGGAGGACTGCTTGCTCTGACTCCTGTAATCCTCGTACGAGGAGTAAGGGAAGTCGGAGGACGAATGCTCTAACTCCGATGTCCTGCTGTGTAGACAGCGCCAAATGCTGAAATAAGCTATTTTGACTTAGCTCGAGTTGAGCAGCTTCTTTCGGCTTTAGCCCTGCTGTGTAGACTTGCCCCTGCTGGGAATGAGTCACTGTACCATGGAGGGGCACTTAGACCACTTACTGAGAGAGAAAATTTGCTCTATAGCCTTAGCTGAGCGCCAGCCGACTTTTAGCTCAGCTGAAGATGCTCACGCATGAAGCTCCAGCGGTCCCAGGTTCAGTTCTTCCCGTTGGTGTTGCACAAGGGAACTCCTCAGTTTCATGGGATTCCTGTGCCGGACAGGGCTCCTTCTAGGGACTGGGGCTTAAGGTCAGGGCCAGAGATTTCAATGGCTGGTGTCCAGAAACTGGCAAGAAAGCAGCGTTCTGCTGGGAATGCAAGAGCAGCAAAGCCAGGCTCAGACACCTGGGAAAGCCTTTGAAGATGTGGAAGCTCTCCTCTCCCAGCGCGGTGCAGGTTCTGACATGATGTGCATGGGCCATTACCTCACCTCCTCTGCAGAGATGCATTTCTGTGTCCTGTGCACCCAGCACGGCTCGCAGGGCTGCCATGCGCTCCACTCTGCAGAACTCACACACAGCTGCAAGGAGTGGTTCTGGGACCTCGGGGCAAAACTTTGATCTTGACTCTTCTTTTGCCACATTTCACACTCAGCTCCCCTGTTATCTGAGACTCTGTGTATTAATTAGGCAGGTTGGGGAGAAGCACCCTGAGAACCCGCCTGCATGCGCAGCCACCCCAGTTCATATGCCCCGGCACCCCTCCCACTCTCAAAACGTGCTGGGCGGGGTCTGTTTGCCAGTGTGAAAAGTATTAGCCACAACACGCTGCCTCCGCCCACACCTGGAAAGCCGCAGGGCTTTGTGCTCGTAGCGTTTCTGCGAGAAGGGACCACCAGCCATGCAGCCTGTCACAGGTCACCAGCCCCAGCCAGCACCTGCCCCGAACCCAGCACCCAAGCGAGACCAAAGTCCCATGGCCCATGGAGCGCTGCTTTGTGCTGTGATGCAGGCAGAGACCAGGAGGGGCCGAGGTGCAAGGCAGACCCAGAGAACCCTGGCCAATGACCTGTCCCCGTGTGCCGCACAGAAAGGCAACCCCCTCCCCGCGGACACTGCCAATGTGACCGGGGGGAACCGTCACTTACACCCTGAGCAGCTGAGCTAGCCCAGTGCAGCCAGCCAAGCAGCTGAGAGAAAGAACTGTCAGTGCATCTCGGCGTCCGGCCCACCCCGTCCATGTCCCAGTGCCTGCCAGGGCCCACTCTGAGCCTTCCAAGGAGGGAGGGAGAGAGAGAAAAAGCGTGTGCGCGCACATGTGTGTGTGTGTGCATGTGTGTGTGCACGTGTGCGTGCACGTGTGTGTGCGCGCACGTGTATGTGCGTGCGCATGTGCACGTGTGCGTAGCTCTGATGCATGAGCTTTTCGGCGCACAGGCCATAGAGCAGAAGTGAACCTGCTCCCTGCCGCACTAGCAATCCTACCGCACGCTCATCCTCGTACGTTTGGAAGGTTCTCTCCCTAAAACCTGCACTTCCTGGAAGGAGCCGTGACCTTCCCAGCCTCCTGCCTCCTTCCGGGCCCTTTCCCACGCGCCGAGGCAGAGATGAGGATCTTTCCCAAGGCCAAGCACACAGCGGTGCCTATTGTCCATCCAAGTCATTGCAGCACAATAACCACCCCCTGCACGAACCCTGGACCCTGCGCAGCAGCACGGGGGTGCCATTGCTTAGCGATGGGCCCAGCCTGTGGGCAAAGGGCCCAAGGCCTGGCAGGCAGGTCCCCCCCCCTGCCGCAAACAGGCTCTGGCAGAGGGAGGCCGGGGGCACCAGCCCATCAGTGCAGCGTCGGGACAGATGAGACTGAGAGCTGAGTTCAGTCCCTTGGGCCGAGGCCAGAGGTGCTGCCAGCTGTGCCGAGGGAGAGAGCTCAGGGCGCAAGGGAGAGGTGAGCACTGGCCTGCATCGGTTCCTCTGGGGGCTGGGAAATGGTGCTGAGGAGCGAGGGTGGAAGTTGCATCTGGCCCTCCTCAACAAGGAGCCCTTGGGACACGGCACGGAGCGCAGAGGTGGAGAGCTCAGTGCCAAGCATTCCGCTGCTTCGGCAGAACACGCAGCCACAGTGACACGTCGCAGCCCTCAGGAGCAGGCACACTGGAGCGGAGTGAACGGGACAGGGGTCCTGCTAAGAGTTTGTTACTTGCTGTATCCAACAGGGGTAGAAATAGCCCTGACGCATTTCATAACCCACCCGCTTGCTCTGTGTTCCACAGTGCCCAGGGCCCTGTCCCCAGAGATACAAAACACAAAGATGCATCAGCTCACCCACCACTGAAATGCAGCCACCTCTGGGGTAGAACGTGGAGGCTTTTCTCCAACACCAGAAAAACACTGCAGTCTAGTTGACCTGCAGGAGGAGTCAGTGCTAGCCCTAAGAAAACTAAGCTCAAGGGGGCCCCAATTTGCTTTTTATTATGGGATATGCATGGGAAGGGGACCCCCAAGTATTCCTGCGTAGGGCCTGCAGTGGGCTAACAGCACACTGCCCTCAGGGAACGGAGATGCATGCCTCAGCCAGTCCGAACTACTGCTGCCAGAGTCCGAGTCTCTCTGAGCCCAGAGGTGAGAGATTTGTGAAAATAAACAGCAATTTCTCCCAAAAGTTAATCCAGAAATGATTACCATGACCAACAGGCTTCCCAGAGTTAGCTCAAGCTTTAGGGGAAGGTTAAAGCTGCCCTTAATTTACAGAAACTGGCTCAGGCATCTCTTCAGAAAAACAATGTCTTTTTGTAGAAGTGCTAGACTGGAGCATATTGTTACTGCGCAGTACGAGGTTCGTTCATGTGCACAGTACGGTCTAAGGAAACACAGTGATTGCTAAGACCCGTTAGATAAGCTTTGCCAGTGGAGAAATGCAGACGGGAGGAGACAGCGATGCTGAGCATGGAGTGCGGGATTACGCTCTCTTGCGTCTGCTGGTTCAGCGAAACACTGAACAGGACAGGACCACAGAGAAAGGCTGGAGCCCAGGACAGGCTCCTGGCTCCCCAGCCTGCGACTCCACACGCCAGCAAGTAGCCGGTAGCTGATTGCAGCCGCTTGCCGTGCTGCAGAGAGTTCGGGGCTGTAACGTCTGGTAGAACCTGCACATCATGGTGGGGTGTTAATGTTTAAGGGGAAATCCCGAAGAGCGAGGGAGCATTCACAGCCCAGTGGCACTGCTGAAGCCAGGCGACATTCTGATGTGCAATTTAAAGAGCTCATAAAAGCGCCCAGCTGGCCTTCGAATCAATGGAAAGCAATAAAGCAGTTAAAAATTCTCCCAGTTGTAGGCCCTATAGATTTCCTTATCTTAAATTCTTTGGCTAAAGCCCTGGAGCAAATCACAGGGTGCATTGTGGGAGTTTTGTCTTTCAGCCTGGGAGTTCCAGAGACAGTTTCATGGCCTGTCTCTCCGACCCCCCCCTCAGTGCAGTGTCTCCGCTATAGGGGAGCGTGTCTTGGCCACAGAGTCTAGACATTCCTCCCTACTCCCTTTCTGATATTCTCAGGCCAGTGGTAATTTAAAAATTGTTTGGGATAGGCTGAGCCTCTTAGACACAGGGAGCCAATAATAACCCTCAGTTCAGTGACCCCTGTCGGAGCATCAAAAAGACAGTAGAGGCTCCCTCAGTTCAGCACTGGGTCAGGAATCGCGACCTCTTCTGACCTTTCTTGTAGATTTAAAATTGTTTTGAGAAAGAGGAGAATAAAACGGATACAACTCCAGGCAATTCTGAACAGCAGCCCACCCTCCCGTACTGTCCGAATGCTCGTAGGCAGCATTTGAGCAGCCGCAGCCCTGGCGAATCGGGTTTGTAATGGAATGCACATTGCTTTTCCTTACACGGAGTGACGTGACAGTGGAAAGCCCTTGTTCCACAACCCTGACAGCCAGCACTGGACTGAGCTAAGCAAAAACGCAGATTCTGTTTATTTTCAACTGGCTTGTGACATTCATAGTTCTGTGTGTTAGCTGCATACAGGAGTTGAAAAATGAACACCCAGATTACTAGACAAATTGCCTCGTCAGAATAAGCCACATACATTCATCGTTTGCTTGCATTTCAAAGGCTTCCTTGTGTACGCAGTACATGCAATCACAACCAATAAAGCAAAATATACTAGCTTTCTTTGTGGGTTTTGGTTTTGGAACAGCGTAATGGTGACTTATGGTTTCTCAGAAGCTACTTTACAGTGTTTACTTAGCAGGATTTTTATGCACTACCTGGAAAGTATGATTAGCACCCAAATGAAATGTAATGTGTGTGTGCGGCCAAAGGGCTCTGAAGACTCTGGAAGAGGTTTGCCAGTTTATGGGAAGGGAGTTGAAAGCGTTTCTTCCTTGTAGCTTTACTTGGGCAGGAACAGGTCAGTGATGTGGGCTGGAGGAGAGGAGGAAAGAGCAGAAAGGGAGGACATTCTCCAAAAGGAGAATAACACAACAGGCAGATGATTTAAGGTGCATCTACACTGCACCGTTATTTTGAGATAACTATCGTTATTTCAAAATCACAATGTGAGCGTCTACACAGCCATTCTGTTATTTCAAAATAATTTCAAAATAATGGACGGCTTATTCCAAAATCTGTAAACTTCATTCTACAAGAAATAACGCCTCTTCCGAAATAGCTATTTTGAATAAGGCGTGTGTAGACGCTCCACTGCTGCTATTTTGAAATAGCCCCTCCCCAGGGCCATTCTAAGTTATTCCTCCCGAGGGCCTCCCAGAGCTCTAAGGGTACGTCTACACTGCAACGCTATTCCAAAATAACTTAGTCTGCGTCTACACAGCAGGCAGTTATTTCAAAATAGTGTCAAAATAGTGTCAAGCTGGAGGATTTCTTACTCCGATGTCTGTAATCTTCATTGTATGAAGAATAAGGGAAGTCGGAGGAAGAGTGCTCTATTTAAAATAAGTGCTGTGTAGACTCTCCCAATTTTGAAATAAGATACGCAATTGATGTAGCTCAAGTTAAACTTATTTCAAGTTAAGTCCTGCAGTGTAGACAAACCTAAATCAAGACAGAACGTCTACATTAGGAAATCCGGCCTCAGACTAATTTTGAGGTTTCCCTGTAGTGTAGATGTGCTATTTTGAAATAAGCTATTTCAGAATAGCTTATTTTGAAAAAGCCATGCAGAGTAGACATACATAAGAACATAAGAATGGCCGTACTGGGTCAGACCAAAGGTCCATCTAGCCCAGTAGCCTGTCTGCCAACAGCGACCAGCACCAGGTACCCCGGAGGGGGTGGACTGAAGACAATGATCAAGCGATTTGTCTCGTGCCATCCGTCTCCAGCCTCTGACAAACAGAGGCCAGGGACAGCATTCCTACCCCCTGGCTAATAGCCTTTTATGGACCTAACCTCCATGAATTTATCTAGCTTCTCTTTAAACTCTGTTATAGTTCCAGTGTTTATAGCCTCCTCTGGCAAGGAGTTCCACAGGTTGACTATGTGCTGTGTGAAGAAGAACTTTCGCTTATTAGTTTTAAACCTGCTACCCATTCATTTCATTTGGTGTCCTCTAGTCCTTATATTATGGGAACTAATGAATAACTTTTCTTTATTCACCCTCTCCACACCACTCATGATTTTATAGACCTCTATCATATCCCCCTCAGTCTCCTCTTTTCCAAACTGAAAAGTCCCCGTTGCTTTAGCCTCTCCTCATATGGGACCTGTTCCCCCCTGATCATTTTAGTTGCCCTTTTCTGAACCCTTTCCAAGGCCAAAATATCTTTTTTGAGGTGAGGAGACCACATCTGTACACAGTATTCAAGATGTGGGCGTACCATAGTTTTATACAGGGGCAGTAAGTTATTCTGGGTCTTATTTTCTATCCCTTTCTTAATAATTCCTAACATTCTATTTGCCTTTTTGACCGCCGCTGCACACTGTGTGGATGTTTTCAGAGAACTGTCCACGATAACTCCAAGATCTCTTTCCTGATTTGTTGTAGCCAAATTAGCCCCCATCATACTATATGTATAGTTGGGGTTATTTTTTCCAATGTGCATTACTTTACACTTATCCACATTAAACTTAATTTGCCATTTTGTTGCCCAATCAGTCAGTTTGGTGAGATCTTGTTGAAGTTCTTCACAGTCTGCTTCTGTCTTGACTATCTTAAACAGTTTAGTATCATCCGCAAACTTTACCACTTCACTGCTTGCCCCTTTCTCTAGGTCATTTATGAATAAGCTGAACAGGATTGGTCCTAGGACTGACCTTTGGGGAACACCACTAGTTACCCCTCTCCATTCTGAAAATTTACCATTTATTCCTACCCTTTGTTTCCTGTCTTTTAACCAGTTCTCAATCCATGAAAGGTCCTTTCCTCTTATCCCATGGCAGTGTAATTTACACAAGAGCCTTTGGTGAGGGACTTTGTCAAAGGCTTTCTGAAAATCTAAATATACTATATCTACTGGATCCCCCTTGTCTGCATGTTTGTTAACCCCTTCAAAGAACTCTAATAGATTAGTAAGACAGGATTTCCCTTTACAGAAACCATGTTGACTTTTGCCCAACAAATTATGTTCTTCTACATGCCTAACAATTTTATTCTTAACTAATTTGACTTAACTGTTTTGACTAATTTGCCCGGTACTGACGTTAGACTTACCGGTCTGTAATTGCCAGGATCGCCTCTAGAGCCCTTTTTAAATATTGGTGTCATGTTAGCTATCTTCCAGTCATTAGGTATGGAAGCCCATTTAAGGGATAGATTACAAACCACAGTTAACAGTTCTGCAATTTCCCATTTTAGTTCTTTTAGAACCCTTGGGTGAATGCCATCCGGTCCCGGTGATTTGTTCACGTTAAGTTTTTCTATTTGTTCCAAAACCTCCTCTAACCCTCGGTATAGTCGTCCTGGCCATGTTTGAAGAGTATTATCAGGTTGCTCCTCCCCAGTCTTCTTTTCTAAAGACTGTCACCTTTCCTCTGATGTCAGGTTTCCTAACTCTCCTCCGGACTCTCTCTACCTACCCACTTATTCCCACTTGGTAGCTGTGTATTTGTTTTTTTCTTCCTACGTGTAGTACTTTGCACTTATCTTTTCTGAATTCAGATCACTTCTCCAATTTATCAACATCAGTTTGAATGCCCATTAATGACCAGTAATCTGGTCTTTCAAAGTGTTTGCAACCCCTCCCAGCTTGGTGTCGTCCACAAACGTTATAAGCATGTTCTCCATTTCATGATCATGAATGAACATGTTGAATAATACTAATCCCAGGACTGACCCCTGCAGTGTCCCACTAGAGACACCCTCTCCGCTGAACAACAACCCTTTGATAGCTCTCTTGGGCTATGTCTAGACTGGAGGCTTCTTTCGAAAGATCGCGTCTAGACTGCAGGCGGATCTTTCGAAAGAAAAATCTGCTTTTTCGAAAGAGAGCACCCAGCGAGTCTGGATGCTCTCTTTCGAAGACGGCCTCTTTACATTGAAGAACACCTTCCTTCGAAAGAGGAACTTTCGAAGGAAGGCGTTCTTCCTCGTAAATTGAGGTTTACCGCCATCGAAAGAAAAGCCGCGTTCTTTCGAAATAATTTCGAAAGAACGCGGCTTGAGTCTGGACGCAGGGGAAGTTTTTTCGGGAAAAGGCTACTTTTCCCGAAAAAACCCCTGAGTCTGGACACAGCCTTGGAGTGCAGTCTTCCAACCAGTTGTGCACCAACCGTGTAGTAATTCCATCTAGACCACATTGCTGTCGTTTGCCCCAAAGAACGTCATATGGGGCGGTGTCAAAAGCCGAACTAAAACCAAATACTCCCCAATCCAGGAGGCAGCCCAGCGCAGTTCACTGGCATCTCTTTGTAATCAGGCAGAGGCAGTTTAGAACAATGGCTGTATTTTTGTCTTGCACCCTGTCTGAAGTAGTGCAGCACGGGCCTGCTCTTTGATGCCAGGCTGTGTTCAGCAGGCTGTGCAATGGCAGTAAGCCGATCCAAGCACTGGCCTTTATAGAGACAGAATGAAACAAAAAGCTTTGGTTCCCAAGGATGCCTCAGAGCTGCAAATTATTAAAGATGCCCTGAAATTACTGTTCTCTAAGCACCCAATTATACAGTCACGCTGCCTGGCTGCAAGGAGCTCCGGATGGATGACACTCACCAGCATAGCTTTATTAAAGACCTTTTTACTCCCTTGGGATCTGCCATTCTTAACCGGAGTGAGGGTAGAAAATAATGGCATGATCCAGGTTAAAGTGATGCAGGAATCGTGGGAAGGTGCTTATAACGGACCGGACCAGCACTGCACAGCTCTGCTTTGTGGCAGGGAAAGAAGCAAGTGTCTCGCAAATGCTTAGTGCCGGAGGGAACTACAAGCAAAGCCGAGGCTTTGAGTCACACATTTCAGATTGCAGCCCACAGCTGCAGGCCGGACTGAGCCGGGGCTGTGTGGGGCTGGGAAGTAATAAAGGCTGAAGTCTGCGGCACACAAGAATGTGACAGACACTGTAACCTACCCCAGCGCTCCTGGCTGTGCAAGGTCTCCCGCTGAGATGTACATTCCTCCCTAGGACTCACTGAGCCTCCTTCCCCGACCCTCCGTGAAGGACTCAGCGACGTTCGCTCTGGCTCACACCTTGTGGCTCATGTTTAAAGGTTTCCTTCCACGTCTGTTTCAGTTGTGACTGAACCAAGAATCCAGCCGCAACAAGAGCAACCTTGGGAGTGTGTGGTTGTGGGAGTGCCACGGCGAGCAACTGGTGGGGTGCTAATAATTAGTGGCAGTAATTTCAATATAGTACCAATAGTGCAGATAATTAAATGTGTGTGGGAGAATCCAGCAGGCAGCCAAGGCAACCAAAAATTACTTCTAAAAGTTAACATCAAATTGATTAATTTTTGAGGCCTGTATTTCTGCTTCCCATGGGGGCTAAAAGGGGAAAGAGAGGTTAAACTCAACTGGATGCTATTGTGTTTCTATGGCAACTCGGTGTTTCAACTAGCCTTTGCCATTACCTAATGATTGGTAAAAGCACTAGACAGAGTGTAAAGTGGCCAAGAGAAGCAGCAGACAATAAATGAAGAAAATCTTAAAATCACAGAAACAAGAAATAAGAGATAGAAACAACCTGTTAGATCATCTCGCTCATTCACCAGTTTAACGGTATTGAGAACCTCAAAAATCCTAAAAATTCCAGTCACGGCACTAGTAAAAACTTACCGGTGTGAGAGAATGATTTATCCAGAAGCTATAAAAACCCTTCGTAATCCCTTTCTCCAAGTCTGAGCACATTTCATTTTCCATCCTCAGGAAAATGGCAACAAATGAAAAGTGGTTTAGGGTGTTACCTTTAAAATAAGAAACCATCTCATCCAAAATAAGATATACATCATCCTCATTCTCCCCCCACTAGGAGCCCTGCCCCAAAAAGAAGACCTAGACACTACCAGAAGCCCACAAGAACATTCTGGGTCAGACCAAAGGTCTATCTAGCCCAGTATCCTGTCTGCCGACAGTGGCTAATACCAAATGTCCTAGAAGGAGGGAACACGACAGGTAATCCTTACGTGATACCTTTCCTGTCACCCATTTCCAAACAGACATAGGGTAGGAACGCCATTCCTGCCCAGCCTGGCCAATAGCCATTGATGGACCTAACCTCCATGAATCTATCTAGCTCTTTTTTGAATCCTGTTAAAGTCCTTGGCTACATCTACATTGGCAAGATTTTGCACAAATACTTTTAACGCAAGAATTTTTGCGTTAAAGTATTTGCGCAGGAGAACGTCTACACTGGCATGAGCTTTTGCACAAGAGATGTGCTTTTGCGCAAAAGCATCCGTGCCAGTGTAGACGCTCTCTTGTGCAAGAAAGCTCTGATGGCCATTTTAGCCATCGGGCTTTCTTGCGCAAGAAATTCATGTTGCCTGTCTACACTGGCCTCTTGCACAAGAACACTTGCGCAAGAGGGCTTATTCCTGAGCGGAAGCATCATAGTTCTTGCACAAGAAGCACTGATTTCTTACATTAGAACATCAGTGTTCCTGCGCAACAACTCGCGGCCAGTGTAGACAGGCGGCAAGTTTTTGCATAAAAACAGCCGCTTTTGCGCAAAATCTTGCCAATGTAGACACAGCCCTTGTCTTTACAACATCCTCTGGCAAGGAGTTCCACACGTTGACTGTGCGCAGAGTGAAGAAAAACATCCTTTTGTTTCTTTTAAATCTGCTGCCTATTAATTTAATTAGGTGACCCCTAGTTCTTATATTGTGGGAATAAGTAAATAACTTTCCCTTATTCACTTTTTCCACACCAGTCATGATTTTATAGACCTCTACTATATCCCCCCTGGGTCTCCTCTTTTCTAAGATGAAAATTACATGTCTTTGTAATCTCTCTTCCTATGGGACTCACTGTAGCCAATCTGTGTACATGGAGGTTGCCCAAATACCAGAATGACGGGCAACAGTGCCAGCCCCTGAGAGAAAGAGAGACATTCGAGGATTATGGGTTTTAAGTGTTACCGTCACGTCTTCTTTCAACAAAAGGGAAGTGGAGGGATTAGGCTGCCTTGGAATACAGAAGCGTTGTGGGTGGTTTTTGTTTAGCTGGGCTACATCAGCTTTGCATACTGACTCTAAGCCGAGCAGGCCTGGCTTCCTGGGGAGCCCCTGCCTGCCTGCAGCATGGCCTCTGGTAAAAACAGATACGCACAAGGGCCTCTGTGGCTGTTTTCCCGCGCTAAGATGGCAGCGATAAGATTTCATTTCCTCAGCTAAAAGCAGAAGAGACCCTTGAAAAGCCTAAGGGCTTGTCTACGCCGGTACGTTTTGTTGCCAAGCACTGCCTTTTGGCAACAAAACACTGAAAACATTTATACTGCAATGTGACTTTTGTTGGGGGAAAACACCCTGTTTTGGCAACCAAAAACTTCCACCCCTGCGAGAGACTTTTGTCTTTTCCCCTCCCTTTACTGTCGACAAACAGTTTGGACTCTGTTGTTTGCTTTGTTGAGAGGCCACCAGTATCCCACTATGCCTGCCCTGATGGCTGTGCTCAGTGTTTTGTGATCTCTGATGCCCTGCAGATGTGCCCCTCCCCTTTCACAGCTCTGGAAAATGTCTCACAGCTGAGTGAGCTGTTCTGTTTGGAGAACAAAGGATCAATCATTGGAGTGCTCCCTTTCTGCCCTGCTAGGAACAGTGGCAGGCAGGCTGCTGCTGCAGGCGCAGGGCTGGAGACACAGCTGTGCTGCTTGCATGTTCCTCAGCACAGAGTGCTCCCAGAGCTGTCAGGGAATCCCAAGAAGCACAGTGATCAGCTCTGCCTTCCCACCACACTGCACTGAGGGATGCTTCCCCACACGGCTTTGCTCTGTCTGGTGTCAGGGTGCTCGCCGTGTGACCATGACACGTCGACAGGGGAGACAGAAAAAACAGTTTGACAGATTTTCACTTTCGCCGACTGTGGCGTGTGGATGGCATTTTTGTCGCCAAACCTCCCCGGTGCAGACAGAGCCTAAGTTATAACCTCTGCCGCCGACACGTGGCCTGCCGTGCTCACTGCTCCACCTGGGGCTAGGCCATCCCAGTGCACAGCTGCCAACCCTCCAGGATTGGCCTGGAATTTCCTGGAATCAGCCTCAATCTCCCAGTTACTATTGGAAGCCACCCTGGAGATGTTAATGGGCTATTTTAAGAAAGCAACATGACATCATGTTGGGGAAAAAATCTTCCAGAATAGCTTCCGTCAGAGCTGGCAACCCTCCCCAGCACCTGCAGTGACTTTGTGGGGATCTTAGAGACACCCACCTGCCAACAGAAACGGGTTTCGCTGTCAGCCACACCCCTGGCCCTGGCCATTCATTATCCTCTAAATTACACGGCCAAGGTCCAGGGCCTTTGCCCAAACCGGGAGACGCCCTGAGTGTGAGAGTCCCAGACGCCGTCTCCCTGGAGGCCAAGGCAATTTCATGACAGTGATGAATGCTTTGCTTTTGTGCCAAGCTGTTCTGCTGTTGCAGTCGCCACCAGGAGAGGGGCTAGTTTTATAAGGCTCAAAGGGAGCTTATGGAAATTGAATGCCCCTTTGCAGAATGGCCCTAATTCCCAAAGATCCAGCTTCTTTCCTTGCCCACAAGAAGGAGGCAGGAGCTCCCCTCCCCGCTCCCTGTAGTCACTTTCGGAAGAGCTTTGCAGGTTTTAGGCAAATCCACAAGCGTGTTTTGGCAGGTCACAGTACCTCAAA
The DNA here is from genome assembly GCF_049634645.1 of Pelodiscus sinensis. Taxonomy (NCBI): domain Eukaryota; kingdom Metazoa; phylum Chordata; order Testudines; family Trionychidae; genus Pelodiscus; species Pelodiscus sinensis. Next base: position 26,258,782 of record NC_134732.1, read on the forward strand.
TGTCTCAGGTCACATTCAGAAGCCTCTGGATGAGGCGTGGCAGAATGCGCCCTGTCAGCTGCATCCCACGAAGTCGATGTAATTGCGGAAATGCTCCTTTCTGACAGTCTAGGGCAGGCTTGCACGACTGGCAGGCTCTCTCACTGTCACTGTGTCCAAGTATTGGTGCAATGTGCATTTTGTCTGCCTGCGCATTGACAATAGACCCATCCCCTTTGGATCTGGAGCCGCATATGACTGCCAAGCACAGTTTGCAAATTCAATGATCTACATACTTAAATGTACAAAATAAGAAGCTGAGCAATGCTCTCGAAGAGGTAAAACACACAGGCAGCAAATAGAGCAGTTAAAAGAATTTCCCTCAATCCCTAGTTGACAATTATGCTTAAAAGCATCCAATTATGCCATGTCTCATCCAGAGACTAAATAATGTAGTGATTCCCTACTCTCCTTCACGCCTGCAATAAGAGCAGTCAGCTCCAAGAGAAGAAGAATGGGAAAGAAGAACTGCAGGAAGGGGAGGCAGGAGAAGAAGTAAAGAAAAGAGAAATCTGAGATGGTTAGTAGGACAATTCTGCTCCTAGTAGCAGCAGGATAGACCCAGAATAACTCCACTAGCTTCAGTAAATTACTCTAGACTTGCACACCTTGTACTGAGAGCAGACTCTGGCCTGCGGTTCTGTTCTCCCCTAGACTCCCATTTTAATGTTCCGAGTGGTGCACTTTGTACCAAGGCAGGGCCCTGTTGCTTTGGGTGCTGTACAAACGCCCAGGAAGACGTGGCCCCACCCCAAAGAGTTTGCAGTCTAGGATTTCTTTCAACCGATCTGTCTGACTGTCACGGCAGCGTAGGATGGGAGAGTTAGAACTGTTGGTTTTGCTGTTGGGAGGCCTTCAAAGACTTCAGCAATGGGAGTCAGTCTAAAAACCTAGACAGATATAAAACCTGGATAGTTTTACGTCAATATACAAATTCCTTGAAAGATGTTATCAGCATGATACACAGAAGCCAGCCATTAATTATGGGAGTGGGTTTCATCACTGTTGCAAAGGAGTATTATACAATAACACGCTGGTACAGGCTGTACACAGGAATTTCTGCTTTTTTTTTAAATGTGGCCCACAAGGGTGTGAATACACCCCCATGGTCCCTCAAGTCAGTGGGGAAATCAGCCCCAGCCTTCCCCCGACCGGTCAGAGCATGCGAGAGGTAGACTCACGCAGCGTGCTGCTCCTGCCTTCCCCGGCTGGCTGAGCATGCTCACTTGGGGGACCAAGGCGGCTGCTTTTACACACACCCAGAAACGGGCCTGCACTACGTAATGAACCACACATTGCATGGTGCCAGCATCTTCCACCTAGCAACTCTCGCGCTCCTTGTGCATATAGAGATTATATAAAACGAGCCAATTGGCCAGTCATAAGACGGGATTTTCAGGTCTCTCCTCCACGTCAGTCTTCTCTCCTGAGCCTCCAGTCTCTCGCTCCATCTCTCTCTCTCTCTCTCTCTCTCAGCTCTCCTCCGCCTCCTGCCTCTCTCTCTGCCTCTCTCTTTCTCTTCTCCTCCCTCTCCTGCCTCTCTCTCAGGGGACCGCGGAGCCCAAATGGCCATCTGGGCGCTGCGCTCCGCCTGCTGCATGAGGGGTGTGGAGCCCAAATGGTCGCTTGTGCCACTTGCTCCCATGCAGCGGCCGCGCAGAAGTCAGCCGAGCGCCATGGCGCGAGGTGAAGGGGGGTAGAGCAGTGACGTTCACGGCCAGGGGGCGGCGCCTGGAGCTGCTGTCACACTGCACATCACTGCCGTGCCCTCCTTCGCCTCCCGCCGTGGTGCTTGGCTGACTTCTGCACCGCTCAGCCGGGCCGCCGCGGGGGAGCAAGCGGCACAAGCACAGAGTCCGAACTACCGGGGCTTTAAAAATGGCAGCGCCCGGCAAGATGCAAATGAAGCCCAGGATATTTAAATCCCGGGCTTCATTTGCAACTTCGGTTGCCTACATTAACCACCCTAGTTCGAACTAGGGGGCTAGTGTAGACAGACCCTAGCTAACTAGCCAATTAGCCCATCATAAGATGTCAGTCTTTTCTCCTGAGCCTCCAGTCTCTCGCTCCGTCTCTCTTTCTCTCTCTCTCCTCCTCCTACTGCCTCCCCCTCTCTCTCTCAGCTCTCCTCCGCCTTCTGCCTATCTCTCCATCTCTCTCTTTCTCTTCTCCCCATCCTGCCTCTCACTCTCTTTCCGCTCTCCTCTGTCTCTGTCAGGGATGCACGCTCATCCAGGCCCCGCCCCCGGCCATGTATGTCACCGCCCCGTCCCCCTTCGCCTTCCGCCGTGGCACTCGGCTGACTTCTGTGCCGCTCAGCCGGGCCACCACGGGGGAGCAAGCCGCGCAAGCGGCCATTTGGGCCCTGCGCTCCCCATGCAGCACAAAGTGCTGCATGGGGACTGCAGCGCCCAAACGGCCACTTGCGCGGCTTCCTCCCCCACGGCGGCCCGGCTGAGCAGTGCAGAAGTCAGCCGAGTGCCAAGGTGGGAGGTGAAGAACATGACTCAGGCAACAGCGCCGCCAAGAGGGAACAGCCAGGGAGGTAACAGCACTGCCCAGAGGGAACAACCAGCATTTCGGCGTTACAGACTCTCAGACACTGGGCTACTATATATATGATGGGTTACAACAGCCTGGGAGGCAGCTGAGTTGGTAGGAGCACGGACATCGGTCATTTCCCTGGGGCATGATGGGCATGTCGTTCAGTGCCACGCATGGACATCGGTCATTTCCCTGGGGAATGATGGGCATGTCGTTCAGTGCCACGCACGGACATCGGTCATTTCCCTGGGGAATGATGGGCATGTCGTTCAGTGCCACGCACGGACATCGGTCATTTCCCTGGGGAATGATGGGCATGTCGTTCAGTGCCACGCATGGACATCGGTCATTTCCCTGGGGAATGATGGGCATGTCGTTCAGTGCCACGCACGGACATCGGTCATTTCCCTGGGGAATGATGGGCATGTCGTTCAGTGCCACGCACGGACATCGGTCATTTCCCTGGGGCATGATGGGCATGTCGTCCAGTGCCACGCACGGACATCGGTCATTTCCCTGGGGAATGATGGGCATGTCGTTCAGTGCCACGCACGGACATCGGTCATTTCCCTGGGGCATGATGGGCATGTCGTTCAGTGCCACGCACGGACATCGGTCATTTCCCTGGGGAATGATGGGCATGTCGTTCAGTGCCACGCACGGACATCGGTCATTTCCCTGGGGCATGATGGGCATGTCGTTCAGTGCCACGCACGGACATCGGTCATTTCCCTGGGGCATGATGGGCATGTCGTTCAGTGCCACGCACGGACATCGGTCATTTCCCTGGGGCATGATGGGCATGTCGTTCAGTGCCACGCACGGACATCGGTCATTTCCCTGGGGAATGATGGGCATGTCGTTCAGTGCCACGCACGGACATCGGTCATTTCCCTGGGGAATGATGGGCATGTCGTTCAGTGCCACGCACGGACATCGGTCATTTCCCTGGGGAATGATGGGCATGTCGTTCAGTGCCACGCACGGACATCGGTCATTTCCCTGGGGAATGATGGGCATGTCGTTCAGTGCCACGCACGGACATCGGTCATTTCCCTGGGGCATGATGGGCATGTCGTTCAGTGCCACGCACGGACATCGGTCATTTCCCTGGGGAATGATGGGCATGTCGTTCAGTGCTACGCACGGACATCGGTCATTTCCCTGGGGAATGATGGGGAGAAGGGAGCCGCTGCTGGGGGGCTGTACTAATGCTGAGAGGGAGTCAGGCCTGCTCCCATACGAATTCCAGACTGGATCTCCTCAGAGAGTGACGAGTCAGTGCCAGGCGTCTGCATTCTGTCTGTCCTCTCTTCCTGAGCTACTTCTGTCCTTGTTTCGTCCTGGGGCATTATCCTAACACAGCTTATGGCCCTCTGAGGAGCCCCCCCTCCAGAGCTACCGAGCGAAACCAAAGATGTCCAAGCAATGGACCTGTTCTTTATTCAGCTTGAAGTTGCAGGGCCCCTGGCACTTTTCACAGCGTGTCCTGGGAAGGAAGGTGAGCTGCACGATCTGGTGCATTGCACTGCTGTCTCGCTCCCTCGGGTCCACTCGCCCAGCTGATCCTGCCTCGCCCTGGAGCAGACGCACCCTCGTGACCATTCACCTAAGCATGTTCCTTCCTGTCAACCCAGCAGGGAGGCGACCTGCCGAACAGGCCATTGGGACACAGCTAAGGTCTCTCCTTAGCATGAGGGGCTCCTGTGGAGGAGGAGGCTGTCAGTCGGGCAGCACTAAACTTAATGGCAATTAAGGCACCAGGAATGATGATGAGGCTCTTATTGCAAGTGACTCCACACTGCGCTCCTGCCCCCACTCTGGTTTTGTGGCACCCGAATATTGATTGGCCTCTGGAGACAGTAAACATGACAGATTCTCCCACGTTTGTATTGTTCTGCCCTTCCCACCAATGCCCCCGCGTTGGTTCACACTGAGCACGGACCCCTCTGCTGATAAACACGTGTGGCTTTGAAGCTAGCCCAGGCTGGGATCACATCACCAGGGTCAGAACAGGCTCAGGGAGCACACATCGTATTTTATTTACAGATAAAAATAATAAAAGGCCCAATTATCCCAAGGGTGTCATTTGCATTCATTTAGCCACTGACCCCAAGGAGCTGCCGCCTTGGGAAGACATTGCTGAACAGCGAGAGCCCATCCTGGATCGAGTTACTGACAGAATTACAGCTGACACGGAGAACTGCTGGAAATGGCTTGAGGGGCACTGCAGACAATGGGCTGTATTATTAAGCAGAATGAAGGTGAAGTTACAGGGGATACTTGAGACCAAAGAGGCAGAGTCAGTGAGTCTGCCACTTGGAACCCAACATCAGCTGTGGTTGTTCTAATAGCCAGCAGGGGTCCAGGGGAAAACAGGAAGGACTGAAGTCAAGCAGGTTTGCCAAGGCCTTTGTGCTTTTCGGCTCTTGGGATGCACCCCCATCCTCGTGCACAATCGCCAAGCCCCGATCTTGTCACCAGGCTGGGTCCTACTGACAAACGTCCCTGATACAAGACTTTCAGCGCAATAAATATCAGTCCCTCCCCCCGAATGTGGACCTGTCCTGAACCCTCTTCCTCTGAGGGGGATGAGGTTGTGGCTGGTCTCAGTGAATCCAGCAGAGACAAGTGACTTGGAGCCTTTATCTTTGGCAGAATTGGTGTACAGCTAAACAGCGCAGGCCGCAGCGCAAGGATCTTATTCCATGGTGTGAACACAGGGCAGTGGCAAAGCCCAACATCCACAGTTTCATAGGCAACATCTGATTAAACACTTCAGCTGTGTCTAGACTGCATCCCTCTTCCGTAAAAGGGATGCAAATTAGACACATCGCAATTGCAAATGAAGCGGGGATTTAAATCCCCCCGCTCATTTGCATAAACATGGCTGCCGCTTTTTTTCGGCTCGGGGCTTTGCCGGAAAAAAGCACCAGTCTAGACGGGGATCTTTCGGGAAATAAAACCTTTTCTGAAAGATCCCTTGTTCCTGTGGGCCCAAATCCTCCTGCTCAGAGAACACAATGTGCAAGAACAATCGGCTGCTTTGACATCTGATCAGTAACATTTATGCCCACAGAGCTAAAGCAGTCCCTTTCTGACAAGTGGCAAGCCCTAACCGACTGTGCAGAGACCTGGAATGATGGCTAACTGCACCATCACTGCTGCTATCCCCAGAGTGGCTTGGACTAATGGTGCACAGTAGGGAGACGTGCAGCCCATAATGGAGCAATTCTCATGATATATCTGTAAACTTAGAAATCAGCGTGTTCAGGTTTTTACACACAAGTTCTGCCTGTAATTGAGCTGTATTGTAGCTGGCATGTTAGAGCCAGCACCTAATTATCAACCCGTTACATGCCCTGCCCAGCAGAAAAGCGAACTCCCAATGTGGCTTAGAGCAGGTTTAAAGCCCTTCTCACTTGCTGCTCATTCTTCTGCCCCCGTGTTGGCTGCTTCTCCCCAGCCATTCAGCACTCCCTGCCACGCTGATGGAGTGTGATGGGACAAGTGCCAAACTGGGGGATGCTGGCAGAGTCACACAGAAACAAGCCAGCTAGAAAAGAGAAAGCGACAAGTCTCCTGCTTCAGCCGCATGGCTGCCGCTGTGCTTATCATCCAGAGTGCGGGCAGAGGGATGCTAATTGTAGGGACGACTGAGAATAAAAAGAGGAAGCCTCAGTCTACTGCAGTGGTGAGCAACCCGTGGGTCACGACCCGTAAAGGGGTCGCGGACATCTTCCTGGAAGGTCGCCCTGGTGCGCCACGTGGCCGCCAACGGCCAGGCCCAGCCCCCAGCTGCCCGGGTCTAAGCACCGCGCGGCCGCCAACGGCCAGGCCCAGCCCCCAGCTGCCCGGGTCTAAGCACCGCGCGGCCGCCAACGGCCAGGCCCAGCCCCCAGCTGCCCGGGTCTAAGCACCGCGCGGCCGTCAACGGCCAGGCCCAGCCCCCAGCTGCCCGGGTCTAAGCACCGCGCGGCCGTCAACGGCCAGGCCCAGCCCCCAGCTGCCCGGATCTAAGCACCGCGCGGCCCCCAACGGCCAGGCCCAGCCCCCAGCTGCCCGGGTCTAAGCACCGCGCGGCCGCCAACGGCCAGGCCCAGCCCCCAGCTGCCCGGGTCTAAGCACCGCGCGGCCGCCAACGGCCAGGCCCAGCCCCCAGCTGCCCGGGTCTAAGCACCGCGCGGCCGCCAACGGCCAGGCCCAGCCCCCAGCTGCCCGGGTCTAAGCACCGCGCGGCCCCCAACGGCCAGGCCCAGCCCCCAGCTGCCCGGGTCTAAGCACCGCGCGGCCGCCAACGGCCAGGCCCAGCCCC